>NC_134783.1:68894254-68899254 GCF_046742065.1 Oratosquilla oratoria
AAATATTTGAAGACTGTTCAGAGAAAAGGAGAATCCATATTACAAAACTCCAAATCCTTTATCGGGAGATACAGCAGCCTTCACTGTGCTTTAGCGGCGTAATCGGTAGAGCGCTGGTGCCGAAATCACTTAAGTGTGGGTTCGAATCATAAACTGTTCTTTGACTTCCAGTAACGACTATTACCTGCTCCAACAGTAAAAGCGCAAAGGTGACGACTATTACCGCAACTGGGCGTCTCTTGGCGTAGGCTCTTTTTCACAGCTTTCCCGTTTACTATTAATTTTCTTCTGTTTGTCGTCAGATTAATTTATTTGAATGAAGATTTTGCAATAAAAAACATACAAGCGTTGATGTCTAGGGGGTAAAGATGGCAGTTCTTCTCTAATAGACACCCCGAATCTCCTGTTTGTTTCCGATTCCAATCCTTTTACATTGGGTTCAATTAGAAACATCCATTTAATACTAATACATGGCAAAAAAGTGCTGGAGAATTAGTTTTCTCAACTGTGTATGGTCGCAATGCAAACGTCTTTAGCCTATGGATCTTTCCTTTAGTCGAAGAACACCACATGACCTCTTCCAGAATACTATCACTTTGATCATCACAAAAACCTGAAGGCACCTCCAAGAGGTCTCGTGGCCAGAACCATCAAGAACGCCATCAGAATTGGCGGATAACGATAGACTGCACAAACCAAGGTTGGTGTGGAGCCTTTCTCAACTATCTTTATCGACTGGCTCAAGAGGGTCAGAGTTTTGCAACGCCGGTCAAAGTACTCTTTTCAATAGTCCATTGCTCTTTCGTTAGGACTCCTAAGAGAGATGTCACTTTCGATATAGATTTAAAACGAAATGGATAACAATGTAGCTCTGAAAGATTTACTTTTATTTGACAAAAATATATATCTATACAGATCAGAATTATTATTACATTCGTGATATTTGTAATATATATCTTGGTTGTTCAATAACATTCACAAATTTAGTTCTTATGTTGGACAACTGTGTATAATGTTTTTATGGTATAAAATATTTTTACCAATAAATTCAATTATTACTTAATTAAAATGACCCCGCCTTCCCATCCTCGACTTTAGATTTTGAGTGTGACTTTAGGCTTTTGCATTTTCTTTTATATATATATATATATATATATATATATATATACATATATATATATATATATACATATATATATACATATATACATATATATATATGTATATGTATATATATGTATATATATATATGTATATATATATATATATATATATATATATATATATATATACATATATTTGCGAATAAATCACAAAAAACACGTGATTCACAAAGTGAGTCATATAACCACTTGGAAAATAAAATGAAAGATGACCGAACGTTTTCGTCTATTTAAGGCATTTGCTTAAATCGACAAAAACGTTCGGTCACCTTTAATTTTATTTTCCAAGTAGTTTTATTATACATACATACATACATACATACATACATACATACATACATACATACATACATACATACATACATGCATACATACATACATACATGCATGCATACATACATACATACATACATACATACATACATACATACATACATACATACATACATACATACATACATATATATATATATATATATATATGTATATGTATATATATGCATATGTACTTATGTATATATGTAAGTATATGTATATATGTATATGTATATATGTATGTATACACAAATTTCACAAGTCACACGTGAATCACAAATATACAGAGTCCACTAGGAAGAGGAAAAACACACGGAGTCCGAGCGCTTTCGTGATATATTCACATTATCAAGGAGTACTCCTTGATAATGTGAATATTGTAGTGTTCTGTAGCCAACACGTGAAATTACCCCTTCAGGACTCGTGATCGCCGAGTACGGGATAAACAATAGTCACCCCTTAGAACATGCGTCCGACTAAACATACATTCGACTAATTTTAATTAATATAATAACAATGTTCATTATAATAACTTAATTTATTTTGTAAATAAAATAAAACATATTCCTCTACATACTGTAAGAACCATATTTATGTATTGTAAATAGATTTTAAATAATTGTATACCAAAGACCAAGAATCCAGAATTTCGCTACAAATATTGTAAATACCATCATGGTCATTTCCAATAAACAGATCAGTCATGGGATTGACTTTAAATATCCTAGCTTCCTCCAAGAAGGACAATTGTAGTAACCACTACATTTGGTGACCCTGGAGTGACCGCCGCCAGCCCCGCCCGCCGCCCTGCCGTGACCAGCCCCGCCCGCCGCCCTGCCGTGACCAGCCCCGCCCGCCGCCCTGCCGTGACCTGCCCAGCCGTGCCCAGCCCCGCCCGCCGCCCTGCCGTGCCCAGCCCCGCCCACCGCCCTGCCGTGACCTGCCCAGCCCCGCCCGCCGCCCTGCCGTGCCCAGCCCCGCCGTCCCGGGTTGTCCTGCCCGTTGACCCAGCCTGCCCAACCCAGCTGCCCACGAACATCGCTGCATACTAATCACGTAAGCATGACGTTAACCGAGCTAATCTCCAAACTCACCCTCCAGGTTAGCGCCCTCCAAGAGCAGGTTGCCAACCTTCAACAACGACCCCCGTCACCAAGATACTACCGCAACCGCTCCAGGTCTACGTCCAGAGGGAGACCCAAGCACACATCAGGCGTCTGCTACTACCATCGTCGCTTTGGACAAGATGCGAGGAAATGTACACAGCCGTGCACCTTCTCACCGTCACCTTTAAACACGATGGGCGAACGCTAACGGCGCACAGCGTTCGCCAACATACATCGAAACTCTTCTTCGTATTTGATCCACTCTCCAACACCACATACCTCATCGATACCGGAGCTGAAGTCAGTGTCCTGCCTGCCACAGCATCCCAGCAATCACTGCCGCCGATGTCTTCCCTCTACGCAGCCAACGGCACCAAGATACCCGTTTTCAAGAGGAAGACACTTCAGCTAGAACTCAACCTCCGCCGATCCTTTGAGTGGACCTTCTACGTTGCATCAGTTTCCCAACCCATCCTTGGCGCCGATTTTTTGACCCACTTCGATCTCCTGATCGATATTAAAAATCGCAAGCTCCACGACCCCCTTACATCGATGTCATCCAACGCCAGGCCAACAACCGGAGTAAGTAGCCAGCTTTCAACCATCAGTGCTGATAACAAGTTTGCTTCTCTCCTCAGGAACTTCCCTGCCTTGACACAACCTTACTCCACGACCACGACTGTGAAACACCACGTAGTGCACCACATAGAGACTACGGGACCTCCAGTCTACGCCAAAGCCCGTCGTCTGGCTCCGGAACGCCTCAAGCTAGCCAAGGCAGAACTAGAAGCCCTCATGCGTCAAGGTATCATTCGTCCAAGTTCAAGCAACTGGTCGTCAGCTCTCCACATCGTCCCCAAAAGCAACGGCGACATCAGGCCATGCGGTGACTACCGCGCCCTCAACTCACGAACTGTGATGGATAGGTACCCAGTTCCCAACATACAGGAGTTTTCCTCACACCTTGCAGGAACTCGCGTATACTCCCGGATCGATCTTGTAAAAGCCTTCCATCATATTCCGGTCAACCCGCCCGACATCCCCAAAACAGCTGTCACAACACCTTTTGGCTTGTTCGAATACGTTCGAATGCCCTTCGGCCTCAAGAACTCTGCCCAAACTTTCCAGAGATTCATGGACGAAGTCCTGCGAGGCCTGCCTTTTTGCTTCACCTACATCGACGATGTACTCATCGCCAGCCCTGACGAAGCCACGCACCAAGACCATCTGAAGCAAGTCTTTACCCGCCTACAAGACTACGGCATCCACATCAATCTCGAGAAATCTGACTTCGGTGTGTCATCCATCAACTTTCTAGGACACACCGTCACACCTTCAGGCGTCACCCCTGTCTCATCCCGCTGCGACGCCATCCAGAGTTTCCCGAAACCTACAACACAGCGCCAACTCAAGCAATTCCTTGGTATGTTAAATTTTTACAATCGTTTCATTCCAGGCTGCGCTCAACTGCTCCAACCGCTCTACTCCATGATCAAGCCGTGCAAGAGGGGACGTTCCATCGTACTCAACTGGGACGTCGAAACTGATGCAGCTTTCATGGCAGCCAAAGAAGCACTCGGGAATGCTACCGCCCTTAGTTTCCCTATTCCTGATGCCATCACTTCCATCTCGACAGATGCTTCAGACACAGGTGTCGGCGCAGTTCTGCAGCAATACATCAACGATGCCTGGAAACCCATCGCCTTCTTCTCAAAGAAGCTCAACAATGCCGAGAAGAAATACAGCGCCTTCGACAAGGAACTCCTAGCCATCTACAAGGCTGTCAACAGGTTCAGGTATTTCGTCGAAGGACGACAATTCCACATATACACCGACCACAAACCAATCACAACAACATTCATTCATAACAAGACAACATACTCCCCTAGACAACTCCGACACATAGATTTCATCTCCCAATTCACCACAGATATTCGTTTTGTTCGAGGTGCAGATAATTGTCCTGCCGATGCCCTCTCGCGCAACATATCTGCAGTCTCTACCTCTCTCATCGACTACGCCGCCATCGCTGCAGACCAAGCTGGTGATACCGAGCTGCAGCGATTGATGGAAAACCCCGCGTTGCAGATGAAGAAGGTACAGCTCCCTGGAACCAACACTGAGCTCTACGCCGATGTATCCACGGACACCATCCGTCCCTACTTGCCCGAGAACCACAGGTATCCCTTGTTCCGCCATTTACATGACCTCTCCCACCCAGGTATTCGAGCTTCGCAGCACATGATGTCATCACGCTTCATCTGGAGTGGAATTGCCAAAGACGTTCGACACTGGACCCGCACCTGCGTCAAATGCCAAGCTTCCAAGGTCACACGCCACACCATCTCCCCTCCAGGTACCTTTCGCCCAGTCTCCACTCGACTCGAGCACGTCCACATCGACATCGTCGGACCGC
>NC_134783.1:68906754-68916754 GCF_046742065.1 Oratosquilla oratoria
TAAAAGAACCCACAATACATAGAAACTTACTCGATCTATTGATCACTAGCCGTGAAAACATTTTAATCGATGTAGAAGTTGGTGTAACTATTGCTAAGACAATCTTAGAATAGATACTTGTGTATCTAAAATATCCAATTTTAGTTAAGCTCACTTCATAGGACTACGTCAGGAGCTTCAGCTTACAGATTAAGCGAAAGACCTGTAGATTAGATGTGGGAAAATTTTCAAAATACACTTATTAAGATGATTTATACTTTACATCCCGTTTATAGACAGGCGCTCCTCAAATCAGGCTCGCACAAAATGGCTCGACAAAGAAACTGAAAAAAAATATGGCTAAAAAGAGACAGGCTTATAAGAAATACAAGTGCTCGGGTGCATCCAATTACTATGAAACTCATGTAATAATACAGAGAGATTTAAAAAGGGCAATAAAGAACGAAAGCGACAATACAAAATGAATATCGCTGATAAATCCAAAGAGAATCCCAAAGAATTCTATAGTTACATTTGAGATAAAAATGTTATTAGGAATCACATTAGTCCACTATTATCTGCTGACGGTCAACTTGAATATTCAAATGAAGGAATGTGTGATATTTTAAACAACTATTTTAGCTTAGTATTCGAAAATGAAACATATCAAAGTAAACTCCAAACTGAAACCTGTGAAAAATCTAGGGTGAACTTACTACGGTAAATATAACAAAAGAAAAAATTAAAATGTGTGTAGAGAAACTCAAAATTAATACCACACTAGGGCTTGATGGTTGGCATCCAAGAATTATAAAGGAAATTAAAAATGAGATTGTTGTTCCATTAGAAACGTTACTCCCATATTAAAAAAAAAAAATGATAAAAGAAACCAAATAACTTAAATCGGAGGGCAAATTATGGATGGAAACTATCATCAGAGATGCTACGGAGCATCATTTATAAAGTAACTCTTTGATAAATGATAGCCAGCATGAATTCCGACGGAAACGTTTTTGCGTGACTAACTCGAATTCTTCAACACAGTCATCTCGAATTATGGCAAAAGAAGCAATATAGATTTAATATATCTAGACTTTGCAAAAGCTTTTGATACCATCCCCCACGAACGACTACTTACTAAATTAGCTTCACACGGAATAAGTAGTTACCTATTTATTTGGAATAGAAATTAGTTGAATGATTGAAAACAGAGAGATGTTTTAAATTGTAAACTTCTAGATGAAATTTTTTTACGAGTGGGGTTCCTTAGGGTTCCATTCTTGTACCACTATTATTCATAGTATATATATAAATGACATAGACCACGGACTAAAATCTATTTTCTCCAAATTTGCTGATGATACTGAAAAAGTTCTCGACGTAATTATCAATAACGATCTCAAATCGTCTAAGCAGTATATTTCAGCCTATGAGAAAGCAAATAAGATTCTGGGACTGATTGCGCGATCTTTTGACTTCAAAAGTCCATCTCTCACTAACAAGCTATATAAATCGTTAGTTCGTCCACATTTGGAATATGTTTCTTCCGCATGGTCATCGAATTTCATTAAAGACATTGATAGATTGGAAAAAGTACAACGGTGAGCCATAAAACTGATTCCAAATATAAAAAATAAATCATACGAAAATCTACTAAAACATATGTATCTGTTCTCCCTAATAAAACTGCTTGTGGTGGGGCTGGAGTGCACGGTGCTCATGGGGTGGGCTGAGGGAAGACTGTAGGCGGACGAGACTTGTACATTAATGTTAGGGTGTCGGGGGGTGATAGCTACTGCTTCTGCAATTTGTATCTTTCTATAGTTCGATTTTTTGAGGAGGATGGTAGTGGAGTCGATAATTTTTTGTAGGGGCGGCTTCTGATCGTGATGATCGATGTAATGGTGAAAAACCGATACAAGGATGAATGTGACGCCATCAGGGGCATCATAAAAAGAGGGTTCACCCCAACAGATTCAAATAATACCATTGATTTGAGAATTTATGCCAAACCAAACCTCACAATATCCCTTTTCATGAGGAACATTACAGCTCCTAGGACTCCCAAGGAGGCATCTACCAATGTAATTTACGCGATCTCTTGCCAGGAGAGCCGCTGTGACGGCTCCAATACTTACATCGGTAGAACCTCCACCACCTTAAGAAGGCGCCTTCTATACCATAGAAACCAAGGGGCTATTTTTCAGCATCACATTGATCATTATAACGGTACTTTTCGCATGAATCTTTTCTAAAAATCTTACGATCTGTTCGTTTGTACCCTTATTCCGTAGCGAGTTTAGTATTGTTATTTGTTCTACCGAGTCAAAGGCCTTCTCGTAATCTACAAAAGCTAAACAGAGAGGCATATTGTATTCTGTCGTTTTATCGATTAGTTGGTTCATCGCCTGCAAATTGTCTAGAGTTGAGTATCCACTCCTAAAGCCAGTCTGTTCTCTCGGTTGGTTTCCATCTAAAACTTGACTTAGTCTATTTGTAAGGATCTTGGAGAATATTTTATATACATTTGATAGCAAGCTAATCGGTCGATAGTTACTAAGGTCCTTCTGGTCTCCTTTTTTATGAAGCAAAATCACTATAGCATTGCACCACGGTTCAAGAACACTTTCCTGACTTAAGCAGTGGGTGTACAACTGAGCTAACTTAATATGAACTTCCTCCCACTCCTCTTTCAGCTTCTTCCTATACTCATTCTCCTTTTTTCCCTCATTTAAGCAGTTCACTCTAAGTACCTCCCTACCTTCTGTCCTTTTCCTCTTTCTCCACCTATTCTCCAATCTCAGTTTACCTTTCACCAGATAATGATCTGATGTTCCCCCAGTCTCTACCCTTAGAACTTGTATATCCTTAACTCTTCCTACCATACTCCTGGTCACCACTATATAGTTCATTAATGCTCTATCTATCACCCTTCCATCCTCTCTCATGTGTACTTATGCTTGACTTTCTTCCTAAACACTGTATTTGCTATCATCGACTCTCTTTAAGACACATCTCCACCATCAACTCTCCACTACGACTTTTACCTGGAACTCCATATTTCCCAATCACTCCGTCTATTGGTTCATTTCCTACCCTAGCATTAACGTCTCCCAGTACAACTACATTGACATTTCTCCTTAATCCCTCTATGCACTCATATATATCTACCCAAAAAGCCTCCCTTTGTTCAACACTCTTCTCACTACCAGGCCCATACGCAATTACAAAAACCCACATCTCCCTTCCCAGCTTCACCTTCATCCACATCAACCTTGTTGAAACCTCCTTCTACTCCACTACCCACTTACTTATCTCTTCACTTACTTGTATAGCCATCCCTTCTCTCCCTCGTCCCCTCTTCACTCCTGAGTACCTTCTAGCTACACTCCCAAACTCACAGTTGCCCTTCCTTTCATTTTAGTTTCAGTTAAAGCCAATACATCCATATTTCTTCTCACAAACATATATATGTATGTATATGTCTATACAAAAATGTATTTACCATATAACTAGGAAAATACATATTCATATACATATATATATATATATATATATATATATATATATATATATATATACATATATACATATATATATATATATATGTATATATACATATATATATACATATACATATATATATATATAAACATATTTATTTACACATACATATATACATACATATATGTATATATATATATATATATATATATATATATATATATATATATATATATATATATATGTATGTATATATTGAAGGAAATAGCAATTGATGTATTGATGATCTTGTGTAAAGTTCCAATACGTCTAACTATAGACTTGGCTTCAGGAGGTAAGTTTGCTATCGCTGGTCCAAAGGACATGATTCAAACTCAGAAGTTTGTATTTTGTCTGTTAGATCGTTCTTGCATTCTCTCAAAATCCAGTTTGCTATTTCGTCTTGACCATGCGATATTCTAACATCGAGATTACTCAGGTGATTCAATATTTCATTATTTGTTACTTTGATCTCTTTCATAGGGGGGGACTTTCCCCTCCTACTCGACATCTCTAAGTTGTATATTCTCCCTCGTAAACACTGATTTAAAATGCTTGTTCTTGATTTCTACCATTTCTATTTCCTCTGTGTATTCAATTCCTTGTAGTTTCTCTAATTCTTGTTTGTTTTTCAGTTTGTTGTTTACAAATCTATAGCATAGTTTTGGTTGATCTTTACATTTATCTATGGCATCCTTTTCGTATTTTCTCTTCTGTGCGCACTTGTACATATCGATTTCTATAACTAGTGTATATTTTCCATTTTTCAGGTAGTTTGTCTTTCTTCCATTTTATCCAACCTTTATCCTTTTTGTCTTTTAACTCGCTACATATTTTGTTGTACCAACACTTTGCATATCCTTTTTCTTGATTTTGTTATGGAACATACTTTTCCACTCCTTCTTTATAAATCTTTTCTCAAAATGTCTAATTTCTCATCTACTTTTGTTTCCTCCTAATGTATCCTTTCCCAGTCTGCTTTTTGAAAAACAAAAACAAAATCTTATTTTATAATATTATTTTCCATACATCAATCTTCCCTTTCTATATTGTTAGTTTTTTTCCAATGTATTTTTCTTCATTTAGTTCCAGTTCAACTATTATGTGGTCACTTTCACTTACTGGTGTCTTTTATTCAATCTTGGCCACTATTTAGGGTTCTGATGTGCTTATTATGTCCAGTCTCGATGGTTCTTCCTCATTTCTATACCTAGTATTCTCTTCTATCCATTGTGTCATAATCATATGAAATAGTACATTTCCCCATAAGTTGTCTCCCCCTTTCACTGTCATCTCTTCCCAGAAGATTTTTTACAATAAAGTCATCCATTATAACTATTCTTCCTCCATTTTCCATTATCTTGTTTAGTGTTATCCTTGTGTCTTGGGGGAGGTTGTCATCTCCTTCCTCATTTAATCCATAGAAGTAATTATCTCCTTCCATTGAGCTGGTATTATCTATATTTCTACTTCTGATACCTTTGATTACCTGTTCGACCTCGTCTATGTCATCTGCACACTTTTTGTTTACAGCCCTTTTGAGGTCCGAGGCTCGTTCCTCCCCTTCGTCGTTTTCTTCCATTTTCCTCGAATAATGTTTCCCTTTCTCCTTTTTCTTCACCTACCCACTACGCCACGAGCTTTCCCATATCCTACTAATACAACACAGGTATTTCCTCGTCGCTGACCTCCACAAAAATAGCGTTTTTTCTCCGGAGTTCCAATCTTCGTCGTCAATCCGACGTGTGTATTTGTGTGTGTTTGTGTGTGTATTTCTATATGTATATGTATATATATATATGTATATATATATATATATACATATATATATATATACATATATATATATATACATATATATATATATACATATATATATACATATATATATATATATATATATATATCGATATTCATACATATGTATGTATGTATACATTAATATATATATGTATTCTGCCAGAATATTCCAATGCTGACCAATGTGTTCATAATGACGAAGTAAAGTTGCAAGAAATAGAGCTATGTGCGATGGTACATGAGGACTGTAGAAGTCCGAGACCACACTTGACTTAGATATAGCAGACTGTTCTCGTTTTCATTGAATTCCATTTAGGCGAGCCATCCTACACGTTCTGTATGTTTAAGCTAGATTGAAAAAATTGAGAAGTTCTGCCAAGAGATTTGAACCCTGACCTGTGGGTGCCTAATCATGAAGTCAAAACGCTAGCAACAGAGCTAGGTGTGATGGTACAAAAGGACTGTATAGGTCTCCGAATATACTCGACGTAGCTACAGCAAACGTAGTGTCATTTTCATCCAATCCGCTTTTATATATATAGTCGATTCTTACGCAACGTCGACATTTGGTGCTCGGAGGCAGTCAAAAATAAATCAAGCTATCTTCTGATGGTTTGGCTAGTAGAGAGTAATCATCTCCTGAAATTAGCACTGAGAGCTGGGAACACTAATGTCTGTAACTTTTCATGTTACAGGCCAGTCAATTAACAAGTACTGCCATGGTGTTACCGTTAGTATGCACATGAATTTACTCACTTGTAATAGCTCTAGCCAAGGCTAATATAAGATTTTCAGTTAATTACTGGTTCTCATAATTTGTTCTTACCCAAAGATGGATTCAACTATGTTTACTTTTATCTTGAAAAATAATTTTATCATAAAAATTTAAGTTTTCTTCACTATAGTCTCATGTCAAATAGTGTACATCGGTTGTAACTCACCGATATTGTAGTAAAGGCCCTAGGCTATATGTTGAAAAAGGGGTATGACATACAGGGAAGTAGATTCTATTTGCACGGATCATTATAAGCTGCATATTAACGGCAACACAACTGTGAATTTCACTACGAAAAAACATTTGCTATTTCCATGAATTTTTTTTCATATAAGTTGTTGTACTGAATATACCTTCTTATGAGTTCTGGGTAATGATAGGTGCCTGTTCTGCTATAACAATTGGCAGCTGTGCCTCTTCTTTAGTAGTTTTTTCCAGGTTGTATCCCAGTTAATCAGGACTTAAGGCCATATTGTAATCCAAAACTAAGGAATTAATTAATTCTAAATAGTTTGAGTGGCTCAAATACTGCCTGGGACAACCCCTAAGGATAAAATCAATAAGAAATATACCGTGGATTTTTATATTATGCGTCTTTACTGACCCCATACTAATGGTAACGCGTATTTTAACAGTAACACGTAAGTAGGTAACACTTAGATCAAGTGTTTTTATGTGTCCTTCGTCCTGCTTGAAACAAGTGAAAACTAGTGCCATAGAAAAACCCGTTTGAAAGTTCTTGTTCCTTGGCTTTGACCAGGAAGAGGCTCCCAAAGGCGTATGCTAACAGTAACACGTAACTGGGTAACAGGTAATTTGGTATCACTTAACTCGGTAGCTTGTAAATTGGTAACACATAAATCGGTAACGCGAAAAATCAAGATATCAATACCATAACTAAACATCTTTATCTACCCTGCCTCTGTCCAGCTTTGCACTAGTGAACACTAGAGCCACTGAAGAGCCGGTCTGTAACTTCTTTTTCCTCGGGTTTGATCTAGAAAAAGCTTCCAACGGCGTATGGCTCAGAAAGGGCCATGATGATATCAATCTACTCTACTTCCCCTTCATCCGTCCTGCCCCACCGCCATTTGCCACGGAACGGCGTCATGTATGACACAGTAGAGACCCCATCCTGAACACCGATGATCTTTGCAATATACAAACGCTTGCCATATGCGACTGCTACATATGAGCCTATACCCACTGATGTTGCTGTAATTGGACCATCTTGCAGGGCCCCTAAGGTTGAGATGCTGTCTTCCTGGGCAGCTTTGTTGCAGATGAGAACATCTTTGAATGCACTAGACCAGCCTGCACAAGCATGGTGGAAAACTCCACCACGCTCATAGCAGCACTCCTGGAAGCACGGAAGGTCTCTCTTCACAAGTTCGCCATCGCCAGTGCAGCAGATAGCATGTATAGACATTATACCTGGAACCATTGGGATTTTCCACACAGACAACTTTTTCTTCAGCTCTGCTATCCTCTCTGGGCTGACTTGCAGGACCTGAGGTTTGATGGCTGCCTTGCTTAGTGCCTCACACAACTGCTGCACATCTTGGATTGACCTGCCAGACTTGACGATGTTGTCTGCAGCCTTCTTGACTGCACCTCCAATTCCAACGCATGTACTGCCTCGATCCACGTCCATGTGGCTTTCATTGAGAATGCGTCGTAGAAGTTGGAGACTATAGCACAAATCGTTTTGTTCCGGTGCTGAGCACTCGGTGAGTCACTGATGATGTACACCATCTCCATCACTGGTAAAGCAATCTTGAGGTGCGACATCAAGGCTTTGATGAACGCCATGACTGTTGGGGCAGTGTGTGTTGTCTTGCCTGTAATACCCACATATGAATAATGCAGGATATTGTTGTCATTATCTCTGTGGTAGAGAACCATCGGATGGATGTTAATCTGCGTATTGTTGTAGTAGCAAGTGCTGACTTCATCCTGGTACTCGCAGCACCAATTTTCAGAAAAGTCCAGCTGGATCATCACCTCACACTTTGGTTTCAGAACCAATTTCAGGTGCTGCAGCTGGCTATAGATGGCCCCCATCTTTCCATGTGTAGAACTAGAAAATTACAATTACTCCTTTATCCAGATTTTGTCTTTTTCTGTATTTTTGTATCAATTTCTTGTATTTTGTTTACTGTGTGCTGTATTTTTTTTCTCATTATAACTTATGTGTTTCCTATGAGTTTTGGAAATTTTATTTACTCCCTCTACCCCTACCGGAAATTTACTTTTCGTAAGCTTGAGAGCTCACGGAAAAAGTTAATTGATCATTCTTTTGCTCTCGTTTTTAACAGAATATGCCCTAGAGAGAATCTCCTGTCACGTTTCACCAATATATATATATATATATATATATATATATATATATATATATATATATGATATGTATGTGTGTGTGTGTGTGTGTGTGTGTGTGTGTGTGTGTGTGTATACATGCATATATATATATATATATATATATATGTATATATATATGTGCGTGTGTGTGTACATGCACACACAAACATAGTTGTTTATGCTTAAAAATGGCAGTTTGCCGACAAGATTGACGAGATAAACACCATATGAGGACGGAGCCTTTATTTGTACGACGTTTCGCTTATTACAGCTTTTTCACTTGAAAAAGCTGTAATAAGCGAAACGTCGTACAAATAAAGGCTCCATCCTCATATGGTGTTTAACTCGTCAATAGTTGTTTATATATATATATATATATATATATATATATATATATATGTATGTATATATATATGAATATGTATATATATATATACAGTATATATATATATATATATATATATATATATATATATATATATATATATATATATATATATAAACAACTAACACCACAGTCGGACGAAAGAAAGAGTTGAGTAAGCGAATATGTATATTTCGATTGCTGACTGCAATCCTCTTCAATAGTACTGCACAAGTCTTCCTTTCATCCAACTGTGGTTTTAGTTGTAATCTACAAATGTGTTACTACATTTCTCACCAGTATATTATCAAATCTCGGATTTCGAACATAATTCGTTCTAAAAATCTGTTCTAAAACTGAATTGTTCGAAAACCGAATCATATTTTCTCATTACAAATAATGTAAAAGAGATTAATTCGTTCCCAAGTACCAGATGAATATTTATTTACCTAATTTCACTTTATGTATCATAGAGTATATAAAACATAAAAGTGGAAATCAAACAAAAAACATTATCCAACACAAGAAGGAATTTTACTGCTTTTTTTCTTCTTTTTTTCTTGCAAGTATTTCATAAGACTTGGGGCAAAAACCTCATGAATCCATTCTATACAAAAATTATCTTGTCACCCAAGCCTTCTTGTAATTCGCCACATTACAGGCAATTTACTTTTCGTAACAGCATTTCTTTTGAAAACTCTTGGATTATCAGAATGACACATTAGTAATGGTTTTACCTTGAAATCACCACTTGCGTTACCGCACAGCAAAAGAGTCTGGCTTTCATTGGCTTGTGCTCAGGCAATGATTTTTACTCCTTCGTGATATAGGTTCTTTTTGGCATTTTTTCCCAGAATATTCCGTTTTCATCAGCATTAAATACCTGTTGGGGGAGAAAACCTTTCTTTATGAAGTCACCAAACTCAACCACAATTTTTTCCGCCATTTTCTTGTTTGAACTCGCCGCCTCACCATGTCTAACTACACTGTGAATTTAACTTCTGTTCTTAGAATTTGCAAACCATACTCTACTTACTTTAAATACAAGATCATCAGTACTTGTACCATTTTTTTTTAACAGATCATCGTAAATTGCTAGCGCTTTCTCACATATAAATGATTTACAGATAATATCACCTGCTAATTGCTTCTCATTTATATAAACAAGTAACAGCTTT
>NC_134783.1:68921754-68936754 GCF_046742065.1 Oratosquilla oratoria
GGGGCAAGGTGCCCTATTGGAGAGGGCAAGGTGTCTGTTTGGATTGGGGGTTAAGGTGTCCGGTTGATGGGTGTGGGGGGGAGGTTTCGGTTGGAGGGGGGAGGGGTAAGGTGTCCGGTTCGAAGAGAGATGTTTTGCTGAAGAAGGTAGGGATCGATTTGAAGAAGGGAAGTGCCCAGGCCTGGTTTTGGATAGGACCATCTCGTTAGGGTGGAGTAGGAAAGGAAAAAGAAGAAAGAGAAATAGAAAAAAAAAGGAGGAAAGGAGGACAGAAGGAGAGCAGGAGGGGGAAAAGAACAAGAGATTGGGAACTGAAACAGGAGAGAGTGAAAGAGGGTTGGTGGAATGAGGAAAGAAAAAAAAAGAGAAAAGAAAACAAAAGGAAAGGCAAGAGGGGAAGGCGTAACAGGAGGAAATTAGGAAGATGGAGAGGTAGGGAAAGAGATGGAGGGAAAGATGGAGGGAGGAAGAAAATAGGAATGGAGGGAAGGAGGGAAAGAAAAAGAGAGAGAGGAAAAGAGGGAAAGAGGGAAAGAGAGAATGAGGAAAAGAGAGAAAAAGGGAAAGAGAGAAGGAGTGAAGTAGGGAAGGAGGTAAGGAGGGAAGGAGGGAAGGAGGGAAGGAGGGATGGAGGGAGGGAAGCAATGAGGGAGGGAGGGAAGGAGTGAGGGAGGGAGGGAAAGAGAGAAAGAGGGAAAGAGGGAAAGAGGGAAAGAGGTAAAGAGGGAAAGAGGGAAATGGTTAAAGAGGGAAAGAGCGAAAGGGGGAAAGAGGGAAAGAAGGAAAGGAGGAAAGAGGGAAAGAAGGAAAGAGGGAAAGAGGGAAAAAGGGAAAGAGGGGAACGAGGGGAAAGAGGGAAAGAGAGAAGGAGGAAAGGAGAAAAGGAGGGAAAGGTGGGAAGAGGAAAACTATGGAAAGAGGAAAAGGGGGAAAAGGGGGAAAGAGGAAAAAAAGAAAAGATGGAAAGAGGGAAAGAGGAAAAGAAGGAAAGAGGGAAAGAGGGAAAGAGGGAAAGAGGGAAAGGGGGAAGAGGGAAAGAGGGAAAGAGGGAAAGAGGGAAAGAGGGAAAGAGGGAAAGAGGGACAGAGAGACAGAGGGAAAGAGGGAAAGAGGAAAAGAGGGAAAGAGGGAAAGAGGGAAAGAGGGAAAGAGGGAAAGAGGGAAAGAGGGAAAGGGGGAAGAGGGAAAGAGTGAAAGAGTGAAAGAGGGAAAGAGGGAAAGAGGGAAAGAGGGAAAGAGGGAAAGAGGGAAAGAGGGAAAGAGGGAAAGAGGGAAAGAGAGAGGGAGGAAAGGAGAAAAGGAGGGAAAGGTGGGAAGAGGAAAAGAGGGAAAGAGGGAAAGACGGAAGGAGGGGAAGTAGGAATAAGGGAAAGAGGGAAAGACGGAAGGAGGGGAGGAAGGAAAAAGGGAAAGAGGGAAAGGGGAAAAGAGTGAATGAGGGAACGAGGGAGAGAGGGAAAGAGGGAAAGGGGAAAAGAGGGAACGAGGGAACGAGGGAACGAGGAAGGGAGGGAAAGAGGGAAAGAGAAAAAGTGAGAAAAAGAGAAAGATGGAAAAATGAAAAATGGAAAGATAGAGGGAAAGTGGGTAAGAGGAAAAAGTGAAAGAAGGAAAGATAGAAAAAAGGGGAAAGAGAGAAGGAAGGAAAGAGAGAAAGAAAAAAAGAAGGAAAGAGGGAATGAAGGATAAAGGTAAGGAGGAAAAGAGGGAAAGAGGGAAAGAGGGTAGAGATAGAGGGAAAGAGTGAAGGAGAGAGGAGGCGAAAGGGAAGAAAGAGTGAAAAAGAGGAGGGAAAAAGGGAAGAGGAAAATGAAAGAAGGAAGGAAAAGGTGAAAGAGGGAAGGAAGGAGGAAAAGAGGGAAAGGAAGAGAGAAATACAGAAGGAGAGAGACGGGGGGAGAGAAAGGAGGAAGAGGACCAAGAGAAGGAAGAGGAAAGGAGGAACGGGAGGAAAAGGGGAATGTGAAGCAGGATGAGGATAAGTATGATGATGATGATGATGATGATGATGATGATGATGATGATGATGATGATGATGATGATGATGATGATGATGATGATGATGATGATGATGATGATGATGATGATGATGATGATGATTATGATGACGATTTTGATGATGATTATAATGATGATGATGATGATGATGTTTGATGATGATGATGATGATGATGATGATGATGATGATGATGATGGATGATGATGATGATGATGATGATGATGACGACGAGGAGAGGAGGAGGAGGAGGAGGAGGAGGAGGAGGAGGAGGAGGGGGAAGAAGAAAAGGAGGGGAAATAGGAGGAGAAGAAGAAGGAAGAGGAGAAGAAGGAGAAGGGGGAGAAGTAGGAGGAATAGGAGGAGAAGAAGAAGGAGGAGGAGAAGGAGGAGAAGGAGGAGAAGGAGGAGAAGGAATAGAAGTAAGAGAAGGAGGAGATGGGGGAGAAGAAGGAGAAGGAGGAGAAGGAGGAGAAGGAGGAGAAGAAGGTGGAGGAGAAGGAGGTGGAGGAGAAGGAGTTGGAGAAGGAGAAGGAGAAGGAGGAAAAAGAGGAAAAGGAGGAATAAGGAGGAAAAGGAGGAAAAGGAGGAAAAGGAGGAAAAGGAGAAGGAGAAGGAGAAGAAGGAGAGGAAGGAGAATAAGAAGAAGAGGAGAAGGAGAAGGAGAAGGAGAAGGAGAAGGAGAAGGAGAAGGAGAAGGAGAAGGAGAAGGAGAAGGAGAAGGAGAAGGAGTAGGAGAAGGAGAAGGAGAAGGAGAAGGAGAAGGAGAAGGAGAAGGAGAAGGAGAAGGAGAAGGAGAAGGAGAAGGGGAAGGAGAAGGGGAAGGAGGAAGAGAAGGAGATAATGAGAACAAAATGGAGGATGAGGAGGACGAAGAGGAAGAGTAAGGTGGGGAAGACGAAAAAGACGAGGAGGAATAGGATAAGGAAGAATAGGTCGAGGAGGAAGAGGACTAGGGGACCATGGAGGAAGAGAACGAGAAGGACGAGAAAGAGGGGAACGAGGAGTAGGAAGAGGAAGAGGACAAGGAGAACGAGGAGGAAAATAACGAGGAGGACGAGGGGGAAGGAGGTGGAGGAGGAAGAGGAATGGGGGTATGGGTATGAGAAGGAACAAGAGTATGAGTAGGAGGAGGAAGCAAAGGAGTAGGAGGAATAGGATTATAAGGAGGAACAGGAGGGTTAGTACTAGGAATAGGAGTAGAAGTAATAGGTATAGGCGTAGTAGTAGTAGTAGTAGTAGTAGTAGTAGTAGTAGTAGTAGTAGTAGTAGTAGTAGTAGTAGTAGTAGTAGTAGTAGTAGTAGTAGTAGTAGTAGTAGTAGTAGTAGTAGTAGTAGTAGTAGTAGTAGAAGTAGTAGAAGTAGTAGTAGTAGAAGTAGAAGTAGAGGCAGTAGTAGTAGTAGTAGTAGTAGTAGTAGTAGTAGTAGTAGTAGTAGTAGTAGTAGTAGTAGTAGTAGTAGTAGTAGTAGTAGTAGTAGTAGTAGTAGTAGTAGTAGTAGTAGTAGTAGTAGTAGTAGTAGTAGTAGTAGTAGTAGTAGTAGTAGTAGTAGTAGTAGTAGTAGTAGTAGTAGTAGTAGTAGTAGTAGTAGAACAAAATAGAACACCAAAACTCTATGAAACTCACGTCCTCCCTGACAAACAACATCGTGTCACAAGATCAACGGAAGGAGACTAACATGGAGGAGATCAGAGAAATTAGAAGAAACATTTCAAAGGGGAGGGAGGAGAGGCAGAAGGAGGAACTTCAAGCACTTCTAGCTCGGCTATCGAATTGTATGAAAAGAAAGATATCATTGGCGCAGGAAGTTGGGGCGTCCAATTGGCTGACAGCACTACCAATCAGGGCAAAGGGATTCAACATAAACAAAAGAGAGTTCACGGATGCCATTGCCCTGAGGTATAGATGGCCATTGGAAGGGCTGCCTAACAGAAGTTCCTGTGATGTAAAGTTTACTCCATACCATGCGATGATATACAACCAGGGTGGATTCATTTGCATGCGACATGGTGAGGTAAGAGATCTCACTGCCCAAATGCTTTAGGAGGTGTGCAAGGATGTGACTATCGAACCAACATTACTTCCACTAGGAGGGGAGAACTTCAGATACCGCACGTCCAACACATCAGATGAAGCAAGAGTGGATGTCAGCGCAAGAGGTTTCTGGACACGGGGACAATTGGCTTTCTTTGACATGCGAATATTTGATCCGATGGCCCCCTGTTACAACAACCTAACTATTGAGGCATCTCACTTCCGGAACGAGTATGAGAAGATCAGGATGTACGAAGAGCGTATACAGAATGTAGACCAGGGCTCATTCACTCCTATAACCTTTACGACCTCAGGTGGGATGGGTCCTAAAGCAAAGGCATTCTACGCTCGGCTGGCAGAGGTAATGGCTGAAAAGAAACAACAACCCAAAAGCAGCATTGTTTCATGGATGAGATGTAGACTGTCATTCTCACTCCTAAGATCAGCCCTCCTATGCCTGAGAGGTACAAGGTCCCCACCGCCCAAATCGGCACATATACAAAACCTAGATTTTGAGCAGACGGTGGTTGACAGTAGGATAAATGAACTTTTGTATTAGGCATTGTTAATAAAAATTAAATCGATAGATAAAAGGGTTGTCGACCACAGTCATTGGCGGGAGAGGGGCCAATGAACTGTGTCTGTGGGAGACAGATCCTGCTGCTTCCACCACACAGTTCCACGAGGATGGAGGTCGTGTAGTAGTAGTAGTAGTAGTAGTAGTAGTAGTAGTAGTAGTAGTAGTAGTAGTAGTAGTAGTAGTAGTAGTAGTAGTAGTAGTAGTAGTAGTAGTAGGAATAATAGGAGTAGTAAGAGTAGTAAGAGAAGGCGCAGGAGGAGTAGGAAGAGTAAGAGCAGTAGGCGGAAGAGTAGAAAGGGTAGGAGGAAGAGTAGAAGGAACAGTAGGAGGCACAGTAGGAGGATTAGGAGGAGGAATATGAAGGATAGGAAGAGGAATAGGAATAGGAGGAATAAGAGTACGAGGAATAAGAGTAGGAGGAATATGAGTAGGAGGACATTTGAGGAAGCTGGAAGAAGAGAAAGATACAGCAAGGCCATGTTGCACCAAGAGCCCTACGGGGTGAGGGGGGGTGGGGTGGAGGAGGAGTGGGGAGGGGGTAGGGGGCGGGGGCTGGGGCTGGGGGACGTCGGCGGCGGAGCTCGCCAGCCGCCTAACCCGGGCCGTATCATTAGCTTTGTTTTTATTGTGTGGGGCTGGATTGTCGGGTCGCCGTGGTAATGGCGGGCTGTTGGCTGATACCATCGGAGTGTTGATATTGCTGTGGTGCTGTGGTGTGGTGTGTGGTGTGTAGTGTTGAGTGTTGTGTTGTGTGTTGTGGTATGGTGTGGTGTGGTGTGGTGTGTTGTGGTGTGGTGTGGTGTGGTGTGGTGTGGTGTGGTGTGGTGTGGTGTGGTGTGGTGTGGTGTGGTGTGGTGTGGTGTGGTGTGGTGTGGCGCGGTATGGTGTGGTGTTTAGATGTGGTGATGTTTGACATGGCATGGTTTGACGTGGTGTAGTGTGACGCTGTGTCGTGTGACATATGGTATGGTTTGATGTGGTGTGGTTGTGACATGGTATGCTATAACGTGATATGGTGCAACGTGGTGCAATGTGTCGTTGTATGATGCGACGTGATGTAGTGTGACGGGGTGTGGTGTGACATGTTATGACGTGTGGTGAGATGAGGTGTGATAAGGTGTGACATAATGTGGTGTGGCGTGGTGTTGTAAGGTATGAAGTAATGCTTTGTGGTGTGGTGTGGTGTTGTGTGGTGTAGGGTGTTGTTGTGTGATGTGGCGTTGTGTTGTGTGGTGTGGTGTGGTGTGGTGTGGTGTGGTGTGGTGTGGTGTGGTGTGGTGTGGTGTGGTGTGGTGTGGTGTGGTGTGGTCAGATGTTGTGGTGTGGCGTGGTGTCGTGCGGTGTGGCGTGGTGTCGTGTGGTGTGGCGTGGTGTGATGTGGTGTGGTGTGGTGTGGTGATGTGTGGTGTGGTGTTGCTGTGCTGTGCAGTGGTGCAACGTGGTGTTGTGTGGTGGGGCGTGGTGTACTCGTAGTGTGAGTTGGCGTGGCTTGGCGTGCCTTGGCGTGGCTTGGCGTGCCTCAGCGTGGCTTGACGTAGATGATATGGGATGGTTTGAGATGGTGTAAAGAAGAGTGGGGTTGTGTGGTGTTGTGGCATAGTGTGACGTGGCGTGGTGGGTACGAAGTGTTGTGTGGTGTGACATGATAAGTTGGGCGATACCATCGGAGTGTTGATAATGCTGTGGTCTTGGGCTCTATGATATGGTGTTGTGTTGTGTTTTGTTGTGTTGTGTTGTGTTGTGTTGTGTTGTGTTGTGTTGTGTTGTGTTGTGTTGTGTTGTGTTGTGTTGTGTTGTGTTGTGTTGTGTTGTGTTGTGTTGTGTTGTGTTGTGTTGTGTTGCGGTGCGTTGCGTTACGTTGCATTGCGTTGTGTTGTGTTGCGTTGTGTTGTATTGCGTTGTGGCGTGGCGTGCATCAATATATTTACAGCAAATATATAATTGCCCAAAGGCAAGTTGAACATTCATATGTGTTGTTAGGACAATCTCTCGAAATTCGCACGCACAGACGCACTTATGCAGGCACACACACACACACACACACACACACACACACACACACACACACACACACACACACACACACACACACACACACACACACACACACACACACACACACACACACACACACACATTCGTTTTACCCACCTCGTGGCGCTGTGGTTAGAGTTCTCGCCTGCCACTAAGGTGGTCCGGGTTCGACTCCCGCCCAGGGGTGAAATAATTTCGATATCGCTTCGCTGCGGGGTGTTACTCCAACTCTCATGGGCGGTGAGTTGGGTGTGTGTGTGTGCGTGTAAGGTCACAGTATTACCCATAGATCGGTCATACGAACTCTGAGTTCTCATCCGGAAGGTTAATAACTGTCAATCACGAGTCCAACACATGATCCAAGACCATGGTGAATGGTGAATTACACACACACACACACACACACACACACACACACACACACACACACACACACACACACACACACACACACACAGACAGACACACACACACACACACACACACACACACACACACACACACACACACACACACACACACACACACACACACACACACACACACAGACACACACACACAGACACACACACACACACACACACACACACACACACACACACACACACACACACACACACACACACACACACACACACACACACACACACACACACACACACACACACATGTACTTTTTTGCACTCGGAAGTCACATAGAAGACATACATGCACATTCACGCACCTCCACGCACAAGAACTCGAACGAACTTTACGTGGACGCACACGCAATCACAGGCATGTACAAGCAAGTAACATGCAGGTCACACGCAGGGTATACGTAGGTAACACGTAAGTCACACGTAAGTGGCATACAATTCACACATTAAGTTACTCTCACACATGCCCGCACTTTCATACACGTCCGTAAAGATGTTGACACATGCACGCACACTCACCCACAAACATGCACACACTTAGGCCACTTTGACACTAGGCAACTAGTGACCGTCACTAGTAACGGTCATTAGTTGCCTACCATAATTTTGTATTGAGCCTTTCACACTACGCCATTGCGGTTGCCAGGTTGCGCAGTGACCGTCACTGGTAGTTGCCATCACCGACTGTCTCTTGTTCTTGACCAGTAAAGCCAACAGAAGCACCTCCTCCATTGATGCCATTCTTTCAACTAATGAGATGATGAGAAAGGATTCCATAACTCGGTGACAGTCACTGGTTGCTTGCAGTTGCCCGAGACTTTTACACTAGTGACCGCCACTAGTGACGGTCACTAGTTGCCTAATGTGAAAGGGGCCTTACACACGCATACATATTCATTATTTTATACGTGCACTTGTGCATATGCCCACACGCGCATATGCGCACACGAGCACACATGGGTATATGCATACTCAGATACACATATATGTAGACAAGCACGCACATATATGCAGACATGCACGTGCACACATATGATATGCACTCGTATGCACGCGCATGCAAATGTCTCGTACACACATATGCAGAAATGCAAATACATGCACATATGCACAGACATGTACACACATGCGCACAGACACTCACACGAACATACAAACACACGCAATAATAAATGAACACATAAACAGACGGACCATTGAAAGGAACTAGGATATAATGAGAATCAGCTAACGACTCTTTTGATCTGTTAGCAAAAAGCGACACTTTGAGCATTAACACGGTGGGAAAACGTGATGAAACTTCCTTCTATAAGTAAATACTTTTAGTGCTCAGAGACTTTACCTCTACTGAAGAGATCACCTTTACCTGACAAGCTTACTTACTTACTTACTCTTACTCCGCTGGTCTTCGGGCCACTTGGTGATCCATAACCGCTTTCGAAGCGTCTCGCCATGTCTTTCTGTCCTGTGCCACCTCCTTCCATTCTCTTGGTTCTATTCTACATATCTGCACATCTTCTTCAACGCATCTCCTCCAGTCTTTTCTTAGCAAATATTTTCCAAACATGGATTTGTCTTTTAATCAATTAATTTAATTGTTTTATTCTCTTTATTTTTTCTACAGAGGTAGAGTACAAACACTTAAGAACTCCCTTTACCCCAGGGTTGTTGGTTTCCTTGAAAAACTAAAAATCCACCTGAAGTCTTAGTTATGTCATAAATACTGAATGTTACCATCCTTTCCATTTGAACATAGTGGTTAAACTAATTCCGAGTGCTATTCTAAGAATCCCACTTTTATGTACATTTTCCTCAAACAAATTATCAGGTTCTTTGCATGATATATACTATGAAATTTCTTCGATCTTTACATATGTTTTTAGTAAAATATGCCATATTTTTCATCAATAGAGGAATCCCCAACTTATGTATATCATTTCTCAAGATCTTTAAAAATTTATCCATGCCTATTATTTCATTATTTTCATTGGCATCATCCCAAAATATTGCTTTACCCCTCAAGCTATATTCAATTATATTCAATAGCCAACATTATGAAAATTCCAATTCTTCCCTTAAAACGTTTTGCAACTGAAAAGTTAAGCGACCCAGAAGTTGCATTACAACTTGCCCAAAAAGTGGAAGAGAATTACATAGATCCTGATACATGGGATATAAAAGTTGAATGGAATAAGTTTAGAGAT
Organism: Oratosquilla oratoria; assembly: GCF_046742065.1. NCBI lineage: Eukaryota > Metazoa > Arthropoda > Malacostraca > Stomatopoda > Squillidae > Oratosquilla > Oratosquilla oratoria. The sequence continues at coordinate 68,931,021 of NC_134783.1, forward strand.
GGCATAAAGAAAGCATGTGAAGATGTTTTACAAACGAAAACAACAGGAAGAAGAAAGAAAAAGAATACCCCTTGGTGGAATGAAGAAGTAAAAGAGGCGGTAAGACGGAAAAATAAAGCCTTTAGAATTTGGATAAAGACAAGAAGGCCTCAAGATAGGCAAGAATATGTCTTCAGGAGAAATGAAGCAGAGACTATAAAAAGAAAAGCAAAGGAAAACAGCTGGTTAAAGATTGGAGAAGATCTTGAAAGAGATATGAATGGGACAAGGAAACTAATATTTAGTCTTGCAAAGTCGTATAGGAAAGGAAATACGGTACCAACCCATTCTATAAGAGACAAGGATGATAATCTATTAACAGAATCACAAGAAATTAGTCAAAGATGGACAGAGTATTTTGAGGATCTGTTGAACTTCACAGGACAAGATGAAGATGAAAGAGAGTACAACCCAGAATATATGAGGGAAAGAGAAGTGGAAAGCGAAGTGGAAGACACAGGAAGAAATGAATGGAAAATAACAAAAGCAGAATCGAGAGTAGCCGTGGAAAGGATGAAAAATGGGAAAGCAGCAGGAGAGGATGAAATTTCAACAGAAATGATAAAGAAAATGGGTAACACCGGACTAGAGTGGATGTTAGAAGTGATAAATATAGCATGGAGAAATAAACAAGTCCCAGATGATTGGACAAAAGCGGTGATATGTCCAATAAACAAAAAAGGTTACAAAACAGATTGTGGAAACTATTGAGGCATCTCTCTACTATCACACACAGGAAAGATCTATGAAAGAATTTTGGAAAAACGATTAAGAAGCATGGTTGAACATAAAATAAATGAATCTCAGAGTGGTTTTAGACCAGGACGAGGATCAATCGACAATATCTTTACTCTAAAAATCTTAATGGAAAAATGTTGGGAGTGGGATAGACATAAATGCCTTGGGTTTATTGACCTTCAAAAGGCTTTCGATAGAGTACCAAGAGATCAGTTATGTCAAGCTATTAAACACGATGAATACGAGGTACCAGTGAGTCTAATAAAAGCTATCAAGAGTTTATATGAAAATAGTGAAAGTAGAGTAAAGACTGAGAAAAGAGACGGTAAGTGGTTTAGGGTTAAGTGTGGAGTTAGACAAGGTGGAGTGCTATCTCCATTATTGTTTATAATGTACATGGATAGGATAATTAAGGATATTGAAGGAGAGAGAAATATGAACCCACTGGTGCTTGCGTATGCTGACGATATAGCTATAGCTGCAAACAGTTGGGAAGATCTACAAACTGAAATGGACATATGGAATGATGTGCTAAAACAATACAGGATGCAGATGAATGTTACAAAAACGGAAGTAATGTGTGTCGACAGAAGGCGAGTTGAGGGAAGAATCGAATTTGATGGACAACATTTAAAACAGGTCGAACATTTTAAGTATTTGGGAGTGGAATTCAGTGATAATAATCAGCAGGAGACTGAAATAAACAGCAGGTTTACAAAATATAACAACACCCTAGATATTTTGTACCCACTATCAAAATAAAAAAGCATTCCACTTCAATGCAAGAAGACAATTTATGTCTCAGTGTTAAGACCGGTGTTAACATACGGCAGTGAAGCTTGGTCCCTAAACACCAAATTAAAATGTCGCATTCAAGCAGCCGAAATGAAAGCCCTTAGGATAATAAGAGGAGTGACAATACGCGATAGATTAAGGAATGAGCGGATAAGACAGGAAATAGGAGTGATGTCAGTGTTGGATTTAATAGAAGAGTGGAAGATGAGGTGGTTTGGACACGTTATGAGAATGGAAGATTGGAGGTACCCAAGGCAAATGCTGGAATGGGTACCCACAGGTAAAAGACCTGTAGGGAGACCCAGGACCAGATGGATTAAAGGTGTTGAAGAAGCATTAGAGAGAAGAGACACAAACTTATCAGAAGTGAAAGAAAAAGAGACCTATGAGGATAGAGACGCATGGAGAAGTCTAGTGAAGAGCTGCCGCTGACAGGATTATTTCTACCAGGCGTAGGGTGAGAAAGGTGAGAAAGCCAACATTATGAAAATGCCAATTCTTGCCTTAAAACTCTATTGATACATAGTCCTTACATTTATTTCAATTTGATCACCTGTATCATTATTGCCACCTTTTATCTCTGTGTTTAGATCTTCAAATATTCCCTTGAACTTAATCATGACAGATTCCACTGCTTTTGTTACCGGTATTAACACTTCCACATTTGATGGTCCTTCTGAAACTTCACTTCCCTATAGGTGGTGGATCATCAGTTACATACTTTGATGATTCTCACAGGTCTTCAGAAGCCTTCAGCTTCTTTCCATGAGCAGCTGTATATTTCAAGAAGGCCGAGATGGTCCTGCCTGAAGTCTTTCACAGTAACACTTTTCCTAGGGTTCAGTAAAACACTTTTACTCTGGCCTCTATCGGAACCTGATGGAGCCTGCATTCCTTATTTCAGAGACGATCAAAAACCGATGAAAATATCAAATCCTCCTGTCGTAATTTCCTAACCACACTGTCACTATTATAATTGCAGTAATTGTGAGTGGCAGGTGAATTAGGTCAAATTAGATCATATATAAAGCGTGGTTTATTTACCTACACTTCTTTCGCTCACCTGTCCCAAATTTGGTATAATGGCCAAAAGTAGTAATTCCCTAATATTCTTAGCAATTCTTCCATATTTATGTTATTATTACTCATATTCTACAGTATTACTCCTATATGCTTGAGTAGACCTGATTGGCATCAAAGTTGTATTTCTTCTTCATATCTGAAATTTGTGAAGTTAGAGACAACAGTTTGAAACTCAGCCGTGGCACATAAGAACATATGAATGAAGGAGACTGCAAGAGACCATAAGGCCACAAGGCAGTTCTGTATTCATTACCACCTATCATCCTCATTCATAAAGATGTCTAACAGTATTTTAAAACAACCGATAGTTTCAGCGCTCACAACATGGTTACTAGGTGTATTCCATTCGTGTAAACCAATTCTTGCCTATTTCCTTTTTAAATCTAAACTTGTCCAATTTAAACCCATTATTACGATTCCTGCCCTGTTATGTCTTAATATGATGACTTTGTGTGCATGACCTTTGTTAAAGCCTTTGCTCCATTTGAACACCTCTATTAGATCACCCCACACTCTAAATATTTCCAGAGAGTGTAAGTTAAGGTGCCAAAACCTCTCTTCGTAAGGTAAATTTCTGATACCATATATCATTTTGGTCATTCTTCTCTGTACTGATTCTGGCGAATTGATGTCCATTCTATAGGACGGAAACCAAAACTACCGCATAGTCAAGGATGGGACTAACTAACGCTAGATAGAGTTTGATAATTATCTTTGCACTTCTATTCGTAACCGTCCTAGCAATAAAACCTAATGCTCTATTAGCTTTATTCCTGGCGCTAATGCACTGTTTCCTGGATTTAAGGATCAGGACTCACTAGGGCTCCCAAGTCTTGCACTCAGTTTTCTCCAAAAATGTGTTATCTAAGCTGTATCTGTTTTCGGGGCTGTATAACCCCACGTTTAGCACGCTGCACTTTGAGATATTGAAATCCATTTGGCATTTCACCAACCATGTAATCAATTTGTTAAGATCATCTTGCAGAATCTCGGCGTCGTCTCCTGACCTTATTAGGCGTTCTATTTTAGTGTGGTCCACAAACTTACTAACATCACTTTTAATACTACTGTCCAAGTCGTTTACGTACATACTGAACAATAAGGGACCCAAAACCGAGCTCTGGGGAACTCCACTAAAAACAATCCCTCATTTGAATTTTACACCATTTATGGTGACCCGCTGTTTTCTGTCACTGATCGAAGCTCTAATCCATTCCAGCACTTTTCCGTCTATGCCATGGGCTTTGATTTTATTTAGTAGTCTCTGGTGTGGCACCTTGTCGAACGCTTTGCTAAAGTCAAGGTAAATAACATCGTAACTCTCATTATTACCTGACACATTATACACATTAGTGTAAAAAGATAAAATATTAGTCACACATGACTTACCCTTGGAGAAACCATGGTGTGAGTCATGAATCAAATTATGCCTCTCGATGTGATATCTGAGTATATTAACTATTATTGATTCAAGCATTATATCTATAATTAATGTCAAACCGATTGACTTGTGGTTGCATATAGACGACTTATCTCCCTTTTTGAAAACATGAACGTTTGCCTGCCTCCAACTAATAGACATAAAACCAGTGTCTACCAAGTTATTAGATATTTCTCTTAACTGGTGGCAGATTTCAAATTTACACCTCTATTATATATATATATATATATATATATATATGTATATGTATACATATATATACATATATATATATGTGTGCGTGTGTGTATATGTATATATATATACATATATATATATATATATATATATATATATATATATATATATATATATATATATATATATCAAGGACCACTATTACACAGGACGTGCGCACCCATTGCTTTCTTTGTAACCTAACATTATATATTGGACAAATATATCAAAACTAGAAACCTAACATTGTATATAGGACAAATATATCCACTATTTACTTATTCAATGCAGTATAATTTAACATAAACTTTTATAGTGAAATAAGAAACTATTTCTAAGGCACTGTTATGTTTTGACGAGATAAACACCATGTGAGGACGGAGCCTTTATTTGTACGACGTTTCGCTTATTACAGCTTTTTCAAGTACAAGTTGAGGTACAAATGCTTGAGATTAAATTAGGGGAAAGGAGGGAACGGGGAGATAAAAGTGGGGGGAAGGAAGAGGAGGAGGAGGAGGAGGAGAAGGGGGGGGGATTGGACACTGGGAAAGGATGAGAATGCTGGCCCAAACGTCCGTGGGCGAAATGTCCACAAAGGGTGGTTTAGATATTTAATATTTTGCTGGCCATGGGTATTAGGGGAATAATGTGAGGCGAGATGTTAAACATGCCCCTATTTTGTTCAATAGTGTTCGTTCCTTGAATGATTGCTGCTTCTAAACACTTCCTGCGGATTTTGTCTGGTTCCCGTATCAGCAGCTCTGCATTCTTCCAGTCCATAAGATGGTTTTCCTTGTTTCTATGTGTCACACATGCATTGGTGGTGACATCATGCCTGACGTCGTAACGGTGTTCACGTATTCGTGTATTCAGGTCGCGTGACGTTTCTCCGATGTAAACTTTATCACATCCTGAACACGGAATACGATAAACACAGGCTTTGGTGCCCGGTGTCTGGTTGTTGTGTATTTCCGTCTTCGTGATATCTTTTATCGTTCTGCTTCTCTGGTACACTATTTCCAAGTTGGTGGTTCTTAAAAGACGTGTCAGGTTGGTGGCAACGTCGCCGGTTGGCAACACGAGACGTCTTGTTGTGCTGTCCTGCTGCCTACGGCTTTCCCGAATCTTAGCGGCCTGCTGTCTGCAATTATCTAAAAGAAATTCTGGAAATTTTAGTGTTAAAAAGGTCTCTTTAATAAACCTGCACTCTTCTTCTAAGTATTTTGCACTACACATCCTAAATGCCCCAAGGAAAAAGCTTATTACTACTCCTCTCTTGGTCCTTATATCATGGTGGGAGTAGAAATGAATTAAATAATTTTTGTTGGTGGGCTTTCTATACACTTTGAATTCAATTTGGTTACCGTACTTAAAGATGTGTGCACGGTAACCAACTTGAATTCAAAGTGTATAGAAAGTCCA
>NC_134783.1:68946754-68956754 GCF_046742065.1 Oratosquilla oratoria
ATATTTCCCTTCTCTCTCATCACTTTGATAACTGTGTCCTTAGTTTTTTTTTCATCTGTTGTTTCACTATATCTCTAAATTCAATTTGTTATTCTCTTGGACTTTTTTTCCAACCACTTACCTCTATTGCTATGAACTCTTTATTATTTTTATCATTCCTCTTTAATTGCTTCGTTATTTTTTTTTTATTTTTTTATTTTTTTTTTTTAGTTTCTCCTCTAAGAGACTTACTAGTCGGGCGAGTTGTCATCTACTCCCTTATTACATCCATAGAAGTAATTATCCCCTCCTTCCATTGAGCTGCTATTACCTATATTTCTTCTTTTAATACCTCTGCTCCCTCCCCTTCTCCTTTTCCATAACCTGCACACTACACCACGAGCTTTCCCCTTCCCTACTAATACAACACAGGTACTCCCTCGTCGCTGAAATCGACGAAATTTGCGTGTTTTTTCGGAGTTCCAATCTTCGCCCTCAATCCGACTCTACTTACCTAGTTTACATAGTTGTATTTACCTAGTTGTATTATACGGGAAGGGGAGCTGTGCTCGTGGTCTCCCGTTTTCATATTTCGTTTTATCTAGACTGTTTTTAAATTCGTGTATCATTTTTGCACACACCACATTCACATCTAACTTGTTCCAAACGTCTATTATCCTGTGGGGAAAGCTGTTATTTTTCAGGTCTCTTCTGTCTTTCTAGAATTTCTTTCCATGTCCTCTTGTATCTCTACCATCCCAATTTATCAGATCCTCTCCATCAATAGTTTTCCTCCCTTTCATGATTCTTTAGATAATTATCAAGTCTCCTCTCTCTCTTCTTTACTCCAATGTCTGTAGCTCAAGTTTTGCCAGCCTCTCCTCATACGATAGTTCTGAGAGCGTTGGTGCCAATTTCGTAATTGCTCTTTCTATTCTTTCAAGTTTTGTTGTACATTTTTTTTTTTGTACTTGGTGAACACGTGGTCGTTGCACACTCCAATTTTGGTCTTATCAAAATGACTAGTATTGTCTTCACCATTTCTTCGTCTAGGTATGTAAATGCCACTTTGATTGACCTTATTAAATCATAAGTTTCTCTTTTTTTTTATATGTTTCTCAGGGGACATATTATTCACAAAAATAACTGCTAGGTCCTTCTCTTTTTTCATTTTTTCATTTTTTTTCCTCTCCCAATGTATATGATCCCACTATTCTTTTTTCCTTCTTCCAAATTTCTTTATACTACACTTCTTAGTGTTGAATTCCATCTCCAACTTCCTTCTCTTTTCCCATACTTTATTGAGATCACTCCACAGGGACTCACAATCTTCTTCGGTGTTAACTTTTTTTCAACATATTTGCATCGTCTGCGAAGAAGCTCATATAACTTTCAATTCCTTCATCCTAGTCATTAATATATATAACAAACGTTATTGGGGCCAAAAATGTTCATTGTGAAACTCCACTAATCACCATTCTCATTTTTCTTTCATAGTTCTTCCTCATTTTTATACCTAGTCTTCCATTGTATCCATTGTGTCATTACATGTTCTATGATTATATCAAGTAGTACGTTTCCCCATAGGTCGTCTCCACCTTTCACTGTCATCTCTCCCCAGCAGATTTCTTTACAATTAAAGTCACCCATTATAACTATTCTTCCTCCATCTTCCATTATCTTATTTAGTGTTATCCTTGTATCTTCTAACATATTTTTGTGCTCTCTCTCTTCCCACGAAGCCGTTTTAGGAAGCACATTAGTCCATGGGCCAGGAGGGTCCACCGTGCCCCCCCCCCCCAATAACAGTATAGGACAATTTTTTTTAGTTCCTGGGACCTTATGAAACAACAATATATGATGCCCACAGCAATATTTTGGGATCAACTACCCATTAGTGGCCATTTTCAAAATGGCCGCCGGCGTAACTCAAAAAATCACGTTTTCGCTTATAACTTTCCTTCTATGACAGATAGAGACATGGTCTCGGTGTCTTTACCTATGTTTTCGAGTACCAGCAATCCAATAATGCATCTTAGAACACTCTATCACGTTTACCTTATTCCCAAATTTTGAAAATAATTCATTTCAAGTACTAATTTGGATTTCTTTCTTTAACCTTACAGAATCATATGGAAATCACATACAAAAAGACAAGAGAAAACATGATCATTTTTCCAATAATTTTCAAACAGCTAGAAACCAGTACATTCTCATTTAAGTTGAGACAATTAGAACATTTATAAAGCATTGGCAGCATCATAAAAATCATTGTGCACGAAACATGATTCCCTTGAAGCCTGGACAATCCAACAAACTTAACAACTGTCATCATCACTGTCACTTGACATGACATATTCACTTAGTTCCATCTCATCATCAGAAGTCATTTCTTCGTCATTAGCAATGGCATCATCTTCAGAAGCAACATCTTCTGTCACAACTGGTCCATCAAACCATAGTGGTGTCATTTTGCCATCGGATGATTTCCATCCATGTCCTGTTGGTTCAGGTATTACAGGCAGGGCAACATTAGCACACTTCCAGATGCCAGTCTGGTAGTTCACGCGTTGTATATGCTGATACAGAGACTTCCTACATGGTGGGAACTGGCCGAGATCAATATTTCTATCGACATTGACAGTGCCGTCTGGTCCTCCACACTTCTCACTCAGAACAGCATATCGGACTGGATCAACACTCTTGTGGTGGGTTCTGCCATACATGGAACAGGTAAATTCCTCCAAGTCATCCACCAAACTCTCAGAAGGATCCCATATGTCTCCTAACTGAGAAAGTACATCAACGAATCGAGGTGACTTCAAGAGAAGTTTGATTGGTCGCACTTTTCCAATTCCTTTGAATGCACTTGTTGTGTCACAATGGGTGAATGCATGGAGACCCAACGGTGCAGTGCAAAACTGTTGACTATATCCATGTGCCATCTGGGTTATGTTTACACGTCTCTTTTTATTTCCAGTGCCTGTGTCAAACAAGATGTTGACGTCAAACTTTCCAGCATGATGAAGTAGCACGAAAAAGACATCACAGTCGGGACTTCGTACCCGAATGTTATCATAACCATGCTCCTGGGCATAGGCACAGTACAGGACTATTCTTGTGTCAGTTTCTTCTTGATCAGAGAACAAGTCCAGAATTTCTGTTTCCTTCACGGCTTGACCGTCTTCAGTCTCCAACAGGTAGTAGTGACCCTGAGCTACTGTCATCACTTTTCTGTTTACGAGTTTTGATGCAGAAATATCTGAACTCCATACACGATGGATAATATCAGCCAGTTGTGACTTGTCATCATTCATCAGGAATATTTTCCAGTTTTGTGGTTTTTTGGTCATTGGCCCTTTAATGATCAGCTTCTCACTTGACCCACGCTGTTTACGTTCCATTTCCTTGATAGATCCAACTTTATATATGTCTGTACTAAAGATAAAATCTGATAACTTAGGGATCCTATCAAAGATGAGGTGAGCTATCTGTTGGAAGTTCGCAGGAATGTCATGCAGAGTGTGAAACAGTGCATTACCATCTTGTATGAACAGTGTTCTGCCCTCTGTTGGAAGTGCTATGTCATCGATATCATTCACTAGGAATTTAAATCCCTTGGACTTGTCAGTCTTTGCCATGTATCCGTCAGCTGTACCAAGGCTGCAAGGAACAGGACTCAGTGGATATGTCATCAGTTGTTCAATATTGATGATTGGTTGAGACTTGACAAGAAGCTGTAAGGCCAGACTACTGTGTTGCTTGTATGTCACAATCTTATTGTTTGTCGTCTTTAGTCTCACTGTCTTGTTGGCTGCCTCTAATGTCTTAAATTTCATTTTCTTGACTGGCTCAAAGAAATTGGATTTGGTCGCAAGTCTGTCAGTGATGAATATTTCTTTTGCATGTTTCCCAGAGACATCTGCAGATAACAGGTCTTTCTCAATTTCAGCTGTTGCGGGAACACCAGAAGATATACAGTACAGCTTGTCAGCATCAGAGACATCAAACGGATTGAGGAAGCTAGTGATGGACTCCATAGCTTTCATGACACATCTCTCACTTTTCTTTACTTCAGCTCGCCTGAGGTCTCTATGATGTTCTCCGCCCTGAGTGTCTGACATCATATCTGCCTTGGTATAGGTAACATCGACAAACTGTGCTCTTTCATGTGTCGTTTTCACCCATCGTTGGTATGCATCAAAGTTAGTTAGTATCCCAGTCAACCCAGTTCCACATCCACCTGATCCGCCATGTGGTTTAGCATGTTTCATAAACGTTTCCTCGATCGTTTTATCTACTGCACACCTGTTCCCTGGTATCATTGACCTTGCGACACTGATAGCTCCTCCTTTCAACAGCTCAGTGGCACCTAGGTGTGACTCTTCAATGTTAGAGAGGAATATAGAGAAGAATGTCAGGTAACGTGTATAGTTGTGTCAATCAAAACTAAAGAACAGGTCTGCCATGTTGTACAGACAATGTGCATAAAGAGGAAGGTCATTTGTCTTAACAGTTTGAAGGACATCGAGTGCCAGCCAGACATTGTCCATGTAGGACATCCAGAGTTGTGCTGTTTTCCCCAGCCTGCCAGTTGAAACTACTGACCTAAGGAGAGGAAAGTATTTGTCAATGGTCCTGATGAACTATCTCTGTAATGTATAATGCAATGTTCAGTTTTGGAAGAAGCACCTGCCACACTCTCATCCCTCTTGCACTTCTTGGATGCCATGTTCGTTCAGGATAGACAGTTTACTGTAAAACAATAATAAGATAAATTGTAATTTCTAAACAATAACTATGCTGAATAAAATCTTGCACTTTGCGTATTGTACTACAGAATCACTAAAATGTGGCCCGATTAGGCCCAAAATCAAGTTTTTTTTATTCAACAATAAGGTAAACGTGATAGAGTGTTCTAAGATGCATTATTGGATTGCTGGTACTCGAAAACATAGGTAAAGACACCAAAACCATGTCTCTATCTGTCATAGAAGGAAAGTTATAAGCGAAAACGTGATTTTTTGAGTTACGCCGGCGGCCATTTTGAAAATGGCCACTAATGGGTAGTTGATCCCCAAATATTGCTGTAGGCATCATATATTGTTGTTTCATAAGGTCCTAGGGACTAAAAAAAAAAAAAAAAATGGTCCTATACTGTTATGGGGTGGGGGGTGGGGGTGCACGGTGGACCCTCCTGGCCCATGGACTACATAATTTACCACGAACTTTCTGCTCTTCTTGTCACGGTCCTATATTTCCATCATAATCATCTCCACTCTATTCTCTTTGTATGTAAAACTTCTCACATTCGTATCCTTCTTAGCCGGGAACATAAGTGTACCACCTTGTTTTTACCTCTCTGTTTCTAACCCAAGAATTATATATACCATGTCCTACACTGTTGGGTGGTAATGGACCTCTCAATTTTGTCTCCACAATTCCCATTATGTCAGGTTCCTTTCCCATCAAGTAATCATTCAGTTCATTCAAGCCTGTTATTAATCCATCTATATTTGTGTAAGACACTTTTTATTTTCTGTTACCTCCATCCTGTTTTCTATTTCCATTCTGTTTTTCTCTCCTATGAACCATTTCCCCACTCTCATATCCACTACTCTCCAATAGAATTTCTCTTTGTCTGACTCTGTTCTGTTCTCGATTTTTTGCTTAGCTTCGAACTTAAGACCTAGCGATAGAGCTTGAATTTCAGTATTTGATAATCTCGTATCTAAAAGATTTTTTATTATTTCACACCTTCCAATTTTATTCCAATCGTTGTTGCCACATAAGTTGTTTAATGTTCGCTAGGTCTTAAGTTCGACACTGGTATTAACACAAGGGAGTTCACAGATTTCATTAAGAGAAATTATAGATGGAGTGACAGCGATATTGAAAAAGGATTCAAACAAGGGATTGTTCTGTGATACCAAGCGTTAGCCAATAAAAACGAATGCGTCATCCCCAGAAGATTCAAGAAAGATTGATTAAATCTAGGCTTAGACAAAGACATAGTAATCACCAATGCAGATAAAGGAGGTAGTATTGTGATCCTATCAAAAGAGGACTATATCAGTAAAATGTTGGAGCTCTTAGATGACAACAATACTTATCACAAAAAACATGTAGGTTTCGCAGCGAGTGAAGTAGATAAATTCAAAATACATGCCAGAAAAATTCTTAGTAAAACTGAAAAAGGAAAGAAATTAAAGGGACTTCTGGACGAAGACCCCAATCCTCCTAGGATGCGCGGTATACCAGAAATTCATAAACCTAACGCTCCAATGCGACCCATAACTTCAGGGGTTGGCAGTGCACCACACAAACTAGCGAAATGTCTAGCCAACCGTTATCACAGGCAATGGGGTCGATCAGTAATTCACATTTGAAAAATTCCAATGATCTTTTAACAAGACTAAAGGATTTAGATTTCACGGGGAAAAGTTAGTAAGTTATGATGTTAAGGCTTTATTTACAAATGTTTCCACTGACGGTGCGTTAGAGGCAGAAAAGACAGTAATAAAAGATATGAACGAGGCTGATCTACCCTGTAAGAAAACAAGATTATATAGAATTGATAGATTTATGCGTAAATTTTGGTGCGTTTACTTTCAATGGTGACGAGTATGAACAATGCAGTGATGGCCTCACTATACATGGAGTTACTGGAAAAAGAAAACTTTATCAGAATTAATTATAGAGGATCACACTGGTTTAGATATGTAGACGACGTCCTTGCTATCATACCCGAAAACACTAATGTAAATAATAAAGTGAGAATGCTTAACGTGGTCAACAGCAATATTCAGTTCACCGTAGAAGAGAAACAAAACGGACAATTGCCCTTCCTCGATACGTTAATACGACGATTAGAAAAAATGTGACTTTCTCAGTATACAGAAAGAAAACAAAGAGTATTTGGTACATTACTTCTCCGCACATGATGATAGAACAAAAAGTGATATAGTAATAGGCTTTTTTCTCAGGGCACTACAAATCTGTAGCAAAGAATACCTATAAGAAGAATTTGATTACATTATGAAAACATTTGACAAACTTGGATGCCCAGAGGGAGTGTTGAGGAGAATAAAGAGAAAAGCAATAAATATTCATAATCGTGGAAAGAAAGAGGGAAATGATAAAAATACTACAAATTTTGTATCGGTACCTGGCTCAGACACTTCCCCAATAATAGACAAAAAATGAACAAAAACAGGTGTAAACATAGCTCAAATAACTAATAAGATGATAGGTGATTTGGTAAAGACTTCCGAAAAGAGAACCAATTCCGAAAATAGTGTCGTATTCAAAATCCCGTGCAATAGTTACACTATGGTATATTATGGCGAGTCATCAAGGGGATTAGATAAAAGAATTTATGAACATGAAAACGACATAGAACCACATAGGACATCTAATTCTTTAGTAGTTCATGAGGAAAAATTCGATCATTTACCAAACTGGAGAGAAGCTGAAGTGCTGCATAAAGGTTTTGATGAATTCAATAGAAAAATTGTAGAATCAGCATATATTTCAACTAATAATTCATCGAACCATCGAGGAGGATTTATCAATTTAGCAAAACAAACCAGTATTTTAATTCTAGAACACGCCAGAAAAACGACCTTTCCCAAGTATCTGACAAGATAACTAAGTTTAGTACATAAGCTTCAATTACAGTTTTCCGTACACTCCCTGAAGAAGTTATACGCGAACGAAACGATAGAGTGCCTTCCCCTGTGTTTATGTTCTCCATCATCCAAATTATCCATATCTGTTTGCACTGATGACTTTTTACTAATTTCCCTGTTTTTGATGAGACATTCTCTGCTGTCGTTTGTGACCTGAAATTAATCTTAATTTGTCTGGTCTTGTCTATACCGTATTTTTCCATCCTATATATTTCTTCATTTTCATTCCCTATATTCTGTTCACCTTCTCAAAACATTTTTAATACATTGTACACTCTTTCTTTTTCATCTCCTACTCCTGTAGTCTTATTTGGATTATGCTTCTCTTCCATTCCTGATATAATTATACATTTCTTTTTATCTGCTAGGTCTCATACTATATTCTCCTTCTCTCTTATCACTTTGATAACTGTGTCCTTAGGTTATTCTTTCATCTGTCGTTGCACTATATATCTAAATAATTCAATTTTGCTCTTCTCCTGAACCTTTTTTTCCAACCACTTACCTCTTCTGCTATGGACTCTTTATTCTCTTTATTCTTCTTCTTTGATTTCTCATACTCATTCTTTACTTCTTTTAACTGTATTTTTACTTCTTCTATTCCTTTATTCAGGTTTTGGTTATCCTTCTTTAGTTCTTCCAATTTGTCAACTCTTTGTGTAACTAGTGTTAGTTGGCTAAACCTAACCTCCCATGACTCATTCATCTTTGTTATTCTTTCCTCTAGACTTACTAATCGGGGGAAGTTGTTCTCCTCCCTCATTAAATCCAAAAAATTATCATCTCCACTTTATATTATGCTACCCTTGAATATATTTCTAATAATAATGCATTTATTAATTTGTTAGACTTCATTTGTGTCGTCTACACATCTCTTGTTTACATTCCTTCTGACGTCCGGGGCCCGTTCCACCCCTTTCTTATTTTATTCCATTTTCCTCAATAATCCCTCCCCTTCTTTTTCTGCACCTGCCCACTACATCACGAGCTTTCCCTACCCTACTAATACAACACAGGTACCCCCTCGTCGTTAAAATATAAGAAAATTGCGTGTGTTTTTTCCGAAGATCTAATTTTCTCCGTCAATCCGAAATGTGTGTGTGTATGTATATATATATATATATATATATATATATATATATATATATATATATATATATATATATATATGCTAATAAGAACACGGGTACGTGTGTTCACTTATGCTTACAATTTTGCAGGGAAATCATTCTTAACTCCTCAGACAAAATATCCTTTTAATTATCATAATATTTTACTTTTGCCATTTCAGGAAAATTTGGTAAGTGTTACAGAATTATTGAAAAGATTTAACTTAAAGGTAGTTTTTAAAAATGATAGTACAGTAAAACATATGTTCATCAATAATAGTATTGAAGTTCAAAAAGGATGCATTTATAAAATTCCTTGCAAAATGTATAATCAATTTTACATAGGCCAAACTGCCTTAAGCATTAGAATTGAACAACATAAGAAAAATGTTAGGGATGGCAATAATTCCAGTGGAATCTTTAAGCATATTGAATTAGATAATCATCCAGTTTATTGGGGTAATGCCCATGCAATCTTATATACTAACAGCATGATAGTAAGAAACTTAATAGAGTGTAGTTTGATCCATACCACCAGTGATCAAAATACCAACCTACACAAGGGCTTATATAAACTTGACAATTTTATCTGTCAAGAAATAAGCAAAATAATAACAGGTAAAATGTAACCCTGTGACTGTGACCAAATGTCGCCCAACCCTCATTAGCGGACGCATTGACCCTTGCGACCTGACAGCCCACCTTCCATGGGGTAAATGTCCTCTATCCTTATGTAAAATGTCCTTGTTCCTTTTTCATGTATATATAATTTATGTATTTCTATTAACTATGTACTTTTTGCACTGAAAATATATTATACGACAGCGCTCTGCTTCGTTAGTTTCTTTTTCCAAGTGGTCTACTTTGCATATATATATATATATATATATATATATATATATATATATATATGTATATATATATATATATATGTATATATATGTATATATATATATACACATTTTTGCATCGTCTGCGAAGAAGCTCATATGAATTTTAATTTCTTCATCCTTATCATTAATATATATAGCAAACGTTATTGGGGCCAAAAATGTTCCTTGTGGAACACCACTAATCACCTCATCCATATTAAAATGTTTGTCTCTTCTCACCACTATCATTTTCCTTTCATGCAAGAAGTCCTCCATCCATTAAAGCAGTTTCTAATCTCTTTAGCATTTTTTTTTATGTGGCACCTTATCAAAGGCTTTTACAATCAGC
>NC_134783.1:68964254-68966754 GCF_046742065.1 Oratosquilla oratoria
GCCTAACGTCAGACGATTTTATTAATTTTAGAGAAAGACTTCTGAGTTTTGGCGAGTTCATCTACACGCATTCAAACAAACAGATAAAACCATAGAAGTCAGGGATGGAGGGGGGAGAAGTAGAACATGAAGGGGGCGTCAAATGAAAGAACTGAAACACGAGGGACTGAAGGGAAAGGACTGGACTGAAACCCGAAGGGCTGTCTTTGAGTTTCCTTGCGTTTTTTACCCGTATCGATGTTCTCGTGTATTTATCTTATTATACCTAATTGTATTAACAAATTGTTTAGCTTACAGAAAAGGAGCAATGCCAGTGGGGTACCGTCTCCTACTCTCCAAACATCATACTTAGCAACAAATATATGCTTCCAACTTAGGCTATATCACGTTATTTTTGTATATGCTTTTGAGCATACGTGCGTGCATGCATGCGTTTGCATGTGTATGTGTGTGTGACTGTGTGTGTGTGTGTGTGTGTGTGTGTGTGTGTGTGTGTGTGTGTGTGTGTGTGTGTGTGTGTGTGTGTGTGTGTGTTTGTGTGTGTGCGTGTGTGTGTGTGGGGGTGTATGGGTGTGGGTGTGGGTGTGGGTGTGTGGGTATGTATGTGTATGTGCGTGCATGCGTGCATGTACTTGTGCATGTGCGCTCACGACTCTCCCTGGGTGTGTTTTTGTACCTGTGTGCATTCATACTTGCGTGTAACCGCGTCTGCTTACGCGTGAGCACACCTTTGACTAGCGCGTGTGCTCGCTGTGCAATTTGAAATACGAAAAAAAAGACATAAGATACACTCTTCATGCTTAACTTTTTATTGTCTATGCATTATCAACACAACATTCTTACTTGAACAGTATCTCTATGCAAAAATAAATTACAAATTGAACGAAAGTAAGGGTCTTGCAAGAATCCTATGATAGAAGTTTTTTTTTTTTTTTTTTTTTTTTTTTTTTGCCAGCACAAGGTTAGGATTTACAATGTGGCAATTAAGTGGCCATTGCCGTCTTTTATAAGGTGTCGCGTGTGGGGCGACCCCGAGGTGGGTTGGGGCTCGCCACCGTCCCCGGAACGCGCCTTACGACGAGTCCGCGGGCCCGAAACTGCGAGAAGGTTTTACAAGGTGTCAAAACAATATACAGAGTGGTAAAGAGACATCCCACTGCTCGGTATTCCATTTGTTTAAACGTCGTATACACCTAAGTCATTGCTGTTATTGGGATGTTGTTGTTATTTGTTATATATTGTCTATTAACGTTTCGGTCATGCTGTAAGGGTGAACCTTGTTATAATACTGATAAAAGATCATTTTGATCTTCTAGTATCTTGATTTGTTTGTGAATTCTGGTCGTCATCAGGGGTTTGTATTTCACTGAGGGTAACCTTTATAGACGCTACAGAGTGAATGTAATGAGACATTTTGAAATATTAAGAAATACAATAGAAAGTGTAATAAATTGTGGTTACGTGTGCAACAGTGATACAAAAACGACTTACTGTTTACAACAGTGTCGTAAATTTCCAATAGATTCAACAGACCTTTGAAATATGAAGGAGGACAACCAGAAATACCAAAAACGTTTGACACATTAGTTACAACTTATAGAAATCTAAAACCTTATTAAGACACTCTAAACGAACTACACTCGCCTAAGGACAGCTTGGTGAAAATTATTTGATACCGAAATTAGATATACAGATAGTAATAGGAACAAAACGATTTTCATCAAATGTGTATATAAACACAAAAACATTAAAACAAATTAGAATTTGTGGTCTAAATGGCAGGAGATAAAAAAAAAATCAGCTTTATTTGAGATAAGAAAATAAAACAATATAAAATTAAATATGGTAAGAAAAGATAAGAGATAAGATGAGATAAGATAAGATAAGATAAGATAAGATAAGATAAGATAAGATAAGATAAGATAAGATAAGATAAGATAAGATAAGATAAGATAAGATAAGATAAGATAAGATAAGATAAGATAAGATAAGATAAGATAAGATAAGATAAGATAAGATAAGATAAGATAAGATGATAAGATAAGATAAACTCCCCGTTATAATTTGCACAAAGTATCATAACCTCAATTAGCCCGTGATGGGTACAACCCTGCATACCTGTAGCTTCCCACCACCACCACCACCGCCACCGCCACCACCACCACCACCACCACCACCACCACCACCACCACCACCACCACCACCACCACCACCACCACCACCACCACCACCACCACCACCACCGCCACCACCACCACCACCACCGCCACCACCACCACCACCACCGCCACCACCACCACCACCACCACCGCCACCACCACCACCACCACCACCGCCACCACCACCACCACCACCACCACCACCACCACCACCACCACCACCACCACCACCACCACCACCACCACCACCACCACCGCCACCGCCACCACCACCACCACCACCACCACCACCACCATCACGCTCGTTTACTCCCTTCCATATCCCGATGCTACATCAACGG
>NC_134783.1:68974254-68979254 GCF_046742065.1 Oratosquilla oratoria
TCTTAACTTTGTGTCCATGCTTTTTGTCTTTTGTTGCGATATAATTAAACGTCCACTGGCCTTTAGATGAATAGAAGTTCTTTTATTACACTTGTATACAAACGCAAAAAAGAAAAAAAAAAAAGTGAAAAGGGAACAGATGTTCCTTTTTCAGGGTTCTGAACTAGAATTAATGTTTTCCTTTCTGAGGATGAATTTTTGGGTGTTTGACAATTGGCTATACTTCAACTTTTAGGAAACAAGCCAAGTATCATTTTGTCCCTTGAAGAAAAGTAATTCTTAGCAGATGTAAAAAAAAATTATGTCGCCTAATGTATTGTATCACTAGGAGTTTCGATATTCTATTTTGCAAATTCTTCAGAGTGACTGCATTTCACAAGGGATGGCAGAGAACCACTGTCAATCATATTAGGCAACCTAAGCCATCAGAACGTTCTCTAATTGTAGATGGTTTCTGTAAGAGAATATCTGGTTTCTAAGATGGTAGATGTTTCTGTCCAAACCACCCCAAGAATTTAGCTTCAACTACTGTTACACAAAGAGAAAACAAAAGTCTTACACTAGTCAGGATTGAAATGAGAAGCATGTGAGCTAAGGTGACTGCCAAAGGACACTTGGACCTTCGGACAACACGTTTTTACAGATGAGTTTTTTTTTTTTCTTCTTTTTTTTTTAGGTACCGGACGAACATGAGATTGTAGATTTCCAAGATTTTTTCTCTTTCTTTCTTTAGTTTGCCCCATTAGAATCCAGTGGTTCTGTTGCGATTTCACTCTCTTCTAACGATTTTATTCAGTCGAGAGCAGACTCTCTTGGCGGTTCATTTATTATCATATTTCTTGTTCTACCTCGAACCGAAACTTGCATTTGCAGTTGAGACAAATTAACGATGATCACCTGCACGCGATGGTCTCGCCTATCAACTCCGAAACCATAACAACTTCCCCTCCCATTGGAAGCGCGACTCTGAGTGCTGGTACTTAGTCTTCGAACCGGGCCCAAAATATGTCTTCCCTACACCATTTCTTCATATTATTTCATATCTGTTAAAAAATACAAAAACAAAACAAAAATGAAAGTTAACCAAAACAACATGATGAAACATAAATACAATCTATCCAAACCATAGAAAAGGAAAAAAACAAAAATGTGTCTATTCAACCGATGTCAACGCCAAGGATGTTCACATTATCAACCTCTAAACAAATACCACCCAACACTGCTAATCATCCCCATAATAGACCGAATAGAAAAGAATCTGATTTGCAATACACATTAGATATTCTAGATCCACGAAACTAACAAGCCAACCTATCCAATTTAGCATAATACGTCCCCTCGAGAGAACTTTCTCCTCGCCATCCTCGAGTCATGCCTGACGACATCTATGATCTATCAAATAGTTACCCAGTGAACTAACCAAAACTAGCGGAAGATGTGAACTATAACCAAATAAGCTGACCAAAACACATCCAATGAATCTATAAGTGATTTTCAGCACTATTGATGAAGCAACAAAAGGCGAGAAATACCGTCACTAAAGAGGGTACTATTTGTCATCAGGCACTAGAGAAAATTCAACTAAATTTTTCCGCCACTAATCGCCTACTTGATAAAACAGAAAATTTCTGACAAAGTATGACTAAGGACTAGAAGAATTACACTGAAAATTCCAATAGCGAAACTAAGAAGTTACAAACCTAAAACTGGTAGTACGTAGAAAATTGAAATATGCTGAACACAATCGAGAAAATATATATAAAAAATAAAACCTCGCTTCTAAACTAATTAGAAAGCCATATAGATTATTTAGAAGAAAATGACATCTCCCGAACAATGCAACATTCTAGATAATCACTATTTCAAAATAAACAAATAAATCTTCAAAGCCAGGGAACAAAAAATCTACGTAGCATAACATCAGACAAAAACCGATCTACCAAGAAAGACACAAAAATAACTACCAACATGAGAAAGAATTCCCACACTACAGGGTCAAACAAGATCTGTAACACCAAAGCCACTTTCCCCTTGAGCTCAGTTGCACTGGCGTTCATAAGAAAACGTTCATGGGCACATTAAAGTATCAACAACACATCTTAAAGCTAAGTAATATATGAGTAAGTTTCCGAATATGCGATGGAGACACCCGAACCTAATTCATGGTGTATCAGATTTTTATGAATATATCTTTCGTTGTTTAGTATTTGATACATTTCTATACAGCAACTTCGCAAACAAAAGTACTTTGATACAATAATTAGAAAAAATATATCTGCATTATATTAATATACCATGGATAAGCCTCGGATGTTCTCAACAGTATACTAGACAACTGTTGTGTTTTATTATATCATGCATAATTTCATCATTCAGATGACCTTTGAAAATGGTATACTATACATGCTGTTATCTCAACTTGATGTGAGCCCATGTGGCATACGGTATGAATATTTCTTTGGTGAGCTTTGTTATTTCAATGCAAACATAACCGCAGATTGTAATCGGTCACAAACAAGTAGTATTAATAACTGAAAGAATTATTATGAACAATTATATCAGGTTTTAGATTGTATATATTTATAAACTGAATTTAGAATTTATGTTTATAACATATCTGGGTTAACAAAGTCAGGAATATACTGTTAGAGAACAAGTCTTACTGGTTCATCTAAGCCAGTCCAAGGTTAAGTAATTACAGCTCTAGTTGCTTTTACTTACATTTGGTTATTGGGAAGTGTAAAACATATTTTATTTCTAGTTCACATTATACAAAAATAACAACAGCAAGAAGGCCAAATTGATAACGAAAAATTTAAAACAAGGAAGAGAAGCATGAATATATATATATATATATATATATATATATATATATATATATGTATATATATATGTATATATATGTATATATACATATATATATATACATATATATATATATATGTATATATATATATATATATGTATGTATGTATGTATGTATGTATACATACATACATACACGAGGGGGTTCTAATTATGACCCAGAAGTTATTAGGCTATGTCGATGAGATTTTGTCAGTGTCACTGATCCTCATGTGCATGATGGTGCAAAAACGTTTTCTTAAGCATGTTTATTTATTCATTTATTCGTTTATCTATTTTTTACAGGTGACATCAGATGTAAGTTAATGAATGTGAAGAGTTACAGTGCCCGGCAAATCCGTGATGAAATGAATGCTGTCTATGGTGATATTTGCCCGTCATATGACACTGCTGTGAGATGGAAAAGGATTTTCCAAACTGGCCACTTGTCCCTCACAGACGAGCCAAGAACTGGACGACCATCACTCCCGGACAGTGTGGCCATAGTGAAGAGAGTGGAGGATCTTATCCTGGAAGACCGACAAGTAACCATCCACGTGATCATATATGAGACTGGTCTTAGTTACGGCAGTGTGTGGAAAATTATTCACGCCGAACTGCACATGTCTAAGGTGTCAGCACGCTGGGTTCCGCGCTCACTGACTCCACTCCAAAGACAAACACAGTGTGACCAGTTGAGGCAGATCTTGACTCTTTTGGAACAGGATGAAGAGGATTTCTTTGGCCGTCTGGTAACTATGGACGGAAGGTGGATCTATCTGTATGACCCGGAGACTAAAGAGATGAGCAAAAAGTGGAAGCATACCAAATCCCCTCCCCCCAAGAAGGTTAAGGTGTAGAAGTCCACAGGGAAGGTTATGCTGTTTTTTTTTTTTTTTTTTTTTTTTTTTTTTTTTTTTTTTTTTACTGTCGTGGAGTCATCCTCAATGACTACCTTGCAAAGGGTCAGATCATCACTAGTGCATACTACTGCACATTTCTGAACAAGTTGCGAGATGGTTTGATGAAAAAACGCCGCGATATGCTCACCATAGGAGTCCGTCTCCTTGCCGACATTACATCTCAAGCTGCGGTTGTGAAATCAAAGCGATGTGGCAATAAAGTATTGCGGCAATCGGCCTATTCTCCCGATCTCACCCCAGGCAATTTTTTCTTATTCCCAGAGATGAAAAATCCACTGTGGGATCGGCGATATGATGACAGATGACGCTATTCAAATGGTGAAACAGTCGTTTTCAAAGCAATCTAAGTAATTCTACAACGGCGGAAAAGAAACGATGGGAGAAATGTGTGACTCTAGACGGTGACTACGTATAGATGTCATAAGGTCCACAAATAAAAATGAAGTTTATGACTCGTTTACTTTATGGTCATAATTAAGACTTTACGATACCCCCTCGTGTATATATATATATACAAATATATATATATATATATGTATATATATATATATATATATATATATATATGTACATGTATATATATATATATATATGTATATATATACAGTATATGTATATACATATATATATATATATATATATAAATATTTGGATGATGGAGAACATAAACACAGGGGAAGGCTCGGAACCCTAAACACTCTAACGTTTCGTTCGCGTAGAACTTCTTCTCTGAAGAAGTTCTACGCGAACGAAACGTTAGAGTGTTTAGGGTTCCGAGCCTTTCCCTGTGTTTATGTTCTCCATCATCCAAATAATTTGTCTAAAATACTTATCAATATATATATATATATATATACATATATATATATATATATATACGTTTGGTGTAGGAAAACTCAGAATGATGGCGGGGGTACTTTATTACCTTACGTTTCGGCTGTATGGCTTCCTCAGAGGAAGGCATACAGCCGAAACGTAAGGGAATAAAGTACCCCCGCCGTCATTCTCAGTTTTCCTACGCCAAATCTACTTAAATTTGTCAACTCTGATTCAAAGGATTACAAAGGATAACAAAGGCGGAGCATGCCGACAGGAGACCTTTTGGTCCATATCTAGGTCGGATGCGAAAAAAAATCATAATAATAATAAATAAATAAATAAACTATAATAATGTAAACAACAAATAAAATACATAAATAAATGCATAGGTATAGTTAAATAATAAACAAACAG
>NC_134783.1:68989254-68992408 GCF_046742065.1 Oratosquilla oratoria
ATACATATATATATATATATATATATACATGAACACGTGCACACACATACAAACACACACACATGTATATACAAATATACATACATATGTATATATACAGTATATATATGTATATATATATGTATATATATATGTATATATATATATATATATACATATATATATATATATATATATATATATATATATATATATATATATATATATATATATGAGAGAGAATGTGGGTGGGGAAGGGCAAACGAAGATGTGTTAGGAATAGAGTTTATTGCCCTAACGTTGCGACCAACTTGGTCTTCTTCAGAGGACTACAGCATTACAGACGGATCACAATTCTTATATTCGTAGTGAGAGGGAACCCGCCAAGGTATGAGCGTCATGTTTTCCCTTTGGCTAACGATTTAATTATCAGGACACTTGCTGCTTTCGAGAGGCATTTAAATCCGTCTCTGTCGTTGTTGTTCTTGTTGGCGGCGATATGTGCAGCTTCCACAGTTTTTCTCATTTTCTTCTCAAATCCCTCGTGTAGAATTTCTGCGTTGTTCCAATCAGGTAGATGTCCACATTTGTCCAGGTGACGAACCAGGGAGTTAGATGTTCTATGAGCCCTGAGATCGTTTTTGTGCTCATTCAAGCGTTTATTGAACCCTCGACCTGACTCACCGAAATAAGATGATGGACAACCGTTGCATGGAATACGGTAAATGACACTGAGATTATTACGCATATTATTATGTTTCTTAAATATTTTTCCTATTTTATTGGAAGATATTTTTGCTATATTTATTCCACCTTTTAACAAATAATCATCAATGGCTTTGGTGTTTATAGAATTAGGGACAGAAATAAAATGAGACTTATCCTTTCCCGGGGTCCGGACATTTGAGCCATCGAAGATCTTCTTGGCTTTCCTCGTTGTCCTGGTGATCAAACCTCCGGGGTAGGAAGCTGAAATACCCCGGAGGTTTGATCACCAGGACAACGAGGAAAGCCAAGAAGATCTTCGATGGCTCAAACGTCCGGACCCCGGGAAAGGATAAGTCTCATTTTATTTCTGTCCCTAATTCTATAAACACCAAAGCCATTGATGATTATTTGTTAAAAGGTGGAATAAATATAGCAAAAATATCTTCCAATAAAATAGGAAAAATATTTAAGAAACATAATAATATGCGTAATAATCTCAGTGTCATTTACCGTATTCCATGCAACGGTTGTCCATCATCTTATTTCGGTGAGTCAGGTCGAGGGTTCAATAAACGCTTGAATGAGCACAAAAACGATCTCAGGGCTCATAGAACATCTAACTCCCTGGTTCGTCACCTGGACAAATGTGGACATCTACCTGATTGGAACAACGCAGAAATTCTACACGAGGGATTTGAGAAGAAAATGAGAAAAACTGTGGAAGCTGCACATATCGCCGCCAACAAGAACAACAACGACAGAGACGGATTTAAATGCCTCTCGAAAGCAGCAAGTGTCCTGATAATTAAATCGTTAGCCAAAGGGAAAACATGACGCTCATACCTTGGCGGGTTCCCTCTCACTACGAATATAAGAATTGTGATCCGTCTGTAATGCTGTAGTCCTCTGAAGAAGACCAAGTTGGTCGCAACGTTAGGGCAATAAACTCTATTCCTAACACATCTTCGTTTGCCCTTCCCCACCCACATTCTCTCCTCATTTGTCTGAAACAATCTTAAATATATATATATATATATATATATATATATATATATATATATACCCGAGGACTCAAACGTGACCAGTGCTTTAGTGACCATTACACCATCAAGTGCGATATAAGTTGAGCGCAACTTTTCCTATATATTTGTATGCTCGAGTTACATACACATACACGAAAGTTTGCGTTCAACCCATCTCCACTATGATAGTAAAATTGGTCTATATCACTACAGCACTGGTCACGTGCTGGCTGTAGGTTCGTGTCCTCGGGCGTACTACGTTTCAATTTCTGCATGTTGCCTCCACGGATCTCCCGATGTAGATGGCTTAGAATTAAAGTGCATTGTGGTTGACAAAAATGTATCTCTATTCACTGGGACCCATTCACTGTTGTACAAATACTTTCCCGCGTTCGTATACTTACTAATTGTACTGTCATAGTGGAGATGGGTTGAACGCAAAATTTCGTGTATGTGTATGTAACTTGAGCATACAAATATATAAGAAAAATTGCGCTCAACTTATATCTCTCTTGATGATGTAATGGTCTAAGTCACTACAGCACTGATCACGTGCTGGCCGTAGGTTTGAATCCTCGGGCGTACTACGTTTCAATTTCTGTATGTGTCTCGACGGTTCTTCCGATATTGATGGCTTAGAATTTAAGTCCATTGTGGTTGATAATATATATATATATATATATATATATATATATATATATATATGTATATATATATGTATATGTATATATATATATATGTATATACATATTTAGAAATATATATGTACACCCACACACACACACACACACACACACACACACACACACACACACACACACACACACACACACACACACACACACACACACAGACACACACACACACACTCACACTCACAGACAGACACACACACACACACACACACACACACACACACACACACACACACACACACACACACACACACACACACACACACACACACACACACACACACACACATACACACACACACACACACATACACACACACACACACGCACACACACACACACACACACATACACACACACACACACACACACACACACACACACACACACACACACACACACACACACACACACACACACACACACACACACACACACACACACACATATATATATATATATATACATATACATATATATATATATATATATATATATATATATATGTGTGTGTGTGTGTGTGTGTGTGTGTGTGTGTGTGTGTGTGTGTGTGTGTGTGTGTGTGTGTTTGTGGATCAAAAGGTCCCCTGTCGGCATGCTCCGCCTTTGTAATCCTTTGTAATCCTTTGTATATACATTTGAATAGAATCACCAGTAACGGTAAATTTATTATAATATATATATTATATATATATATATATATACTATATATATATATATGTATATCTATATATTTACTTATATATACAC
>NC_134783.1:69005408-69007908 GCF_046742065.1 Oratosquilla oratoria
GAAATATATTACATAATGTTGAATAAAATGAATAACAATCATCTAGGCCCCAAAGTTGAGTGGATACAGTATATTATAATGATATAGTCATTACCAAAATTTAGAAGTAATGAAATTGAAGTATCATCTCTTTTGGCCTTCACATTTTTATTGCACACGCTCTCCATTGTTCACCAAATTTATATAGTTGCGTATGAAAAGGGAGAAATGCACACAATATAAGTAAAATTATTTATCTGGGTCATCAATTTCTTCTTGTGTATGCTGTGGCTGACCTTGGCTCTTATCTCTGAGATATTAATCTTGACACAATGCCCTGTAGTTCCTGGCTCCAGTCCTTGCATTTAGCTCGATACCCTTTGCCAGAAGTTGTTGGTAGTTTTTCAAAATAATTCCAGACAGTATAATTTTTTTCCGGCCTGAAGAAACAACTCTGCCAGGTCCAGAAGACATCCTTCCTGCTTGAATCCAAAGCAGCAACTGACTCAGTGAGAAGCTGCTTACCTTGAACACGTTTAAACAATAATCTTGTTGAAACTAGTGGGTTGCACAGTGATATATACTACATGTAGGCTTATACCGTTCCTTGTATACTTGTGGCAAGTCTATTTAACACTACTCCTTATATTGATATGCTAAAAATGTCCTTTAGCAATCAGATCGCATATCAGATAGCAATCCCACAATATTTAAAATCTATAAAAAAATATATATATATATATATTTAAATCAAATAAATCTGATTTAAAAAAAAAAATCGTTTTTTTTAAGATAAAAAACAAAACAAAAAATCGCCAACCCTGGTCTCCACCAACCTCATACAATAATACCTCTTAAGTCCGGCTAAAAATGGCATTTCAAAGCATAATAGTGCCTTAAAAATATTTTCTATTTCACTATAAAAGTTTAAATTAACTTGTACTGCATTGAATAAGTCAATAGTTGATATATTTGTCTTATATACAATGTTAGGTTTCTAGTTTTGATATATTTCTCCAATATAAAATGTTAGTTTACAAAGAAAGCAATGGCCTCCGTTAGCGGATCCAGGGATCTGGGTGCGCACGTCCTGTGTAATAGTAGTCCTTGGTATGTATATAAGAATTATATACATATATATATATATATATATATATATATATGTATATATATATACATATATATATGTATATATATGTATATATATATATATATATATATATATATATATATATATATGTGTGTGTGTGTGTGTGTGTGTGTGTGTGTGTAAATATATACATATTATATATATATATATATATACATATATATATATATATATACATACATACATACATATACCAAGGCTTTTTCCCCCTTACAAGAGAGGTAGCCAAAAAGGAAAAGGCATAAAATCATTCCCACCCATTCCATCCCTGAATACACTCCACACCCCTCCACCCTCCTTCCCATCTTAGCACCTCCTGGATGACGGGTCATCCCTGCACCTTGTCCACTGCCCTGGGTCAGAAGCAGTGTCGCCAGACACAGCACATCCACACCAAAGCCGCTTCATTAAATCGGTGACCTCCCTCTCCGTCCCCCCATGCATAAAAGGAGAAGACGGGGAGAAATCCCTTCGGGCTGCGTCAAATTTTGCTCACACATACCACCTCAACCCCCATTCCCCTGCCAATTCCACCTCATGCATCACAACATTATCCATATACAACCATTCTCCATTCACCCCTGTCTTCTGTCCTCTCCCGTCCTTCCTCAACAGACATTCCCCTCTTCTCCAAAGCCCCCTTCACCCTATCCATCCACCTCATCCTAGGACGTCCCCTCATGTTCACTCCCTCCACATCTGCCTTCCATACCTCTTTTACTAGTCTTTCTTCACTCATTCTTTCCATGTGTCCAAACCATCCTAATACTCTTTCATCAACCCTATCTCCCAACTCCCTTTTCACCCCTGTTCTCCTCCTCTCCTCCTCATTTCTCACTTTATCTAGCCTAGTAACCTCCATCATACTTCTCAGAAACCTCGTCTCAAACACATTCAAACTCCTTCTCTCTTACTCACTTATGCCCCATGTTTCTGCCCTATACAGTGTTGTTGGCACAATCACTCCTTCATACAGTCTCCTCTTAGCATCCACACCCATATGTCTATTCCTCATTACACTCTTCAATCCACCAAGGCATTTACTTGCTTCTCTCAATCTCATTCTACCTCCACCTTCACTCCACCTTTTCCTGCCACATTTGCACCCAAGTATCTAAAACTATCCACTTCCTACAGTCGCTCTCCCTTAATGCTCACTTCCAGTCTACTGCCACTTTCACCCCTTGTACATCTCATCACCTTATTTTTACCCACATTTTTCTTTAGCTTTCTTCTATCACATACTCTCCCAAACTCTGTCACCAACTTCCTCAATCCCTCCTCCGATCCTGCCACAAGCGCATTGTCGTCAGGGAACTCCACATTTCCCAACCACTCCATCAATTGGACCATTTCCTACCCTAGCATTAA
>NC_134783.1:69012908-69015408 GCF_046742065.1 Oratosquilla oratoria
TATGCTACACTTCTTAATATTAAATTCCATCTCCTACTTCTTACTCCATTCTTATACTTTATTGAGATCACTCTGCAGCGACTCACAATCTAGTACAGTGTTCACTTTTTTCAACATTTTCGCATCGTCCGCAAAGAAGTTCATATAACTTTTAATTCCTTTATCCATATCATTAATATATATAGCAAACATTATTGGGGCTAAAACTGTTCCTTGGTGAACTCCACTAATCACTTCATCCCAATCAGAATGTTTGTCTCTTATCACCACTCTCATTTTTCTTTCATGCAAGAAGTCTTCCATCCACTTCAGCAGTTTGCCCTGTATTCCCCCTGCAGATTCTAATTTCTTTAGCAACTTCTTATGTGGCACCTTATCAAAAGCTTTTTTCAGGTCTAGAAATGCACAATCAGCCCATCCATCTCTTACCTGTGTTACATCTATTAGTCTTGATAGAAACACATTAGGTTTGTGACACATAATCTTCCTTGTCTAAATCCAAATTGTCTTGGATTTTATTTTTTTTTTTAATGCCTTACCCATCTAATTTTCACAATTCTTTTAAAAAAATTTAGCTACCGTACTTATAAGCGAGACCAGTCTATAGTTAATAGGGTCTTCCTTGTTTCCCCCTTCATATATTGGTACTATATTTGCTCTTTTACAATCTTCTGGAACTTTTCCTTCCTCCAATGAACTGCTTCTCAGACTATGTATTTTGTCTGTTAGTTTGTTCCCGCATTCTCTCAAAATCGAGTTTGACATTTTATCTGGACCATGCGATTTTCTAACATCGACATTACTCAAGTGATTCATTACTTATTTCTTTGTTACTTCTATCTCTTTAATGGGGGGACTTTCTCCTCCCACTCGACGTCTCTAAGTTGAATGTTCTCCCTGGTAAAAATTTATTTAAAATGCTTGTTCATAAAATCTGCCATTTCTATTTCCTCTGTGTATTCAAATCCTGCCTTGCGTAGTTTTACTATTTCTTGTATGTTCTTAGTTTGTTGTTTGCAAATCTATAAAATAATTTTGGTTGATCTTTACATTTTTCTATGACATCCTTTTCGTATTTTCTCTTTTCTTCTCTTCGCACTTGAACATATTGATTTCTATAAATAGTATATATTTTCCATTTTTCGGGTCTCTTGTCTTGCTACCATTTCATCCAAGTTTTATCCCTTTTGTCTTTTAACTCGTTACGTCTTTTGTTGTACCAACATTTCACATATCCTTTTTCTTATTTTTGTCTTGGAACATACTTTTCCACTCCTTCTTTATAATTTTTTGTCAAAACTTTCCATTTTATTTCTACTAATGTTTCCTCCTTGTGTATCCAGTTCCAGCTCTATTAATATGTGGTCACTTTTACTTAGTGGTGTTTTATATTCATTTCTATACCAAGTATTCTCTTGTATCCATTGTGTCGTTGTAAGTTCTATAATCATATTAAGTAGTACATTTCCCCATAGGTCGTCTCCCCTTTTCACTGTCATCTCTTCCCAGCAGATTTCTTTACAATCAAGGTCATCCATTATAACTATTCTTCCTCCATCTTCCATTATCTTATTTAGTGTTATCCTTGTGTCATCTAACATAATTTTATCTTCTCTCTCTTTCTACGAGGCCGTTTTAGGAGGCATATAATTTAACACAAACTTCCTGCTCTTCTTGTCTTTGTCTTCTGTTTCCATAATTATCATCTCCATTCCATTCTTTTCATATGTAACATTCCTCACATTGATATCCTTCTTAGTCAAGAACCTAACCCCACCCCCTTGTTTTACTTCTATGTTTCTAATCCAATAGTCATATACACCATGTCCTACACTATTGGGTGGTAATGGACTTTTCAATGTTGTCTCTACAATTCCCATTATGTTCATAAGAACATAAGAACATAAGAATAAAGGAGACTGCAAAAGACCATAAGCCCTACACTAGGCAGCTCAGTATCCATCACCACCTGTCATCCCCATCCATAAAGTTGTCTAATCGTTTTTTAAAACAACTGATAGTTTCAGCGCTTACTACATGGTTACTAAGTTTATTCCATTCATCGACCACCCTATTAGTAAACCAATTCTTGCCTATTTCCTTCTTAAATCTAAATTTGTCCAGTTTATACCCATTACTGCGAGTCCTGCCCTGTTGTTTTAATGTGATGACCTTGTTTGCATCACCCTTGTTATAGCCTTTGATCCACTTGAACACTTTTATTAGATCACCCCGCACTCTGCGTCTTTCCAGAGAGTGTAAGTTTAGGTGCCTAAGCCTCTCTTCGTAAGGCAAATTTCCGAGTCCTTGTATCATTTTGGTCATTCTTCTCTGTACTGATTCTAGTGAATTTATGTCCATCCTGTAGGACGGAGACCAAAACTGTACCGCATAGTCAAGGATGGGTCTAACTAACGGTTCTTTTTCCGTCAGGTTATCATTCAATTAATTGAAACCTTTTAATAAGCCATCTATATATGTGAAAGACACTTTTAATTTT
>NC_134783.1:69025408-69030408 GCF_046742065.1 Oratosquilla oratoria
GTTTCTATTTCATTCCCTTCCTTATCTCTAAGGAGTCTATATATTCTACCACTTCTATTTTCTTGCACTTCCTGAAGAAGAATACAGCTGGTTGCCGAAATGTAGAAGTGAAAGGTTCTGTCAAATATTCTTTTACTCTGAAATGTGCGTCATTTATGTGATTTATAAATGCGTTTCTGCATTTCGTCCTGGTGAATATTATGTATACACACACACACACACACACACACACACACACACACACACACACACACACACACACACACACACACACACACACACACACACACACACACACACACACACACACACACACACACACACACACACACACACACACACACACACACACACACACACACACACGTATTCGTTTGCATTCATACACGTATTCGCCAGCACACATACACGAACTCACCAGCCCACATGCACGAACCTGCATGCGAACATGCATGTACTGAAACACATACATGTACTCACACATATACTCTCATAGATATATATACGTACATATACGTATACACGTACATACAGATATACACTGCTCACTCACACGCTGGCGCAGACGCATGCACGAACGTGCACATACACATGCATGCACGTAAACATACACATACACAAACACACATATGCAACGCATACACACACGCACTCGCATCCACAAATGTGCACATATACACACACCCTCACACTCGTGCACACACGTGCATAAGTATGCGCATATGCACGTATACACACGTACACACGCAGCTGTAGAAGTATCTACACGTACATATTCAGTACTCAAGCACACGCAGACTCACATTAAAGTATACTTTCATATCTAAAAACCACCCAGTTTTCCGTCCGTGTCATAGGAATGGTGCAACTGCAGGACATTGGTCTTTTATCGTTTTCATCTTTTATCATCTTTTTTTCTTCTGGTCGTCTTCCATACATATATCAAAAGGCATCTTTGGTCTATGTAATTATGATTCTAAATGCGTTTGATGTGATTTCTCATAAGTTCTTAACTTGAGCGATCCCCATATCGGGAATATCACCGTCTGATGTGGTTCATTGTCTTATATTTTTGTTATTGTGTACATTTGCCGTATGTCTTGATTCTTGCACCATGTTCCAAATGTTATGTTTTTGTTTTTTTCTCCTTTGAAAAGAGATTGCTTGAGTAAATTTCTTGCGGGCTAGGTTCTTCGTGGAACCAGAAGAAGGTTGAGTAAGCGCTGATTTAAATGTAAAGCATTTGCATATTTACCACAGAGTATGTCCCACCAGTACAATAAGTCTCGTGAAAAATGAATAAAAAGTGATTCCCACCGATGCTGTCGCCTGTAGTACAGTTCGATTCTTTAAAGACAGGCCAAGTGAACCTTAATCATATCCTCTCACAACTGAACAAAATCGTCTGGATTCTCCAGAAAATAATTTATGAAGAACATCAGATGGATTAGCGTGGAGGCTGTAATGCTTTAGCTCTAGCTCTAGATAGAAAAAAACAAACAAGATAGATAAGTAGATTAATAAATATATTAATGTAGAAGAAAATAGATATGAATAAATATAAATATTTTTGCATAAAGCGCAATTGAAGTTAAGTTCTTCAGAGACAAGTTACTCTTAGCACAAGGTTTAGTTCTAAACTCATCAAAGTCGTCTGATGTTAGCTTGAACAAAGTTTTTAATGAGTCATCCTAGTGACCAAGAAGGGAAGTATGGCCAAGGGCATCTTGTTAAGGTAACCGAGCTAATATTTCTTAGGACTCGCAGTAATGGATTTGAATTTAAAAACTTTAGATTTAAGAAGGAAACGGGCAAGAACTGCTCTATCGATAGAGTGGCTAACGAATGGAGGTTAGATAAATATAAATAAACACATAAGCAAGATAATTTATTTTGTATTATTTGTTTTTGTTTTGTTATCGTTTGTCTGTTTGATTCTCATTTTATTATTAGTTATATGTCAATTTATTATTTACTATTTACCTGTTTCTTTATTATTTAACTATACCAATGCATTTATTTAGGTATTTTATTTGTTATTTACATTATTATAGTTTTTATCTATTAATTTACTATTATTATGATTTTTTTCGCATCTGACCTAGATATGGACCAAGGGGTCTCCTGTCGGCATGCTCCGCCTTTGTAATCCTTTGTAACTTTATAGAAAGAGAAGATAGGTGGTAATAGACATGGAACTGCCTAGTGTAGGCCTTATGGTCTATTTAAATCTACTTCATTCTTATGTTATTATATTCTTATGTTCTTACAAGACGACATGACCTAAATCTAGGTCGAAAGAAAAAAGTGAAGATGAAGAGAAAGGGGTGTCCATTGAAGGGAACGTTAAAGAGGATCAAATAACTGGTTAGATTACTTTAGATCCGGGAAAGAGGTCAACTTACGTTGAGGTTAGTGAGATTTATTTTATTTTATATATATATATATGTATATATATATATATATATATATATATACATATATACCTATATACCTATATGTATAAATATATATATACATATATAATACACACACTATATATATACAGTATATATATACATATATATATATATATATATAATTTATTCATTTATTTATTTATTTATTTATTTATTTATTTATTTATTTATCTATTTTTTGTCAGAGTAAGGATGGTGTTGAGGCAGAAATGAAGGACTTACTGTGAAGTGGCGAATGTAGTTACTATGGGGTGAATAAATTAAGGTGTCAAGAGGTTCTGGAAGAGAAAAAAATAGGGAATAAATAAACAAATAATATAAAATTAGGCCGATGTGATTCGAGATTGAAGGTACAATTGAAATGAAACTTACTCGTAGTTTAATAAAAATTATGGTAAAGGGAAGGAAATAACCAAAAGAATATTAAAAACTTAAAATGGTTGTTGAGAAGATGTGAACTAAAGTGAAGGGGCGAATGAAATACTTGCAGTGAAGGGTTTGCTGGCAAAGAAAATTTCATTGGGACAAAATGATTTGGCGGGAAAATGATTGGAGACCTGACGATCCACCTGACGGCGCTGTTGCGGGGCTGATGACCTCATTAAATGCAAAGAATAAGATTTGTATCTTAGGCAGATGCTCCCTGGCGGGAACGTCGTGGAGGTTGCGTCCTGCGTTATGACGTATCCATCATCGTTCTCACGTCATCAGGGCCACGTCATCTTCAGCATGTCTTCTCAGGGCTCGTGTATATGACGGAAAAGACACGCAGGCACACGCAGACACACACAGGCACACGCAGGCACACACAGGCACACACAGGCACACGCAGGCATACACAAACACTCAGAAGCGCGTGCGTGCGGAGACAAGCGCACGCAAACGCACGTAGATAATTACACAGTCAAAGGCACATGTACCCGATAGCAGAGGTAAGCACAGACACAGGTACATACACACGCGCTAGTACAGGCAGGCAAAGGCAGGCATACACGCACAAGCAGGCAGGCACATGCAGGAAAGCAGGCAGGCACGTTCAGGCAAGTAGTGAGGCACGCTCAGGCAGGCAGACACGTACAGGCAGGCAGACCAAGTAGAGAGAACTATCTGTATAGTCTGTTTTATGTTGAGACCCGTCATCAGAAGAAATAAAAAGACTATAGTATAAATGATAATCCTTGTTAAATTAATTTCACAGACTCCCTCTGCATTCTGAGAACTCCATGCTTACTCTCATACTTTAATACCTCCCTCCCACCTCAGTAAGAAGAGAATACATATATCGTTGCTGGTAGACCATGCCTGGGCAACGAGTCATCTGCGCTAACAAAAGTTATCACGAAAGTTAATGAAATGGCTTGGTAGAAGCCAGAAGAAATTGTCATCAGGTACGGAAGGCACTACCAAAATGTGCCTAATAATTGCCATACAAAGAATCTGAATTGATCTAAATGTTGATCTGTTACTGTTCCATGACCAGGTTGGTTTCGGACAAGGTTATTCCACAATTGACCAAATTATGAAACACCGAACAGGCCTTAAACGGGAGACACATGACGGATGTTATCTTCTTAGACTTCACTACTGCTGCTTATGACACTGGCATCAAGATCTTCTAAAGCTCCGAAGAATAATCAGCTCCAGTTGTCTAACAAATTTCATCATGGTTCTCCTGTACATCTGGTCTTTTGTACCTGTCACAAGCAATGGTCAAACCAGCCGACCTAACAAACGATTGCACCAGCTCTGTACAAGTATATCATCTATATTTCCAACTTGTCTGTTTCTTCAGCCATGATATATGCTGATGTTGCCCTCGAAGTGTCTGCAATAGATGTCAAACGGATAGAGGAAAAAATCTGCTGATACAGACATCTGTTACTACCTGAGAAACTGGAGACTAAAAGTGTACAGCGAAAAATATGTATTCATTCTTTTATTTAGAAAGAACACAAGACAAGCTACCAATTCACAGTGCAGTTGAACTCAAGAGTACTCAATTTTGATCCAAGCTTAACATGCCCTGGCGTCGAGGTTGACCGTAGGTTGACCTAGGTTGATCAATAGAATCCATCTGACAAAGCTGAAGAGCAAGGTCGCTTTCAGAGTTGCCCTCATCAACAAACTGGAGTGCCTCTTTCAACACCTTTAGAACCTCGCTATTTGGACTTGTCTTCTCAAGAGAGCATTGATACCCAGAATGAGGACGGAGCGATAATACCCAAGGGTTTGACGCACCCCATCATGATGCAGAGAGACGTATCAGGTAGTATCCTCTGTACCCTACTATCACCTGCCATTTCTGTCCGGAATCTAAACACTATAAGTTCATGTTGATGACATCTGTAGATAAGGCAAAAGGGTGGTCAACCAAACACCTCTTGCATATTACTTTCACCAAGAAAAAATCGCCCAAGCAGGCTGAAGTCAAGGAAACATCTGCTCTTCAGCTCCAGTATCACCTGAGAGGCTCAAGCCATAAATAGATGTTTGGTCGCCTCACCCTCCAGGGAGCAATCTTTCAAGAAAACCCTGGGTACA
>NC_134783.1:69042908-69062908 GCF_046742065.1 Oratosquilla oratoria
GAGGCTTCCATGTCCCTTGCTAATGAATGACACTATCCATGTAATTTTCAAGTTCTCGTAACCACGGGATACGGTCACTATTACTATTAACTAGTAACTAGCACGGCGCTAACTGACAGCAGATTTACCAATGGAAGTTATGAACCCGTAGAATAAACGTATGATTCTTTGGCGGTCTCCCAGTATTAGAGCTTAGGTCTTTACCCGCGGTTTGGTTTACTAAAAGGTAAGACGGTGCTGTGGGATCGGTTTGTGTAGATTTGAAGGATAGGGTCCTAATTTCCCGGTTTCGTGGCTGGGGTGAGAGGAGGTGAATTTTCTCAAATGTGGGACTGACAGGTTGTGTGCGCGAAATAGAGGCGCGAATATTTATTTGGCAGTCTTTCATCTTTTTACTTTAATATTTTTTTCATGTAAAGGTGGCGGCACACTAGGGTAGCGTGCTACTTGATTTTGCTACTTTGAGTAGAAACAAATTCAGTTACAATAGTCTAGACTTCCGTATGAGCAAATCAATAATTCATACAGGTTTTCTCTTAGTTCATCATTCAGCTTCTCATTATATGATGCAGAAACAATTTGACATTTAGCTTTTGGAAAAACAAAGGACCACAACCGAAGTCGATTCTGATCAAAATGAAGAAAAAGCAAGTACCATGTATATGTATATGTATATGTATATGTATATGTATATGTGTATGTATATATGTATATGTTGGAAATTGAAACGTGGTCGAGTCAAGGACTCGAATTCAGCTTGGACGTGACAAAACGTCAGTGACTTAACCCATTGGGCTATCATGAGAGATGTAAATTGAGCACAACTTTCTTATATTTGCATGCTCGAGTTATATACATATACACGAATTTTTGCGTTCAACCCACCTCCGTCATGAGAGTGTAATAGTTAGTATGTACACGTGGGAAAATTTATACACAAACTGAATGGTTCCCATGTGTACATACTAACGATTACAATATCATGACGGAGGTGGGTTGAACGCAAAAATTCGTGTATTTGTATGTAACTCGAACATACAAATATAAGAAAGTTGTGCTCAACTTATATCTTTCTTGATAGCGCAATGGGTTAAGTCACTGACGCTTTGTCACGTCCGAGCTAAGTTCGAGTCCTCGGCTCGACCACGTTTCAATTTCCAAAATATGCTTTCTTCGAGCTCTTCGTTAATCTTAACTGCGATGGCATGGAATTAAAAGTGAATTGTGGTTAAAAAGATGTTAATCTGTTCACTGGGAACCATTCAGTGTATGTATAAACTTCCCCTACGTGTACATACTAACGATTGCACAATTATGGCTGAGGTGGGTTGAACGCAAAAAATCGTGTATTTGTATGTAACTCGAGCATACAAATATAAGTAAGCTATGTTCAACTTATATATCTTGATAGCATACAAATATACGTACATACATACATACATACATACATACATACATACATACATACATACATACATACATACATACATTTATACATACATACATACATCCATACATACATACATACATACATACATCCATCCATCCATACATACATACATACATACATACATACATACATACATATACCAAAGGTTTTTCCCCCTTACACGGGTGGTAGCAAAAAAAAAAAAAAAAAAGGCATAGAAACCGCCCCCACCCATTCCATTTCCTATATATTTCACTCACCTCTTCCCTCCCTCCCATCCTGGCACCTCCCAGATTACGGGTCATCCCTGCATCCTGTCCACTGCCCTGGGTTAGAAGCAGTGTCACAAGACATATCACATCCACAGCAAGGCCGCTTCATAAATTCGGCGACCCCCCACTCCATCCCCTCATGCAGAAAAAGAGAAGACGGGGAGAAATCCCTTCGGGCTGCGTCAAATTTGTTTCTCTTACATACTTCCTCACCCCCCATCCCCCACCCACTCCCCCTCATGCATCACAGCATCATCTATACACAACCCTTCTCCATTCACCCCTATCTTCTGTTCTCTCCCGTCCTACCTCCACAGACATTCATCTCTTTTGTAATGCCCCTTTCACCCCATCCATCCATCTCATCCTAGGACGCCCCTTCATATTCACTCCTTCCACCTCCGTCTTCCACACCTCTTTCACTAATCTTTCTTCATTCATTCTTTCCACGTGCCCAAAACATCCCAATACTCCTTCATCAACCCTATCTCCCAGCTCCCCCTCCACCCGTTCTCCTCCTCACCTCCTTATTTCTAACTCTATCTAGCCTAATAACCCCTAATCATACTTCTCAGACATTTGATCTCAAACACACTGAAACTCCTTCTCTCTTCCTCTCTTATGTTCTATGTTTCTGCCCCGTACAGTGCTGTTGACACAATCCCTCCTTCATATAACCTCCTCTTAGCATCCATTCTCAGATGTCTATTTCTCATTACACTTTTTAATCCACCAAGGCATTTACTCGCTTCTCTCAATCTACATTCTACCTCCACCCCCACTCTTCCCTTTCCTGTCACATTCGTACCCAAGAATTAAAAACTATCCCCTTCCTCCAGTCTTTCACCCTTAATGCTCACTTCCAGCCTATTGTCACTTTCTTTCATTGCACATCTCATCACCTTACTTTTGCCCACATTTATCTTCAGCTTCCTTCTTTCACACACCTTCTCAAACTCTGCCACTAATATCCTCAATCCCTCCTCTGATCTTGCTACAAGCGTAGTGTCCTCAGCAAATAACAACTGGCTCACGTCCCACTTCTCTCCATTTTCTTTAACCATCTCCAATCCCTGACCCACTACCCTTGCATTCACCTCTCGCACCACCCTATCCATGTAAAGATTGAACAGCCAGGGCGACATAACACATCCCTGACGAAGTCCCACCTTTACCTCAAACCACTCACTCTCTCCATTTCTAATCCTAACACAAGCTTTACCACTCTCGTAAAAACTCTTGATTGCTCTTAACAGCTTTCCTCCTATCCCATATATCTTCAGTACCTCCCACAGTGCCTTCCTGTCTACCCTATCGTAAGCCTTTTCCAGATCCATAAAAGCCCAAAAAACATCCTTACCTTTTCCTATAGCTTTCTCACACATCTGTCTTACCATAAAAATATGATCTACACAACCCTTATCTGTCCTAAACCCACACCGTTCCTCACCAACCACTCTCTCTGCTCCTCTCCTAATCCTCTCAATCAAGACCCTCCCATAAATCTTCACAACTACACTCAACAAGCTGATCCCTCTGAAACTACTACGCTCACACTTGTCCCCTTTTCCCTTGTAAAGCGGAACTATACAGGCACTCCTCCAGTCCTCTAGCACTCTACCCTCGCTTAAACAAACATTAAATAACCTCACCAGCCAGTCCACCA
Source organism: Oratosquilla oratoria (assembly GCF_046742065.1). Classification (NCBI taxonomy): domain Eukaryota; kingdom Metazoa; phylum Arthropoda; class Malacostraca; order Stomatopoda; family Squillidae; genus Oratosquilla; species Oratosquilla oratoria. The sequence goes on from NC_134783.1 coordinate 69,046,276, forward strand.
TAACTGTACCTCCTTTCTTCAGACGTTCTGCATGGCATCCATCCAATCCAGGTGCCTTATCTGCTCTCATCATCATAACATCTGCTTTCACTTCATCCTTCCCTATTTCTCCTTCATTTTCCTCACTTATCGCTCTCATTTTCTAAGCGCTTCTCACTGCAACTACCTTTCCCTTCCTATCCTCCTTCACATTTAGCAACTCCCTAGAATATTCTGCCCACCTTTCTCTCACTGCCTTCTCTTCCATTATCAAATCTCCATCTGCGCCTTTGACCTATTCTTTTCTACTTGATTCGCCTCCTCTTCCTCTTTTAATTTCCATCCAAAACATCTTTTTATTACTTTCAAAATTTTCCGTCATATTCTCACCCCATTTCACATCCGCTCTCCCCTTTGCTTCCTTTGTCTCATGCTTAACTTCCCTTCTCTTTACTTTTTACCTCTCATACTATTCCCTCTTCCTAATTTGTAGTCAGTCTATGAATGCTTGCCTCTTCTCTTCTACAACCTTCTTTGCTTCCTCATACCACCACTCATTACCCTTCCTTCTATTTCCTCCCGCCCTCCTTGTTCCACACACCATCTTTGCACATCTTATGACTCCCTCCTTGAACCATCCCCATTCCTCCTCCACTCCTAGTTTTATTCTATCCTTTACTTCCTCCCACTCCTCTCTCAGCTTCTTCTTATACTTATTCTCCTTTATATCTCGTTTAAGCAGTTCACTTTCAGTACCTCCCTACCTTCTGCCCTTTTCCTCTTTCTCCACCTATTCTCCACTTTCAATTTACCTTCCACCAGAAAATTATCTGATATTCTCCCACTCTCTTCCCTTAGGACATGTACTTATGCTTGACTTTCTTCCTAAACACTGCATTTGCTATCATTAACTCTCTTTCAAGACACATCTCAACCATCAACTCTCCACTACGATTTCTACATGGAACTCCATACTTCCCAATCACTCCGTCTACTGGTTCCTTTCCTACCGTAGCATTAAGGTCTCCCAATACAACTACATTAACATTTCTTCCTAATCTCTGTATTCACTCATATATGTCTACCCAAAAAGCCTCCCTTTCTTCTACGCTCTTCTAACTACCAGGCCCATACGCACTTACAAAAACCCACATCTCCCTTCCCAGCCTTATCTTCGTCCACATCAACCTTGATGACACCTCCTTCCACTCCACTACACGCTTATTTATCTCTTCATTTACTAGTAATGCCACCCCTTCTCTCCCTCGTCCACTCTTCACTCCTGAATACCTCCCAGCTACACTCCCAAACTCACACTCGCCCTTCCCTTACATTTTAGTTTTACTCAAAGCCAGCACATCCATCTTTCTTCTCACAAACATACTGCCTATCTCTTCCCTTTTACTCTCATCTGTACCATATCCAAGCACATTAAAAAACCCAAACCTTAGAGTACTGGTTGGAAAACTCCCAGACCCTCTTATTCCTTTACTTTTTTAGGGATGTCCCCTTTTGGGGCTACAGGTAGCAGAGCTCTTAATCACATCCCCCGTCCCGTTTTTTTGTCGCCTTTCACGACTCAAGTGGAAAGACTTGGTGGTAGCATTCTCTTCCCCCACCACAGGGTAGGCGAAAAAAGGAAATGAATATTCAGAGAAATGGTACAGGACAGTAACAAGGGGTTGGGGGACAGCATAACGGAGGGACAGTCGTAGTATAAAAGTGTCATCATTTCTCTATGAACAGAGTTTCCCTCTATCACAGACAAAATTATGTGTGTCTCTGGTCCGTAGGGGCGCCCCATATAGACTTAAAAGTACCAACTGCATGCTACTTTGCCCCAATAACATGCAGCCAATACCCCAGACGGGTTAAGTCACTGACATTTGTCACGTCCAAGCTAAGTTTGAGTCCTCGGCTTGATCACGTTTCAATTTCCAACATATGCTTCCTTCGAGCTCCTCGCTAGTCTCGACTGCGATGATATGGAATTAAAAGTGAAATGTGATTGAGATGATGTTAATCTATTCACTGGGAACCATTCAGTGTATGTATAAACTTTTCCACGTGTACATACTAACGGTTGCACAATCATGGCGCGAGGTGGGTTGAACGCAAAAATTCGTGTACAGTTTTTGTATGTAACTCGAGTGTACAAATATAAGAAAGTTATTCTCAACTTATATCTCTGGAAGTGAGCATTAAGGGAGAGCGACTGGAGGAAGTGGATAGTTTTAGATACTTGAGTGCAAATGTGGCAGAGAAAGGTGGAGTGAAGGTGGAGGTAGAATGTAGATTGAGAGAAGCGAGTAAATGCCTTGGTGGATTAAAGAGTGTAATGAGGAATAGACTTTTGGGAAGAGATGCTAAGAGGAGACTGTATGAAGGAGTGATTGTGCCAACAGCACTGTATGGGGCAGAAACATGGAACATAAGAGAAGAAGAGAGAAGGAGTTTGAATGTGTTTGAGATGAGGTGTCTGAGAAGTATGATGGGGGTTACTAGGCTAGATAGAGTGAGAAATGAGGAGGTGAGGAGGAGAACAGGGGTGGAAAGGGAGCTGGGAGATAGGGTTGATGAAAGAGTATTAGGATGGTTTGGACACATGGAAAGAATGAGTGAAGAAAGACTAGTAAAAGAGGTGTGGAAGGCAGATGTGGAGGGAGTGAACATGAGGGGACGTCCTAGGATGAGATAGATGGATGGGGTGAAGGGGGCTTTGGGGAAGAGGGGAATGTCTGTTGAGGAAGGACGGGAGAGGGCAGAAGACAGGGGTGAATGGAGAATGGTTGTATATGGATGATGTTGTGATTGCATGAGGTGGAATGGGCGGGTGGATGGGGGGTGAGGTAGTATGTGTGAGCAAAATTTGACGCAGCCCGAAGGGATTTCTCCCCGTCCTCTCCTTTTATGCAATGGGGGGACGGAGAGGAGGGGTCGCCGATTTAATGAAGCGGCCTTGTTGTGGATGTGCTGTGTCTGGCGACACTGCTTCTGACCCAGGGCAGTGGACAAGGTGCAGGGATGACCCGTCATTCAGGAGGTGCTCAGATGGGAGGGAGGGTGGAGGGGTGTGGAGTGTATTCAGGGATGGAATGGGTGGGAATGATTTTATGCCTTTTTCTTTTTGGCTATCCCCTTGTAAGGGGGAAAAAGTCTTGGTATATGTATGTATGTATGTAATATTCGGGGTGGCATTTCTTATGCTCTTCTGTTAACTGTGCTCTGAGAACTTTGTCAATCTTTTTTTGCTTTGTCACCCAAGCCCAGAAATGTCGCTGTCGCCATTTCATGGCGGCTTCACTATCACGGGGTTCTTTGACCTTTTCATCGTAAAAAGAAGGAAAATTTTCACGGTGCTCTTTCCGTGAAAACCTTTTAAAGACGCTGACATATTGATCTCCATCTTACTGATTTTCTTTTTATCCGCAACCCACTTCCAATAATGTATATTACATCTTTTCAACTGAGCTGCTACGGGCAGAGGCATTGTGTCCAACGTCCAACCTTGACCACGATTGGGGTACTTTCTTTTAAATGCCTTGAATCTACGCTCTAATTAGTATAACTGGTATTGCCTGTGTCCTCTTCCACCATTACCACAATTTTTTTTTTTTTTTTGTAGCCTGCGTTATAGTGCTTCTTGAAATTTTCTACAACCTCGGAAGAAATACGAACACCAAGAACTTCGAGATCTTCGAGACCTTCCAGAAGTTCGAGACCTTCCAGAACTTCGAGACCTTCCAGAACTTCGAGACCTTCCAGACCTTCGAGAACTTCGGCACTTTCGAGAACTTCGGCACTTTCGAGAACTTCGGCACCTTCGAGAGCTTCGGCATCTTCGAGAACTTCGGCACCTTCGAGAACTTCGGCACCTTCGAGAATTTCGACACCTTCGAGAACTTCGGCACTTTCGAGAACTTCGGCACCTTCGAGAACTTCGGCACCTTCGACAACTTCGGTGCCTTCGAGAACCTCGGCGCCTTCGAGAACTTCGGCGCCTTCGCGAACTTCGGCGCCTTCGAGAACTTTGGCACCTTCGAGAACTTCGGCACCTTCGAGAACTTCGGCACCTTTGAGAACTTCGGCAGCTTCGAGAACTTCGATGATCGTTCTTTACTCAACGATGATCGTCCATTGCAAAACGATGATCGTTCAGGGCTCAACGATGATCGTCCATGACTCAACGATGAGCGTCCATGGCCTAACGATGATCGTCCACGGCTGAACGATGATCGTCCACGGCTCAACGATGATCGTCCACGGCTGAACGATGATCATTCTTGACTCAACAACGTCCATGGCTCAACAATGATCGTTCTTGACTCAACGATGATCGTCCATTGCTCAACGATGATCGTCCATTGCTCAACGATCATCATCCACGGCTCAACGATGATCGTCCACGGCCCAACGATGATCGTCAATGGTTCAACGATGATCGTCCATGGCTCAACGATGATCGTCCACGGCTCAACGATGATCGTCCATGGCTCAACGATGATCGTTCTTGACCACGATTGGGTACAACCGCACATGAAAAATCCCCTATACCGGGCATGTCCACAAAAACTTGAATCGTCATCTGGGCACGGTTTCGAAAGTGTTTATTTTTAATAGTTAGAAGTGTCACCGAAATACCACCTGTCCCCGACTTCCACAGCGTTTTTTAGAAGAATATTTTTATTTAGACTTAGATATATATGTCTATATATATATATATATATATATATATATATATATATTCATACATACATATGTACCTACCTACCTACATACATACATATATACATACATACATACATACATACATATATACATACATACATACATACATACATACATACATACATACCTACATACATACATACATACATACATACATACATACATACATACATACATACATACATACATACATACATACATACATACATACATACATACATACATACATACCTACATACATAAATACATACATACATACATACATACATACATACATACATACATACATACATACATACATACATACATAAATACATACATACATACATACATACATACATACATACATACATACATACATACATACATACATACATACATACATACATACATACATACATACACATACAGACATACGCACCCATGCATACACACGTACTTGCATACACACATAGATAACGTGCAGATACTAACAATATGCTTACGTACTGCCAATGTCCTAAAAATTAGTGTCATGACGATTTGACCCTCCAATAGATGCCATTACGACAAGAATTGGCACTAGTGCTTTTCGATTACGGTGCCGTGATTTCCATACCCGAACATAATCCTCCCATGGTGTCAATTACTTCCGGCCATTACCATTACCTCACCCTCGCCGCTCAATCGGAACCCTAATAGCATCGCGATTACAAAAATAAACACGAATGCCGATATCATTGCCTCGGCTTTGGCCCAACAACTGCAACTGCCATGCTGACGGTGTTGTTCATTTTTTCTATAATGTATTTTTTGCTGGGAGATATTAATGTATAAATCCATACATACATGCCCATCTAGAAATATGCATTCACATTTGCAAATACACATGTATCTTAAACATATACGCACATAGAGAGGGATATGCACACATACATATGTATACATAGATATGATATACATTTGTAATAGAGACATTTATATTATATACAATTACATCATATTCACTAACATCATATTCATTTATATCATATTGACTTACATCATATTCACTTACATCATATGCACTTGCATCATATACACTTACATCGTATGCACTTACATCATATGCACTTACATCGTATGCACTTACATCATATACACTTACATCATTTGCACTTACATCATATGCATTTACATCATATGTACTTACTTCATATGCTCTTACATCATATGTACTTACAACATATCCACTTAGATTATATGCACTTACAACATATACACTTACATCATATACATTTACATCATATACTTTTACATTTCATACACATGTAACCATGACCTATAACCTCACATATTACAACATTACCCATGGAAAACTAAATTATAACGCACACACGAACGAACTCTTATCCACGCCCTAAAACGATCGACCATCACATGATCAGTGCGTAATAATAAATGGATAGCCAGGAACGTATTTCCAAGCGCGCATCTACACCACATCCCCCAAATAAACCTGAACAAGAAATAGCCACATAATATATCTAACTGTATTATGATATTGCATATATGTTTAAAACTTCCATTTGCAATATAGAAAACCCTAGAAATTATAAAACTGTACCCTACCCCCCTCCGGAAGCTGAGCTCAGCATTAAAAATGCATACTCAGGCAGCGGGAACCGAAGTCCAAACAACATAAGAATGAAGGAAACTACAAGAGACTACGAGGCCAACACTAGTTAGATCCATGTCCATTACCACCTGTCATCCCCATCCATAAAGTTGTCCAATCGTTTCTTAAAACAACTGATTGTTTCAGCGCTCACTACATGGTTACTAATTCTGTTCCATTCGTTGACCACCCTATTAGTAAAGCAATTCTTCCCTACTTTCTTCTTAAATCTAAATTTTTCCAGTCTAAATCCATTACTGAAAGTCATACCTTGTTGTCTTAATATGATGACCTTGTTTGCGTCACCCTTCTTAAAGCCTTTGATTCACTTAAACACCTCTATTAGATCATCCCGCACTCTGCGTCCTTCCAGAGAGTGTAAATTAAGGTGCCTAAGCCTCTCTTCGCAAGGTAAATTTCTGAGACCGTGTATCATTTTGGTCATTCTCCTCTGTACTGATTCTAGTGAATTGATGCCCATTCTATAAGACGGAGACTAAGAATGTACCGAATTATCAAGGAGGGATCTAACTAACACTAGAGTTTGATAGTTATCTCTGCACTTCTATTCGTACCCGTCCTAGCAACAAAACTAATGTCCTGATAGCTTTATTTCTGGCGCTATTGCACTGTAGAATCTCGGCGTCGTCTCCTGGCCTAATTTGACGTTCTATTTTAATGTCGTCCGCAAACTTACTAACATTACTATAAATTCCATTGTCCAAATCGTTTATATATATAATGAACAATATGGGACCCAAAACTGAGCACTGAGGGACCCCACTAGAAACATCCCTAATTTGGATTTTACGCCATTTATGGTGACCCGCTGTTTTCTGTCACTGATCTAAGCTCTAATCACTTCTAACACTTTTCCTCCTATGCCATGGGCTTTGATTTTATTTAGTAGTCTCTGGTGGGGCACCTTGTCGAACGCTTTGCTCAAGTCAAGGTAAATAATATCGTAACTATCATTATCTTTAGTGTAAAAGGATAGAAGATTAGTCACACATGACTTACCCTTGGAGAAAACATACTGTGTATCACGAATCAAATTATGAACATAAGAACATAAGAACATAGGAATAAAGTAGACTGCAAGAGACCATAAGGCCTACACTAGGCAGCTCCGTATCCATCACCACCTATCATCCCTATCCATAAAGTTGTCGAATCGTTTTTTAAAACAACTGATAGTTTCAGCGCTTACTACATGGTTACTAAGTTTATTCCATCCATCGACCACCCTATTAGTAAACCAATTCTTGCCTATTTCCTTCTTAAATCTAAATTTGTCCAGTTTATACCCATTACTGCGAGTCCTGCCCTGTTGTTTTATTATGATGACCTTGTTTGCATCACCCTTGTTAAAACCTTTGATCCACTTGAACACTTCTATTAGATCACCCCGCACTCCGCGTCTTTCCAGAGAGTGTAAGTTCAGGAGCCTAAGCCTCTCTTCGTAAAGCAAATTTCTGAGTCCATGTATCATTTTGGTCATTCTTCTCTGTACTGATTCTAGTGAATTGATGTCCATTCTGTAGGACGGAGACCAAAACTGTACCGTATAGTCAAGGATGGGTCTAACTGTCGTTAGATAGAATTGAATAATTACCTCTGCATTTCTATTCGTTACCGTCCTAGCAATGAAACCTAATGCGCTGTTAGCTTTATTTCTGGCGTTAATGCACTGTTTCCTGGTTTTAATGTCCGGACTCACCAGAACTCCCAAGTCCCTGTCGCACTCAGATTTATCTAAGCTGTATCTATTTTCGGGGTTGTGTAGCCCTACGTTTAATACGCTACACTTAGATGTATTCTCTGAGTCTATTAACTATTATTGATTCAAACATTTTACCTGTAACTAATGTCAAACTGATTGGCCTGTAGTTGCATATAGACGAACTATCTCCCTTTTGAAAACAGGAACAACGATTGCCTGCCTCCAAGCAAGAGGCACAAAACCAGTGTCAAAGGATTACAAAACCGAAGCATGCCGACAGGAGACCTTTTGGTCCGTATCTAGGTCGGATGCGAAAAAATCATAATAATAATAAAATAATAAATAAAAACTATAATAATGTAAATAACAAATAAAATACATAAATAAATGCATAGGTATAGTTGAATAATAAACAAACAGGTAAATAGTAAATAATAATAAATTGACATATAACTAATAATAAATGAAAATCAGACAGACAAATGATAACAAAACACAAACAAATAATATAAAATAAATTATAATCATTACAGCATCTTGCTTAGGTGTTTATCTAAATGATTCTTAAAGCTTCGAACTGAACTACATTGCACTACCTGTGCAGGAAGTTTATTCCATTCATTAACTACACGGTTGGCAAAGTTGTTTCTACCTACTTCCAAATTGAATCTATTTCCGGACAGTTTGAGACCATTGTTTCTTGTCTGATTCTCATTCAATGTGAAAATTTTGTCACTTTTGATGTTGTCAATTCCCTTTAGAATCTTAAAGACCTATATCAAGTCACCTCTGAGTCTAGTTTTTAGGGAAAACAGATTCATGTGTTTTAGTCGATTTTCATATGATTTATTTTTGATATTTGGAATAAGTTTTGTGGCTAGCTGTTGTACTTTTTCCAGTCTGTCAATGTCTTTGAGATTCGGTGACCATACGGAAACAGCATATTCCAAATGTGGACGAACAAACGATTTATATAGCTTGTTAATGAGTGATGGACTTTTGAAATCAAAAGATCGCGCAATCAGTCCTAGAATCTTATTTACTTTCTCAGAGGCTGAAATACACTGCTTGGATGGTTTGAGGTCGTTACTGATAATTACGCTGAGATCTTTTTCGCTATCCACTTTTGTTAAAAAAATTCCAAATAACTTGTAATCGTACTTACTGTTATTTTTACCTACTGTATGTGCATTACCTTGCATTTACTTGTGTTAAATTTCATTAGCCACTTTTCAGATCATTGCTGTAATTTATCTAAATCTTCTTGAATATCTAATTGGTTAAAGTGATCATTTGCCATTCCGCACAGTTTTGTATCATCAGCAAATTTGGAAACAGTAGATTTTAGTCCATGGTCTATATCATTTATATATACTATGAATAGAAGTGGCCCAAGAACGGAACCCTGAGGAACTCCACTTGTAACATTTTTCCATCTAGAAGTTTTTCCATTTAAAACAACTCTCTGTTTTCGACCATTCAACCAATTACTAGTCCAACCTAATAGGCTACCACTTATTCCGTGTAAAGCTAATTTAGTGAGTAGTTTTTCGTGTGGGACGGTATCAAAAGGTTTTTCAAAGTCTAGATATATTAAATCTATATTGTTTCTTTTGTCATAATTCGAGATAACTGTGTTGTAGAATTCGAGTAAGTTGGTCATGCAAGAACGTTTCCGTCTGAATCAATGCTGGCTATCATTTATCAAACCGTTGCTTTCTAATTGATGTTCAATAACATCTCTGATGATAGTTTCCATTATTTTTCCTACGATTGAAGTCAAACTTATAGGCCTATAGTTATTTGGCTTCTTTTTGTCACCTTTTTTGAATATGGGAGTAACGTTAGCTAGCTTCCATTCTCTTGGGACATCTCCGGATATGATGGATTTCTTGAAAATAGTTTCTAATGGAACAACAATCTCATTTTTCTTTTCCTTTAAGATTCTTGAATACCAACCGTCAGCCCCTGGTGTTTTATTAACTTTGAGTTTATCTATACACCTTTTAATTTTTTCTTTTGTTATATTTACCGTAGTAAGTTTACCCTAGACTTTTCACAGGTTTCAGTTTGGAGTTCACTTTGAGGTGTTTCGTTTACGAATACCGAGCTAAAATGATTGTTTAAGATATTACACATTCCTTCATTTCAATATTCAAGTTGACCGTCAGCAGATAATAGTGGACCAATGTGATTCCTAACAACCACTTATTAAATAGATCCCGGATGATCCACGCCCTGCACATTTTTGGTACTAAATATAGTGAAGAAAGGGGACCGATGAGTTTTCTTTGTGAATTCATGCCCTTATGAATTGACACATACATTATATAATAAAGAAGGTGAGGAACGTGCGGTAGGAGGTGTGGAGCTGCGGCCGAAGCCGTCACTTTGCCCTATATGTTTGGCCTATTGGAGCAGGTAAGAGTCATTACTGGGAATCAGAGAAGTAAAGGATACATTATACATGTATATATACATACATACATACACATTATATATATATATATATATATATATATATATATATATATATACATACATATACCAAGGCTTTTCCCCCTTACAAGGGAGGTAGCCAAAAAGGAAAAGGCATAAAATAATTTCCACCCATTCCATCCCTGAATACACTCCACACCCACTCCACCCTCCCTCTTATCTTAGCACTCCTGGATGACGGGTCATCCCTGCACCTTATCCACTGCCCTGGGTCAGAAGCAGTGTCGCAAGACACAGCACATCCACAGCAAGGCCGCTTCATTAAATCGGCGACCCCTCCTCTCCGTCCCCCCATTGCATAAAAGGAGAAGACGGGGAGAAATCCCTTCGGGCTGCGTCAAATTTTGCTCACACATACTACCTCACCCCCCATCCACCCACCTATTCCACCTCATGCAATCATAACATCATCCATATACAACCATTCTCCCTTTATCCCTGTCTTCTGCCCTCTCCCGTCCTTCCTCAACAGACATTCCCTTCTTCTCCAAAGCCCCCTTCACCCCATTCATCTATCTCATCCTAGGACGTCCCCTCATGTTCACTCCCTCCTCATCTGCCTTTCATACTTCTTTTACTAGTCTTTCTTCACTCATTCTTTCAACCATCCTAATAGTCTTTCATCAACCCTATCTCCCAGCTCCCTTTCCACCCCTGTTCTCCTCCTCACCTCCTCATTTCTCACACTATCTAGCCTAGTAATCCCCATCATACTTCTCAGACACCTCATCTCAAACACATTCAAACTCCTTCTCTCTTCTTCTCTTATGTTCCATGTTTCTGCCCCATACAGTGCTGTTGGCACAATCAGTCCACCATCTTAGCATCCATTCCCAAATGTCTATTCCTCATTACACTCTTCAATCCACCAAGGCATTTACTCGCTTCTCTCAATCTACATTCTACCTCCACCTTCACTCCACCTTTCCCTGCCACATTTGAACCCAAATATCTAAAACTATACACTTCCTCCAGTCGCTCTCCCTTAATGCTCACTTCCAGTCTACTGCCACTTTCACCCCTTGTACATCTCATCACCTTACTTTTACCCACATTTATCTTTAGCTTTCTTCTATCACATACTCTCCCAAACTCTGCCACCAACTTCCTCAATCCCTCCTCCGATCCTGCCACAAGCGCAGTGTCGTCGCAAACAACAGCTGGCTCACCTCTCACTTTTCTCCATTTTCTTTAACCATCTCCAATCCCTGACCCACTTCCCTTGCATATACCTCTCGCACCACCCCATCCATGTATAAGTTGAACAGCCAGGGCGACATAACGTATCCTTGACGAAGTCCCACCTTTACCTCGAACCACTCACCCTCTCCATTTCTAATCCTGACACAAGCTCTACTACTCTCATAAAAACTCTTGACAGCTCCTAGAAACTTTCCTCCTATCCCGTATACCTGCATAACCTCCCACAGTGCCTTTCTGTCTACCCTATCGTAAGCCTTTTCCAGATCCATAAAAGCCCAAAAAAACATCCTTTCCCTTTCCTATAGCTTTCTCACATATCTGTATTACCACAAAGATCTGATCTACACAACCTCCACTTGTCCTAAATTCACACTGTTCCTCACCAATTACTCCTGTTCCTCTCCTAATCCTCTCAATCAAGATCCTCCCATAAGCCTTCCCAACTACACTCAACAAGCTAATCTCTCTGAAACTACTACATTTACACTTGTCCCCTTTTCCCTTGTAAAGTGGAACTATACAGGCACTCCTCCAGTCCTCCGGCACTCTACCCTCTCTCCAGCAAACATTAAATAACCTCACCAGCCAGTCCACCATCACTGCACCTCCCTTTTTCAGACATTCTGCATGGCATCCATCCAGACCAGGTGCCTTACCTGCTTTCATCATCTTAACAACTGCCTTCACCTCATCCTTCCTTATTTCTCCTCCATTCTCCTCACTCATCACTCTCATTTTCTTCGCATTTCCCACTGCAGCTATCTTTCCCTCCCTATCCTCCTTCACATTTAGCAACTCCCTAAAATATTCTGCCCATCTTCCCCTTACTGCCTTCTCTTCCATTATCATCTCTCCATCTGCACCTTTTACCTTTTCTTCTCTACTTGATTCGCCTCCTCTTCCTCTTTAATTTCTGTCATACTCTTACCCCACTTCATATCTGCTTTCCTCTTTGCCTCCTTTACCTTTTGTTTTACTTCTCTTTTCTTTTCTTTGTACCTCTCATATGACTCCCTCGTCCTATTTTGTAACCAATCTGTGAAAGCTCGCTTCCTCTCATCTTCAACCTTCTTTGTTTCCTCATCCCACCATTCACTACCCTTACTTCTATTTCCTCCTGTCCTTCTTGTTCCACACACCATCCTTGCACACTTTGTGACTCCCTCCGTGAACCATCCCCATTCCTCCTCCACACCTAGCTCTACTCTATCCTTCAGTCCCTCCCACTCCTCTTTCAGCTTCTTCTTGTACTCCTTCTCCTTTTCCTTTTCATTTAAAGAGTTCACTCTAAGCACCTCCCTACCTTTTGTCCCTTTCCTCTTTCTCCATCTATCCTCCACTCTCAACTTACCTTCCACCAAAAAATGATCTGATATTCCCCCACCATCTCCCCTTAGCACATGTACATCCTTAACTCTTTCTATCATAGTCCTATTTAGCACTACATAATCCATCAACGCTCTATCTACCACCCTTCCCTCCACCACCCTCTCCCATGTGTACTCATCCTTGACTTTCTTCCGAAACACTGTATTTGCTATCATCAACTCTCTTTCTAGACACATTTCCACCATCAACTCTCCACTACGATTCTCTCCTGGAACTCCACATTTCCCAACCACTCCATCAATTGGACCATTTTCTACCCTAGCATTAAGATCTCCAAGTACTATTACGTTGACATTTCTTACTATGCACTCATTTAAATCTATCCAAAAGGCCTCCCTTTCTTCTACATTCTTCTCACTGCCAGGCCCATATGCACTTACAAAAACCCACATCTCCTTTCCCAGTTTCACCTTCATCCACATTATCCTTGAGGAAACCTCCTTCCACTCCACTACAAGTTTATCTCTCTTCACTTACTAGAATAGCCACCCCTTCCCTCCCTCGCCCTCTCTTCACTCCTGATAACCTCCCACTTACACTCCCAAACTTACACTCACCCTTCCCTTTCAACTTAGTTTCACTCAAAGCCAACACATCCATCTTTCTTCTCACAAACATACTACCTATCTCTTCCCTTTTACTCTCATCTGTACCACATCCACGCACATTAAAAGACCCAAACCTTAGGGTGCTGGTCCGAAAACTCCCAGACCCTCTTATGCCGTTAGTTTTTCGTTTAGGAATATCCTCTGTGGGGCTACAAGGAGAAGGATGCCTAGTCCCAATCTCCGTCCCTTTCTTCTCGCCTCTTACGATCCAAGTGGGAATACTTGATGGCAGTATTCTTTTCCCCCACCACAGGGAATTCCCCCACCACAGAAAATGAATACTCAGAGAAATGGTACAAGACAGCAAGAAGGGGTTGGGGGACAGCATAACGGAGGGACAGTCGTAGTATAAAAGTGTCATCATTTCTCTATGAACAGAGTTTTACTCTATCATAGACAAAATTATGTGTGACTCTGGTCCGTAGGGGTGCCCCATATAGACCCTAAAGTATCAACTGCATGCTACTTTGCCACAATAACAAGCAGCCAATACCCCAGACGGGGATATATATATATATACATATATATATATATATATATATATATATATATAAATATATATATATATATATATATATATATATGTATATATATCTATATTTATATATGTATATATATATACATATATATATATATATATATATATATATATATGTATATATATATAGTATACTATACGCATATATAATCACATACATAAACATTATACCTAAATATGCATGCATTGGTGTGTATGCATCTATTTACGTCCACATGCCTATTTCTCCTAAATGCAAAGATTACATTTCGTGACTACTGCTTGACCCGACTCTTTGTGAACATGGAGGAACAAAAGTTACATCTTAAAACTACAGATGAGTACACTCCTATGTAAGTTCTATATCTACAATACCTACATGCCTACAATGCCCATCTGTAATGCCTACCTACCTGCCTGCATACACACACATACATACATACATACATACATACATACAGACACACATATATACATGCACACACATGCATTCATAATCACATTCATGCATAAAAGAACACCTATATACGGAAGTTGGCAAGATGGGGATACGGGAGATGGTGAGATGGGGGGACGGGGGTGGGCGAGAGGAGGGACGGAAATTGGCTCGAGGTGGACGAGAATTGGCGAGAGGTGGGGACGAGAATTGGCGAGGGGGGGGGCGAGAATTGGCGAGATGGGGGACGGGAGTTGGTGACAGGAGGGACAGGAGCTAGTGACAGGAGGGACGGGAGCTGCCGACGAGAGAAACGGGAATTTGTGACAGGAGGGACGGGAGCAGGAAATAGGAGGGACGGGAGTTGGTTAGAGTAGAGACGAGAGTAGTTGAGGCAGTCAGACAGAGGCAGGTAGATAGCAAGTCAGAAGTTTTACAAGTTCCAATGTGTGAGCCAACGAATATTCCTATATCAATATGTTGAAGAAATATAATAGCAGCATGTACCCTTCTTTATCGTTAACATTTTGTCATACTGTGACATACTTTACTAATTTTATTCTGGTTAAGGGATGTCAATTTTATGTAGTTGAAGAGGGTAAGTCAACTTCGGGCTGAAGAGGGTCTCGATCGATCGAGTCGACCTTCAGGTAGACCATAGCAACCCACATAAAAGTGTCTTTCCTTGAGCAGAAAATTTCACAAAAGAAGGCCACCTAATTGAAGGAGTTAACGACATTCCAATGAAACCAGGAAACACATCATTTGCATTCGTTTCCTTGATAAAACCCCGATATCGCTGGTTACCCCAGCTGTCGGTTCGTCATAATTTTGAAGACGAAGAAGATAATTATTGTCGTAATTATAGATACAAATACGATAAGACCTGACAGCGCGGTTTCTGCTACCGTGTATTCCTTTATCATAAATTCCAACTCCGTGGAGGGCTATCCAGCTATAATGATAATTGTTGTTTTGAAATTCGTTGGCAAGAAACCCGCAACCTCTCAGTAGCTAGCAAAGGTCCCCATGCCCTCCCGTTGGTCTCTTTAGGAAAAGTTTTGAGCTGATGAATGACAAATCTATTACAGCCAAAGGTCGACAACGAGTTTTGATAAATCAGGGGGGCACGTCACTTTATCTACCCTCCGTCGCCAATATCTGCAGTTTCTCTGAATAAGCTTCCATGCAGTTACCCTTCTCATTTCATATAGCTCTAGGTAAGTTCGGTCAATTTGTATCATGAGTTTTGTGGGTGTCCCCTGAGTCTCCACTGAGGGTTGGATCTCGTGGAATTGACAAATTATGCTGGTACTAGGGACTTCGAGATACCTCTATAAGTCAGCACTCAGTCTTCACAGCTTACAGCTGTACAGTAAGACAGGGAGCACAAGTGATTTGAAGATTCAAATCTTAATTCTCCTGTATGAATATCAATGTCATATTGTTTGGTTGAATGAGTATATAATACCAATCTTTAGAATTGATCCAATACTGTTATGCACTACACTAAGCTATGTGAACCTCTTCAATTCCTCAACGTCCTCATCATATGCATGGATAGGCTGAGCTGTATTATCCAGTAAGCCTCGAAACATCTGGCCCTTTGTCTTGATCCAATAGACCTTGGGACTCGGTTCAATGTGCAAGGGACAAAATTGATATAATCAGCCTTAGCCTACATACTTTAGTTAACCTGACCTAGTTATTCTTAACCTACTTTATATAATCAGCCTTAACTTACTTATACCTGAAGCTCCTTTCTGCAGAGTAAAATCATCTAAAGTTAGCAAGATTAGACTCTATAGGATTAACACGTTGCATTTTACGATTTCACTGGTTATTAAAGTTGCCTCCTGACGATCTTTTTCAGGAAACGGAACACCATTCACCCTCTCAGTACCTTCACCGACGG
>NC_134783.1:69067908-69085408 GCF_046742065.1 Oratosquilla oratoria
GGTGATTTGAAACACAAAAGCAAAAGCCGACAAGACTGTGAGAATCAACACCGTGTGAGATCGAAACCTTTATTGGTACCAAGGTTTCGATCTCACACGGTGTTGATTCTCACTTGGTGATTTGTTGACCCAAAAATCTTCACATACCAAGTTGCATGTGCGCTGAATGGCCTACCGGCTCCGGCGTTTGGCCTTCAATCCAAAAATTCCACAAATCAATCAATCAATCAAGTTGCATGTCAATTGGGCCAGTGGTTTGGATTTTATTGATTATTTCTAAAGTGACAATAGTTGCCATGCCAACATGATAGGTGTTAGTAAGAATAGTATAAGAAGAAGATCCTGCAATGTTAATGACATGCTCAGGTGATTTATTGACCCATAAATTTTATGGGTCAATAAATCACCTGAGCATGTCATTAACATTGCAGGACCTTCTTCTTATACCATTCTAACTAACGCCTATCATGTTGCCATGGCAACTGTTGTCAATTTAGAAATAATCAATAAAATCCAAACCACTGGCCCAATTGACATGCAACTTGGCATGTGAAGGTTTTTGGGTCAACAAATCACCAACTGTATAATATCAAACGATCTTGAGCTGCTCAGAACCGGGAGAAAATAGGTTAAAAACAGTTCTCTTACATTAAAATAATATTTTATTGATGCCTTACCTTTATTATTTTTACTCGGAAAACTAATTTGCCAAGGTTGATAACCAAATTTGCGTTTGAATCGGTGAATATTTGTTTACTTTTGAAGAATCGGTCTTTATGATAAAACCTTCACATGTCAAGTTGCATGTCAATTGGGCTAGCGGTTTGAATTTTATTGATTATTTCTAAATTGACAGCAGTTCCCTTGGCAACATGATAGTTGTTAGTAAGAAAGGTATAAGAAGAAGATCCTGCAATATTATTGACATGCTCAGGTGATTTATTGACCCATAAAACTTTCACATGCCAAGTTGTATGTCAATTGGGCCAGCGGTTTGGATTTTATTTATTATTTCTAAATTGACAATAGTTGCCATGGCAACATGATAGGTGTTAGTAAGAATGGTATAAGAAGAAGGTCCTGCAATATTAATGACATGCTCAGGTGATTTGTTGACCCATAAAACCTTCACATGCCAAGTTGCATGTCAATTGGGCCAGCGGTTTGGATTTTATTGATTATTTCTAGATTGACAACAGTTGCCATGGCAACATGATAGGCGTTAGTTAGAATGTTATAAGAAGAAGGTCCTGCAATGTTAATGACATGTTCAGGTGATTTGTTAACCCATAAAACCTTCACATGCCAAGTTGCATGTCAATTGGGCCAGTGGTTTGGATTTTATAGATTATTTCTAGATTGACAACAGTTGCCATGGCAACATGATAGGTGTTAGTAAGAATGTTATAAGAAGAAGGCCCTACAAGGTGATTTGTTGATCCATAAAACCTTCATATGCCAAGTTCTATGTCAATTGGGCCAGCGGTTTGGATTTTATTGATTATTTCTAAATTGACAATAGTTGCCATGGCAACATGATAGGTGTTAGTAAGAATAGTATAAGAAGAAGGTCCTGCCAGGTTGTTGACATGCTCAGGTGATTTATTGGCCCATAAAACCTTCACATGCCAAGTTGCATGTCAATTGTGGCAGTGGTTTGGATTTTATTGATGATAATCTGAAAATTGACAACTTCATGGTTGCCATGGAAAAGCAAATATGGTATGATGGAGATGTCTCATATTGTTTTTGACATGCTCATGTGATTTGTTGTTCCATAAAACCCAAGAATTCCAAATTTCAATCAAATTGGACCAGTGGTTTAGAGTTAATGTGTATTTCTTTACCGAAATATTTACAAATTACCACCCTTAACTCTAACATTTTGTTATGGTAATGTCTAGCAAAAAATGTGGGCTAAAAAAAAAAAAATCGTATCTCCCTTATTTTTTAAGCTATTTCAAAAAATTAAAAAGCATTTTATTTCTAATAAAGGTGTCTTTCATATGCAACAATAATTTAAGGGTTATTTTTTTTTTTTAATTTGTGCCCGTACCTACTATATATATACAAATCCTGCTATGCCCAAATTAGGTGATATTGAAATCCCCCCCCCCTCACATGTCCCGACGCTTCTAGGCGCCCGGGTGAACATCCTTAATATCCACCACTATCCCCCACATCACCCTACCGGGGTGTCATAACATCCTGCCTGCAACGAAGCTTGCTCAATTCACCATCTGCTGACTTTACCAAAGCACAGGATGCCTCCGAAAATCCCTGACTCGAAACCAGGCAATACCACCAACATTACGACACCTTTCCCCCACACACACATACATGCCAAGTCAGACAACATCATACCACCCACTCCCCACCTTTCTCAACACACAAATTCTCAACAAAGGCAAACTTATGACCCCCCCAGGGGAGATTATGATTATCTCAATAATCACACCTGGTGCACTTCCAGGCCAAGATATAATTGTGTCTCCTGATACCTGTAGGAGAAAAAATCTCCATATGCCTGCTGTATGGGATGCAGTTAGACAGAAAAAGAGGCAATAATCTTACTAGAGAACATTTCACATAACCCAGTTAAGCTAAACAAACACACACAAATAGGAACAGCCAAATTATATATAAGCCCCATTCAGGAAACACGCACCACTCCTATCAACACCATCAACACCAAACCAAACCCCAATCCAATCCCTCTCGAATATATCCCAGTTATAGATTTCCAGCAAGCCAGAACCAATCTTAGGAACATTCTTCAATCCCATTGTGAAACAATCGCCTTGAACGATGAATCATTAGGGAAAACATCATTGGTTAAACACCATACACACATACCAACCCACACCCCTCCCATCTACACACAAGCCTATAGAATTCCTCAGAGCAAAAAGCAACTAGTCACAGACAACATAGACGAAATGTTGGAACAAAGTATCTGTTCTCTTTGCTGCTATTTAACCCTTAGTAATTTTTCTTTTTCTTTGGGCCCCATGCCTAGTTCTTCACTCAAAGCTTGAGGGATGAATTAAATGAGATGGATTTTTCTTTTCTTCATTCTTCTACTTGGTTTTGTGAGCTACACCAAAGGAGTCCCGCTCGAGATCCCTATACAATACGTCAAGCCACCTTCGTTCTGACGTCACTATTTCATTCATCCAATATCCTTTTACTTCTCAAACAAGTGCCACTCCTTAAGGGCGTGACTTTACCTCCATGCGCCAATAATTTTTCTCCTCCTCCACCTTTTTCTCCAATCAGAGAGGCTGTTATACTGTTTCAAGCGATATTATTTACGTAAGCATTATGTCTCAACGGAAATGGCTTATATATTTACAATTTTTGCCACATCAGCAATGATTACAATATACAAGGCGCAAGCGAGCGCGTGTATGACTCAGCCATTTCTGTCGGCCGTCGTTTTTAAATCTTTAGTCGTAAAATTGGCATTCGTCTCAACCTACCCCTCTATCTACCCAATTGTCTACTTCTATCTACCGGCCTCTTACAATGTCATTAGACATTCTAAATCCCCTTGGAACTCCCCACTTTTCCTAGTTCCTAAAAAGGATGGATCCTTTAGACCAGTCACAGATTTCCGTAAAGTAAACACTAACACCACCTCAGACCGCATGCCTATGCCTGTCATGGCAGATGTTCTCCAATCACTGGTCCAAGGAAACAAGGTCTTCTCAACCCTAGACATCAAATTTGCCTTCTGGCAAATTGAGCTAGAGGAAGAGTCCAAAGAAGTCACAACCTTCAGTACTGACAAAGGTTATTTCGAATTTAATCGAATGCCCTTCAGACTAAAGAATACCCCTAGTACATTACAAAGACTCATAAATACCCTTTTCAAAGACAAACTAGGCAAATTCCTTTTCGTCTATCTAGACGATCTAATAATGTTCTCCCCTACTGTAGAAGACCACCTTGACACCCTTGGATACGTCATACATACCATCAAAAAAGCTGGCTTTAAAAGTCAACTTAACAAGTGCTTATTCCTAAAACAGGAAATTATCTTTCTTGGCCATACAGTAAACAAAGACGGAATCCACGCAAACCCAGACAAAATCAGAGCCATTGCCGAATTCCCCATCACCAAAGGACGAGAATAAACTCCGTTCTTTTGTTGGCATGACTGCTTATTGTAGGCATTTTATCAGAAATTTTGCTGGTTTATCTGCCCCACTTACCAAATTTACACGTAAGAACGTACCTTTCAACTGGGACCCTGAAGAACAAGAATGCTTCCAAAAAATAAAGACAGCACTGTACAGGGCACCCATACTCGCCTTCCCAAACTTTAGAAAGGAATTCTTTCTGTTCACGGACGCATCCACCCTTAAGATAGGTGCAGTCCTACAACAAATAGGCTGAAACGGAAAACATACAGTGATAGCGTACGCAAGCCGCTTACTGAACCGGGAACCGGGAACTCATCCTGGGTCACAAAATCACAGTCATGATAGACTACCAACCTTTAACAGAATTTTTCAAAGGAAAAAACTTACAAGGTAAGATAGCAAGATGGCATATAACCATTTTAGAGTATAACCCAAATATTACCTACATAAAAGGTAAGGCAAATGTCGTAGCAGACGCACTTAGCCGAAAATCCCTGATCACAACAGTCCCAACCACCCTTTACACCCCCCCCCCAGGAACTCCGAGGCGAACAAAGAGAAGACCAAAATTGGTCTCAGGTAATCCTCCACTTAGAAATATGAGCCACCTTACACCCCCCCCTGTAAACCTCCGAGAATTTCATCTAAAGGATAGAATTTTTAAAAGAGGCACTACTACCCCAACCCAAACAGTAATCTCAAACTCACTGATTTCAAGAATCCTCCTAATGGCACACAATAACACCATTGCAGGCTACCCAGGCAAGAAAAAGTGCCTTGCAAACACCAGACGGGCGTAGTACTGGCCTAAGATGGCCACCGACATCAACCGTCACATTAAACACTGCACTACCTGTAACCAACTTCGTGGACCAGACCCAAAACCACTCGAAATTGG
This sequence comes from Oratosquilla oratoria, assembly GCF_046742065.1. Classification (NCBI taxonomy): domain Eukaryota; kingdom Metazoa; phylum Arthropoda; class Malacostraca; order Stomatopoda; family Squillidae; genus Oratosquilla; species Oratosquilla oratoria. Next base: position 69,072,955 of record NC_134783.1, read on the forward strand.
AGAAGTACCCATCCTCTCAGAACCATGGGATACTATGGGCATTGATCTTTTAAAACAATCTCCAAGCCGCCAAGGTTCCCAATACGTCCTTGCCGCTGTAGATTACTTGTAAAAGTATACGATACTAGTGCCCCTACTAGACAAATCGGCGGAAACGGTAGCCCAAGCCTTAGTCAACCATGTGTTCTATAAGTATAACATTCCTCGTGAAATCTTTTCGGATAACGGATCCAAGTTCAAGAACGAAGTCTTCCAAAGCATAGCCAAATTATACCACATCAGCAGGTTATTCGCCACAGCGCACCACCCACAAGGAAACAGACTAAGAGAGAGAACTAACAGAAAAATCCTCGAAGCCTTCGGCCCCCCGCAAGAATGCCTTTACGACACATGGGAAGACTGGCTCCCACAAGTAGAGGCCAGCATAAATGGCTCTATAAACTCAGCGACGAAGAACTCTCCCCACTTTGTACTCTTCGGCCAACCCATCCGTACTGGAAAAACTACCTCCCCCTTTACACCATAGAAGATTACGCAAAATGCGTAGAACTCACCATGCACTTGATCCACAGAAAAAAAAAAAAAAATCCAACAAGAGAAACAAAAAACAAAAAACAAACAACATAAACACTGTCGATCTTTGTCTTTCGCTCCAAGTGATGTTGTCATGCTTAAACACCACAACAGATCTAACAAACTTAAACCAAAGTTCTTCTGCTCCCAGGTAGTAGCAGAAACGCTAAGCAATAACAACTACCACCTTATTGATCCATCAGACGACACCACCATCACAGCACATGGAGAATAACTGAAGCCAATCAAATCAATCTTCGACGTAAAGTCCATCCTAGACAGACACGGTTTCCTACCAAACCAACCTCCACCCACAACCACGAAGCCTCAACCCCCTACCTTTCACATGGCACTATGCTCCAAGCACTAACTCTCTATACCAATCTAGATTCTCCCCCCATAGAGGGCAGGACGTCATGTTCACGTAAATGGGAAGTGATCACGATCCCTATCCATCAAACCTTTCCCCAACTATATAATATCTCATCATATCCTTCATTATCGTGTTCACCTAGCAGAATCACACTCCAATCATACTCTTAACAAGAAATATTAAATACACACACACACACACACACACACACACACACACACACACACACACACACACACACACACACACACACACACACACACACACACACACACACACACACACACACACACACACACACACACTCACACACACACACACACACACACACACACACACACGCACACACACACACACACACACACACACACACACACACAGACACACACATACACACACATACACGACTCGGTGGCGCGGTTGGTAGAGTGCCAGACTGTCAGTACGGTGGTGCTGGCGGTACCTGGTTCGAATCCTGTCCAGGGCTGAAATTATTTCAGTATCGCTGCGCTTCGAGTCGTTACTCCAACTCTCGTGGGCGGGGAGTTGGGTGTGTGTGTGCGTGTAAGGTCATAGCATTACCCATAGATCGGTCATACGATCTCTGAGCTCTCCTCCGGAAGGGAAATAGCTGTCGATCACGAATCCAACACGTGATCCAAAGACCAAGGTGAAGGTGAATCACACACACACACACACACACACACACACACACACACACACACACACACACACACACACACACACACACACACACACATCCAGAAGTAAGATACCTAACCACACTCCCCGACTTCCAGGACACTCCTACCTCTCATTCTCTCATGCCTCGTCCCAACCTTATCCGGCAATAACCAACCGAGGATGATCCCAGGAGCAATAGTCGCTCCTGCAGGCCAGGTAATAGTCTTCAGAGACACAATCACAGTAAAAATGGAATTTGACATTGCAAAACTACAATCAGACCACCGTCAACTTACGAATACAATATCAGATCACTTCCATACCACCTTCAAACACTCTATTCCCAAGACTAACTCCTCAAAAGCAAGAGACAGCATGTTCTACTTGATCTCCGATAAACTAAACTCACTACTCTCAAAGATTGAACGGAGTGACATGATATTAAATCATAACTCAAAACGCCACCATGCCTCCTTCAGACATAAAAGAGGACTCATGAATTTCATGGGCTCCCTTTCTAAATCCCTGTTTGGCATTGCCACTGAAGATGACATAACCAATGTTCACCTCACCATAGACAAAATGGCCTCCAAACTTAATAAGATGGGAAAGCTTGTTCTACTAAACTCCCAAAACTCACAGCACTTAGCAGGCTCAATTAACATTCTATTAGACCGTTTCTCCAAACTTCACGAATATTCCCTTACTCAGTCTACCCATCTCCACGAACTGGAAATGTTCATATACTACTTAGAACAAATAAACGAATTAAGTAACCACATAGATATAGTCAGACACTACTACCATATACTTATACTCGACCTCGTCAACGCAGCCGCCAACAAGGCCACCCCAAACCTCCTCCCCAAAGGCAAACTAAAAACTGCACTCTCCATCGCCTTAAGAAACCTTCGCCTAAGAGCATCTTCCCCTCCGAACAACTAGACCTATATTACCCCCTTATTTAATCAACGCTAGGCACAAATGCAATTTACGCACATATCCCCCTCGACCCACAAAAGAGATTCATAGGTTGGAATAAAATCCCATTCCTATACACCTACAAAAACTCAACTATCACTCTCAATGTAGAACCCACAGCAGTTATCAAATCCGAAGACAGCCAATGGAACTCATACACCTCCTCCTCTGACCTCAACCTGTGCAGATCTGCTGTTTCTAAATTCCATGTTTGCCCCGCCTGTCTTTTCAGTTTCTACCGCACCACACAACTAACCTGCATGAATCAAATTATAACATTGAACTCCAGCACTCTAGACAGCTGCATATACAGAAAAGTCAACGCCAATAAAACTCTTCACGCGCACATTAATTAAGAATACTTCCTATTCTTCCCATGAACCACACTTGTTTCAGTAATCTGAGAAGATAACCACTCATCTTGGGAGAAACCACTCTGTGGACCTGTCTCAAATCCCTACTCATGCAAAATATTCTTTGAAGACACAAGATTTCACCCCAACCACCACCACAACATTCTTCACTATAACCATACCTCCACCCTCGACCCTATCGAACCCCTTCCAATACCCCTAACATCCCCCAAACCTCTTTCCCTTTCCTTGAACCTACAGGATTATGTAGCCTTGCTAAACACCACTCAATCAAACATAATAGACACACTACATACTCCCATCAGGTCATGACCAGGGGTCGGGCCACGGAGGGTAATATGCATACCTTGGGTTAGGTCATTTGGGGGCAAGGGCTCAACAGACAGATCAGCGATTTGGATGAAATGTATAGCAATCTAACCGATTTAATCATTAATGCACAAAATACATTTATCCCCCTGAAGTCAATACGGAAAAATAGTATTACTCCCAAATGGATGACGGACAGATTGAAGCATGAGATCGGAATGAAAAGAGGACTTAACGTAAAAATAAAAAACGGGGAACACACCTTAGATCAAGATATAACAAATGGAAAAGCTGGTTAAAAAGAATACACGTACAGCGAACCGTAATTATGAAATTAAAGTTGCTAGTCAAGCAAGATCCAACCCAAAGAGTTTCTTTCATCTCTATAGACAAAAAATAAAGAAAGAATAGGACCAATTAAAAACGATGAAAATGTCATGATAGAATCTGAGGGAAAAATGAGTGAGGAGTTTAACAATTATTTTCTATCGGTGTTTACTAATGAGGTTAGATAAAGTACCTGACTGCGATCCGATTTTCATAGGGGATGAAGAAAGTAGTCTATCTAATATCAGCATTAGTAAAATAGAAGTAGTCAAACAGGTTGAAAGACTTAAAGCTACAAAACCCCCGAGTCCAGACGAAATTTTTCCGAGAATGCTAAAGGAGTATAAATTTGAAATCTGCGACCAGTTAACTGAAATATTTGATAAATCAGTAGACACTGGTTTTGTGCCTACTGCTTGGAGCCAAGTAAACGTTGTTCCTGTTTTTAAGAAGGGAGATAGATTGTCTATATGCCATTACAGGCCAATCAGTTTGACATCGGTTATAGGAAAAATGCTTGAATCAGTAATAGTAAATACACTCAGAGAACACATCGAAAGACATAATTTAATTCGTGATTCACAGCATGGTTTCTCCAGGGGTAAGTCATGTGTGACTAATCTTCTATTCTTTTACACTAAAGTATATAAAGCGTCAGATAACAATGATAATTACGATGTTATTTACCATGGCTTTAGCAAAGCGTTCGACAAGGTGCCACACCAGAGACTACTAACTAAAATCAAACACCATGGCTTAGGAGGAAAAGTGTTAGAATGGATTAGAGCTTGGATTAGTAACAGAAAACAGCGGGTCACCATAAATGGAGTAAAATTTAGGTGGGGCAATGTTACTAGTGGGTTTCCCCTAGGGCTCAGTTTTGGGTCCCTTATTGTTCATTATGTACATAAACCACTTAGATGACGGGATAAATAGTGATGTTCGTAAGTTTGCGGACGACACTAAAATAGGAAGCCTAATTAGGTCAGGAGACGACGCTGAGATTCTGTAGGATGATCTTAACAAATTGTTCACATGGTCGGTAAAAAGGCAAATGAACTTCAATATCTCTAAGTGTAGCGTACTTAAAAGTTGAAAATTTAATTAGTCCAACATGTTAAAAAAATAATAATGTTGCTAACACAAAAAAATGCAAGTATTAGTATGCAAGAAACTATCCATGTAATACTTTTTTTGTGTGTGTTGATAGGTATAAAGATTAAACTCTGCATGTGAAGGAGCGTTTACATTAACTTACAAGCACCTTTGAGCACGTACTAGCTGATTGGTCTGCTCAAACATTGTCACGGAATGACGGCACTTTGTCGCACCTCCTTTACACTGGGCAATTCTCGACAAACGTGTGAATTTGAATAGCTAAAAGACTTTGCTTAGAGTATTCTAGACTTTCATAACAACATTTCACTAACGTGTCTAATGTTCGAATAGCTTCACTTTCTTTGTTTGTTATCTATATTCTCAATATATGACGTAAAGGTATTATAGTTGAGAGTTGGCCTATGGTGAGACTGATTACAAAATTTGCGTATCCCATTGTACATGACCCAGTCCTTTTTAAGGAATACATCACGTTCTACAATCCTTCCTGCATTTATCAAACTAAATATTCTCGCTAACGCTGGGGGATTTTAGTTAGCTGAAGTAGTTAGTAGTTGTAATTCCAAGGGTAACACTCACCTTTCACTGGCATAATATTCGAAGTTAAACTGCAAATGTTGACATTTCTAATTCATTCATGGAAGTGTAATTCTTTTCAAACAAAACCACCGCTATAAAAAACGAACTGTCGCATGCTTGATTGATAATAACCTTTCACACCATCTCAAACAACATTTTTATTTCCTCATAACATAAGGTCCATATTAGCTAATGTGTAATGGCTCGTATTCCAAATATTCGTTTGAGCCTATACCCTTACACTATAAAACACTATATATATGTAACACAATGTTTTCAATATTTCCATATCAAAAAATATATCCATCATGACTTGTCACTATTAATTTCAGTTGGTCAACACTGTTAACACTTTTTTTTTTTATAAAACTTACTCCAGTTAGATATCTCCGAATCTCTTCCTGCGTGGGTATCCGTGTATTGTTGTGTTTTGTAGCCAACACGTGGAGTGTCCCCTATAAGACTCGTGACCTCGATGTCCAGGACAAGACTATGCTCACCCCTTAGCACGACGCGCATTTGATTAATTCATATTCATATAAATATATATATATATATATATATATATTCACTCCAGCAACTTTATCTATTTTGTAAATAAGATACAATAGAATATTCCTCTATATTCTGTAACAAGGATATATATGTATTGTAAAGATATTTTGAATTATTGTATACTAAAAACAAAGAATCAAGAATTTCGCCATCATTGTTGTAGATAGTATCATCAACATTTTTAATAAACAGAGATCAGTCATGGGATTGACTTTAAATATCCTAGATATTCTTCTGGATGATAGCTGTTCTTTAAGGAATAGTACCAGCCGTTAGCACTGAGCACGGAAGTCTTCATCTCAAGTGTGCGCAATGGTAAATACACTGCGGTGAACTTATGTTCTTACAGGTACATTCCGACGAGAACACCACCAGCCGTCGGCATAGAGTACGGATGTGCTCATTCCAAGTGTATTCAAGGGAATCATACTACGGCAAACTCAATGATGTGTTCTGACTCCCCTTTTTGATAAAGCTCCCATACCTTCTCTCCCTATCTATCAATCGTTTCAGGTTGGCCGCTTCAAACAAGGGTGACTAGTAGTGGAACCAGCATTCGTGACACTACAGTATGCATCAGTCCAGCCTAGTGTTATGGTGAACTCCCCAAAACAGCTGAACGTCACACGGGCGATTGTACTCAAGACGGGAAAGCTCACATATAGACAAATGCTGACTCGTCCGTCTCTTTTATAAATGTCGCTAGTAACAAAATATAGACACGAGTGTTATAACCAAATGAAGGATAATTGATAATGTGTTCTTTTTTTTTAATTAGATTCAACATGAAACCTCAGATACTGTCGTATTTAACAGGATAATTGCAAAATCAAGCAAAATCTTCAGTGTGCAAGTATTTCCAATGATGACCATGAGAGGTTGATAATGATACTAAAACGAAAGTAACAGTTGTCAGATTGAGGTATATTGACAATAATATCATTGGCAATATTTCGGTAGATATTTATAATTTGAGGGTCAGTCAAGTACACAAAACTTTATAGTAGCACCAATTATCTGATAATTAATCAATAGAAAAGTTAAAACTAGTTTATTGCAATTAAACAATGTAATATGGGGACATTATCCTCTTTCCAGGGTCATCATACGGACGTTATCAATATTTACCTCCGTTAATGTGAGGTCCTCAAATCAGCTGAATGAAATTGTCTCGTGATAACCACAACAAAATTTATGAAATCATGAATTACTATTCAAGACAAACTGGGAACATTATAATACTTCAGATTCTGATGTAACTAACACCAGACAATTTTATTCAGCTGTAGAAGGACCTCTAAAATCCCTATCACACCTATGCATGGATGCCACTGATGGGTGCGGATAGAGCATCCGCCGAGATCCGCGAGGGATCCGTACTGTATACGTACTGTGTCCGTGGCATCCTTGTGTACTGATGTCCGCCCCCCTTCAGCCGTGATTCGCCGGCATCCGCAGCCGAAGTTTAAAAGTGTTACCATGCTCCAGCGGATTGGCCAATCCGTGTGGATGGCCAAAATCCGTGTTGTATACGTCGCCGACACCACCACCTCCTGCCGACAGTTTGTCCGATGATGATCATGAACTGCCTGCAGCAAGTGAAAACGGCAACGTTGACATTCTCGTATTTTTTTTTTTTTTAATTCATAAAATGAAAATAAAAATCGATTTAGTATTACATGCTGTTGAATTTTTTTTAGTGTAATAAGAATATAGTATGATATATAAATAGAATGAAAAGTAATGGAAAAATGGAAATAAAAGGAAATAAAAGTAAAAACTTAAAAACAGGGAAATAAAACTAAAAACTAAAATAAAATCAAAATAACAAATAAAAATTAAAACAAAAAGGGAAATGAGAAGTAAAAATAAAAAAGAAAGAAAAAGAATTAAAAGACAGTAAAAAATCTTGAAAATGTAAAAAGAAGATATAATAATAAGAAAAATGAAAATATTGTCGATTGAATAGGAAAAAGAAAACTTAAATGGCTAATAAGATGATATGATAATCATATCATAATGATGATATGAAATTGGATTCCGCACGAACTTTTTCTTTTTCAATTTTTATTACATACATTGTGCATAATTTTACATGCATTTATTGCGCACTGAATAACATAGTGTTCTTTTTATTGACTATATTTACTGAACAATGGAAACGCAAAAGGGATGTAATATAACATATCATTTACAATGCGTAATAAATATATAATACAATACATGTACATCATCATACTCAAAAATATCTAGATCATTTCGACATAGCAGTGGACACCTCCAGCTTCAGAGTACTATATTTTCCTGTTCGCTTGTGGATTCATATATCTTCTGCACATTACTCCCATATCTGGAAGTTCATACCCTTCTCTCCAGACACCCGGTAAAAGTTCGTGTGTGTCAGGAATTTCCATGTCTACAGGAAGCTCAGCATTTGGTCTTCTGATGCGTAGCAAGCTATGGAGGATGCAGTACAACGCTATGGTGCATATTGTGTCTGGCTGCTGTGGCATGGTGATCAGAAAGTATCTAAAGCGATTGATAGTAATACCAAATGCATTCTCCATAATCCTCCTTGCTTTTGACAATCTGTAGTTGAAGATGCGCTGTGAGTCGTTCAAGTTCTGCAACGGCAATTGTTTCATGAGCCATGTCTTCATAGCAAATGCGTCGTCACCCACTAGAAAGTACGATATTGGTATATCATCTCCAGGTAGAATTTCTGGATCGGGTAGCCCAAGTTCATAATTCTCTAGGTAGACCTTCAATTCTGTGTCATTGAAAATGCCTGAACCATTGTGGCCCACGTCACAATAAAAGAACTTGTAGTCAGAGTCAATGACAGCCAGTAGAACAATGGAGAAGAACACTTTACGCTGTAGTTGTAGTAGAACGACCCACTATTAGTTGGCTTTTTCATGACAATGTGCTTCCTGTCAATGGTTTCAATGATGTGCGGTAAATTCCACCGATTCTCGAAACCTGAGGCAACCTCTTTCCAGGCATCATGTTTGGTAGAACAAATCGCAACCTCAGGAGATTACTGTTCGATGATGGCTTGGCACAATTCAGGAACGAAGATAATGGTATTGGCAGCAACTCGGAAGGAGTACGAGACTTATAACTGTCACCAATAGCCAGGTATTTCAGGGTGACTACCAGCTTAAGTCCTGATGGGATGGCCTTTCTGAAATAGGTGTCTTGTTTCTCTATGCGCGGGCCTACATGACGTTGAAGTTCCGTAAAGGTGCCGGGGTCAACTCTAAGGAAATTCTTGAAGCTTGTTTGATTTTCTGCATTCAATTCTTGTTCTTCGTATTTCCTTTCTAGCTCTGCGTTCTTCTTTTCTTCTCTCCCGCTCTTGTAGACTTTCCAAGTGTAAGGTAGCTTGCGCAATCCGTATCCATTGAAGAACTAATTCCGTGAGTTGTAGTAACCTCCTCTGTTCTCTTTTAAACCATATCTTGGTTCGGAAAGAAGAATGTGAATGATTTGGGCCCAAACAATACGGCTGTATATATAGGGACATTGACAATCTAGTGTTCGTCCGTACTGTGTCCGAACTGTAATAATACATCCGTATTGTATCCTCACTTTCCGTACTACCTGCGTACCCTCTCCGCGGCCTCCGTACTCTCTACGTACACCCTACGTATTCCCTACGCGGCCTCCGTGTTGCCTCCGCGCCTGGAGGTCCGTACTCTCCATTGCCAACCGTACTGTGTCTCTGACATTCGTACTCTTACCATACTGCATTCGCCACCATCCGCGGGCATCCGAGGGAAATTTCGGCAAATTGGACCATCCGCCACTTAGTCCGTGTTGTATCTGTCTTGTCTCCGCATTGTCTACGCCAATTTTGGCTAAAATAGACAAAAATCCGTATTGTCTCCGTACCGTCACATCCGTACTGCCTACGTAGCCATCCACGGCATCCGTGCGTAGGTGTGATAGGGGTTTAAGTTAAAAGATGAGGAATAATAAATGTACATGTGAGGTCACAGAAGAAGCATGGTTCGCCTAATCTATATTGGTTAATAGTAATTCACGATTTTTTCACTTCTTTATTGTGATGATTATATATCACCGTAATCAACGTATATAGAATAAACTATAGTTGATGATAATTAACCGAATTGTGCCTTGAGTAAAATATTATAATAGAAATATTATAAAATTGTCAATGTAACTACTGGCAACTTTTAGCCGTTTTTATAGTGTTAAACTTTTATGGTTATTATTACTAGTAATACTTAGTTACAATATTCGGATATTCATAGAAAAAATACGGATCGTAGTGTTTCTGTCTTGAGTTTTTGTGTTGTAAACGAATTCAAGATGTCAAAATTTTAAATTTAGTTGACGTTGCTCGACCACTGAAATGGATCTCATCTACCGGGCCAGTCTGATCTTGAGGTCGCCGGACATATCAGGTTGGATCCGTTTATGTACTGATTTTGGTTTGTCCGACAGACATACACAATCCAGTCTAGCTGGATACGACGAGATCTGTCCGACGGCCTCAAGACTAGATCGTACCATGGATGGGTTACAAAGAGGAGCGTGGACCACGTGAATGTAACCACTTCACCACTTTGACGTATCCTTAACTCAATAAAATCATTTAGCGTCTTCCAAAATAAAATCAGGAAAAGTTGTCAATCCCAACAAAGAACTTAATAGAAAGGGTCTTAGTACATTAGCCCTACTTCATCTATAAATGAAATCAATTTGGGGATGACCAAAATAAAATCTGTAAAGTTCTTGTCGTTTAGTTCAGCATGTAAGAAGAAATATGTAGCTAGGAATCATATGTTATTGATAAGGAAATATTCTTCCTATTAGGTAAAAATTTTTTTGTGTTGACAGCTGGTGCGATCTAGTATTATCCCGTTCAGAAAGGATTTGAGGCGTCTAGAATATTAACTGTTAAATGCCACAACTTCTCGATATGGAAATATGGTTCTTAGAGCGTTAAAGTTAATAAACGAAATGGCTTACGCATGACACCAGGATTTTCTCCTTCCTATTCTCGACGCCTCGTTCCCCTCCCTCCCCGTACCCCTCCCGTGTTAACACGTTAAAACAAATCACCAAAATTTCCTTCTACACTCAAACTGAAGTAATTTGAATAGTTGAGAATAAAACAAATGGTTAGTAATATATAGTTCCGTGTTTGTCATAGGTAGGGCGGTGGAAAAAACCTACCTCAGGACTGGACAATTTATGACCGTACTTCTAAATCTTAGCCCAGTTATGTGTTATGAAGCGCTGTGGGTGTACACATATACATGAAGGTTATAATCCTGATATTTTGTTACAGGTTCTTGGAGGATAATTCAGTAATTCATAAAACAGAGCATTGATTCTTAGGGCTCGTACAAACTTGCACACACTAACTTTCAGCAATTTAAAATCACCTGGTGGAAGCTAGAAAGATACTACACAGGTTGGAAAAACACCAGAAGGGTCAAATAAGTATATTCTAAAGATTTAGAAGATATTATGAAAAAATATGTATTTATTGACAAGAACTGTATTGTTTGTAATGCAATATCCAAACCAATGTAAGTCGAAATTGATGAATTACAATCGCCATATACAAATGAGTCATTCCTTTGACCAATCCAGCTACCAAGTCTGCGCGCGTAAACAAGCTAAATGACACATATAAATGTATATAAATGCATATGCAGAGCTTCATCAGCATAATTCTTAACACAAGAGAGACTCTATAACATGAATAATTTATTCTATCTAAGTCTTTGTACATATTCGTGAAGCAATATTTTTTTCTAGATTTTAAAGGTGTTCTATAATTAAACATTCAACTTTCACAGTCGTGATTGTTCCTTATATAAAAGTGGAGACTTCTCGAGAATATTTTTTTTCATAGGTACAATCAGGGATTGTTTCAATGTATATATATATATATATATATATATATATATATATATATATATATATATATATATATATATATATATATATATATATATATATCACAGGGACGAAATGTAGTAGAACATTTGTGAAATGCACGAAAAAAAACTTTCTTCTTATTTTCGTTTTTTAATTCCGACTGTACGTTCTTCGTGTATATATATATATATATATATATGTATATATATACATATATATATATATATAATATGTATATGTATATATATATATATATATATATATATATTATACATATATTGTATATATATATATATATATACATATACATATATATATATATACACACATATATATATATATATATATATATATATATATACAACACTGAATGAGTCCTAGTGATTAAAGATATATTCTTTCAACCACGATGCATTTTGATTCTAAGCCATCAAAGGCCAACATGCAGAAATTGAAATGCGGTACTGCCAATGACTCGAACCTCAGCATCCTCATGACAAGTGCAGTAGTGACTTACCAACTAGGCTATCAAGAGAGATATAATTTGAGCGCAATTTTTCTTATATATTTGTATATGTATGTAACTCGAGCATACAAATATATAATTCAAATTTCAATCAAATTATATCTCTCTTGATAACCTAGTTTTTTAAGTCTT
>NC_134783.1:69092908-69114287 GCF_046742065.1 Oratosquilla oratoria
TTATTTCAATATCATAATTTTTCGTCACTTTGACCATCTGGCCTAAATAATCATGCTCTTCAACTTCTTCAAGACTCTCACCATCAATTATAATATCTTTTCATTGAACTTTCGTGTTGAACATTACTTTGGTTTTACTCTTACTCATTTTTAAACCTACTTTGAGACTTTCCTTGTTTAGATCACTCAGTATATCTTGCAAGTCTTCTGCTCTTTCTGAAATAAGAATAATGTCATCCGCAAATATTAGGTTGTTCAAATATTCGCCACTAATCTTCAAACCCTTCTCTTCCCAACTCAACCTTATGAAAATATTTTCTAAGCAAGCTGTAAATAAATTGGGTGAAATTGTATCACCTTGCTGTACTCCTTTCTCGATCTTGATATTTTCTGTATCTTTATGTAGTCGAATTATAGCGGTACCTTTCGCATAAATAATTTCTAAAACTCTTACGATCTGTTTGTTTGTACCCTGCTTGCGTAGCGAGCTTAGTATTGCTATTTGATCTACCGAGTCAAAGGCCTTCTCGTAATCTATAAAAGCTAAACAGAAAGGTATATTGTATTCTGTCGTTTTCTCGATTATTTGGTTTATCACCTGCAAATGGTCTAGAGTCGAATATCCGCTCCTAAAACCTGCCTGTTCTCTCGGTTGGTTTCCATCTAAAACTTGACTTAGTCTATATGTAAGGATCTTGGTGAATACTTTATATACATTTGATACCAAGCCAATAGGTCGATAGTTATTATGGTCCTTCTGGTCTCCTTTTTTATGAAGCAAAATTACTATAGCATTGCACCATGCATCAGGAACGCTTTCTTGACGCAAGTACTTGGTGTATAGCTGAGCTAATTTAATATGAAATAATATCCCTGGGTTTTCCGAGAGATGTATTAATATCCCATCTTCACCCCGTGCTTTTTCTTTTTTCATATTTTTTTTTTTAGCAAAATCTACTTCCTCCTTTGTAATCTCTGGTACACTACCAACGTCTACAGATAAATTTACTGACTCAACTACGGTCTTCCACGAGTGCTCTTGGTAGAATTATTCTATTCTTTTTACCATTCTGTCTCTGCATTTAATGATTTCTCCGTTTCTATCTTTCAATTATATCATTTGCTGTCTTCCTAAAGCATGTCTGCGCTCGGTCATTTTGATATTTTTACCTTTCCGAATAGTTTACTCTATTTCATCCATGTTTCTCTTTCTTCTCTCTAATCTCTGCCTTTTGTTGATAATCTTGTTTAGTTCTACTCTTTCTATCTTGTCTCTCCTTATTTTAATCTGCATGGTCCTTCTTCTTTTAATAAGTCAATTTGTATCCGAGAGTTGACCTATCCGAGAGGTGACACCTTGACGTGGTGGATAGGCTTGAGAATTTTAATGATTGCAAAAGCGATGTTGATAGACAGGAAATCTCTACAGGGTCACCCATATCGAACAGGTTTTGTCAGAAAGATCAGACAAAGAGCAGCTCACACATACAGTCGCAGGACCCACTGCTAACTGGCACGTCCCTGATGGCAAACAGGGAAAATCCTCATAGATCTAAGGGTTACCTTCATAATGACGGCGTGGACCATTCGGCACCCTATAGTACATAGGGCTTCACCAAAGATAATGAATAAGGTGACACCAGAGAAATATGTCACCAGAAACCAGTTGGCATGGAGGTGAGGTTACTCAAAAAAAAAAAAAAAAAAAAAAAAAAGTCATAGCAATCATGAACAGTACAACCAAAACAAAACCGGGCGTCCCTGTTGGATCATCGTCTCCTAAAGATCCAACCGCATTGCCTCGTGTGCTTACGGGGAATGTGCCACCAAATGTGAGTAAGCACTGTCCAAGCAGATCCAAGTCTCGGATATTAAACAACAAGAAGAAAATTAAGATCTATACTTACAACGTAAGAACTCTCTGAGAGGACCACAGGCTGGAGAGTTTAATGGAAAAACTAGACAATATCAAGTTTGACATCGTAGGACTAAGCGAAGTCCGAAGAGTGGAAGAAAAGCTGATACATCTACAAGATGGTCACCACATGTTCTACTATAGAGATAAGGATGAAGAAAGATCTAGAGGTGTAGGGTTTTTGATAAACCGAGAAGTTGCTGGTAATTTTGTAAAGTTCAGTAGTTTATCTTACAGGGTAGCTTAGATTGTGATTAGGCAGTGTAAAAGGTACACTCTAAAAATAGTTCAGGTTTATCCACCAACTTCACAGAGTTCAGACGATGAAATTGAGTCCTTCTCTGATGAATTGAGTCAGGTAATGGATCAAGAAAAAAGCAAGTACAAGTTTGTAATAGGCGACTTTAATGCTAAAGTAGGGAAGAAGATGGGAGATCAGACGTGCATTGGAAAGTTTGGAGTAGGTGAAAGAAATGACAGATGTGAGATGTTATTCAATTTTGCAGAGCAGAAAACTACAACATGAAGATAATGAACACTTTCTTCCAAAAGCGTGTAGGTCGTAAATGGATCTGGAGAAGTTGAAATGGAACATCAAGGAACGAAATAAACTTCTTATTAGGAGATGAGAGCAAAAGCGTTAGCAATGTTACGGTGATGCATTAAAGTCAACATAGGGAAGAAGATGGGAGATCAGACGTACAATGGAAAGTTTGGTAGTAAGTGAAAGAAATGAGAGAGGTGAGATGTTAGTCAATTTTGCAGAGCAGACAACTACAACATGAAGATAAGGAACACTTTCTTCCAAAAGCGTGTAGGTCGTAAATGGATCTGGAGAAGTTGAAATGGAACATCAAAGAACGAAATAAACTTTATATTAGGAGATGAGAGCAAATGCGTTAGCAATGTTACGGTGATAAATGAAGTCAACATAGGTAGTGACCATAGAATGGTAGGTTGCACAACTAAATCAAATTTCAAAGCCGAGGAAAATAAACTAATTAAAAAAAAAACTTGCAAAGGTTAAGGATAATAACAAGAAATTTCAGCTAGAAATGAAAAATAGATTCGAAGCTCTAAGAACTTACAAGGACAGTGTGGAAGATATAAGTTTTAATTTACTTAATATCATTAAGGAATCGGCAAAGAAAGTAGGAAGTACAAAAACATTATATATATATATATATATATATATATATATACATATATAATATATACATATATATATATATATATATATATATATATATATATATCATAACAAAGTACTGTCGTAGCACATGTGTAAAACAATACTAATGACTCACTTTCGGCAAAGAATATGCGAAAGTAAAAAGATCCGTAAATTTCGATCACTAACTGTGATCCTCTTCAGCAGATGTGATTACAGAGTAGAGAAATGCATGTATTTATACAAAAGTAGTGAGGTAAGCAGGAAGGGATGGGGCCTCAGGTCACGTGTCCGGCGCTACGTGGACATTAGTGGATTTTGTCCACTATTAATTAAGAGGAAAGCAGTCTATTTATAGCTAAGGAAGTTATACAATCTAGTGACCATTGGCCATAGGTAATATTATAATTAAGAAAATTATCAAGAGGATTCTATTATTTTTCTTCTAAAACTGCATTTAGATTTGTAAATTATTTCAGCGTCGTCCCAATTTATTCAATGGTTTTTATTGGCGACATGCTGAAATACGGCGGAATGTTCCTTCCCATATATATATATATATATAATATATATAATATATATATTTATATATATATATTATATATATATTATATATATACATCACGGTAAAACCACTGTTGGAGTAGAAAAGACTGGAAACGGGGAAACTATATATTTCGATTGCAAACTGCAATCCTCTTCAGTAGATACAATTAAGAGAGAGCATGCTACTTAAGTAGCACCCTTTACATGAGAAAGGGGAACATGGGAAGAGGTCTCTACCTTCTGCTCACTCCATATGTGAGGTCAGGAGGCAAATGTGTTTTTAATAGGTTGGTGATAAAAAGTCCGGATATTATATCCGGGGACCATTGCCCCTTTGAAATATTCATATTGGGCTGGTATTCAATAATATTGGATTCTACCATTTTTCTCCTAAACTTACATCTGGATTTATGAACAAGCTCAGCTTTGTACCAATCTAAACAATGTTTAAATTGCTTAACATGTTGGAACACAGCTGAGCTCTCTTGTCCATATTCAATGGACAAGAGAGCTCAGCTATGTGTGTGTGTGTGTGTGTTTGTGTGTTTTTTTTTTTTTTTTGTGTGTGTGTGTGTGTGTGTGTGTGTGTGTGTGTGTGTGTGTGTGTGTGTGTGTGTGTGTGTGTGTGTGTGTGTGTGTGTGTGTGTGTGTGTGTGTGTGTGTGTGTGTGTGTGTGTGTGTGTGTGTGTGTGTTCATAAAGACCTGGAGTCCAGGAACCATGTTGTCGGAAAGATTTCAAACACTGGACTCAGATTAACAGAATTTACTACCGACGTTTCGATTCCTGTCCGGGGTTCGTCTTTAGGGTTATACATTCTCAGCAAAAGGAATCAGTTAAATAGTGTACCGTTGTTCCCTGAGATAGGTCCCATCAGATAGAACAGAGTTGCAATTTTAACAGAGTTTCACACTAGTGAAACTCCCCGACATGGAGAAAGGATACAAAATTATATAAAAGAGACAAGAACATGCTGATACCAAAACCCAAAAAGCTAATAATGACAGAATCTCACATCAGACAAAATCCCCTTTCCTAAGCCGCCGGCCACCACTCCTATGTTTCTGCCTATCATTCTTTCCTCTGAAGCTATAATACAAATCATAACAAAAAACAAAACTAAACCATATCCTGAATGACATGCAGAAATTATAAGGTTTGATAAAGTGTCATAACAATGGGACCACAGAAATTAAAAAGAAGGAACGAAAAGAACAAAAAGAATAAGAACCAAATATCACAAACCCGAAAAAATAACACTGTACTCTATAGCTGCAATACAAATCAAAACGATAAAACAAAACCAAAACCACAGCGCAGGGAAGAAAAAAAGCAGCGGACACAAGATAGGTGGTAACAAGAAGAGTTACATTACCATACGTGAAAGGGGCGTCTGAGGTGGCTGCAAGATTATTGAGGAAGCACGGGATAGAGGTAGAACACAAGCCCGCAAATACGCTACATTGGGTTTTGACTAAGGTGAAAGACACGGAGGAGGAAAAGAACAAGACAGGAGTTGTTTATGACATCGGTTGCCTCAATTGTGGTACTCGCTACATAGGAGAGACGGGTAAGAAATTATCGACGCAAATTAAGGAACATCAACGAGCGGTAAACCGAAAAGATAGCAATTCGACGATCTACAGGCACTGTCAGGAGGAGCAGCACGAGATGTATTGGGACAATGTTGGTGTGAAATACAGAAACAACAAGAAAGGAGAGAGGTTATTTTTGGAAGCTTGGGCAAGTGACAGTAACAGTGTCAATAGATGCATCAATTTAAAACTGATTTATGAGGGATTCGAAGGGTAGGCAGGACAGAAGGAGCAGCGATCGGCGACCTGTGTAGTGCGTTCATGTCGGGACTGTGATATTTGGCATTCTTGTTTTTTTTTTCTCTTTTATTTGGGTGGTTACATTTTTATGACACTTATACAAACTTTGTTATTAATTTCTTTTTGTCGTTCAGAATTGGTTTTGTCTCGTTTATTGTTTTGATTTGTATCGTATCTATAGAGTACAATGTTATTCTATCGGGTTTGTGATTTTTGGTTCTTTTTGTCCTTTTTGTCCTTTCTTTTTATTTCGATGGACACTTTATACAAACTTTATAATTATCTTTCCTATGTCATTCAAAATTGGCTTTGTTTTGTTTTATTGTTTTGATTTGTATTTATAAAGGAGCGAAGGACAGGCAGGACAGAAGGAGCAGCAATCGGCGACCTATGTAATGTTTTTATGTCGGGAATGTGATATTTGATTTTTGTTCTTTTTGCTTTTTTTATTTTCGGCGGTTCAAATATATATTGAGGGAGCAGATTCTCTTGTAGACATGTGTTGTCGAAGTCGACTGCATTAAGGAGGTTGAGAGATGGTAGATAGGATTACGGTATCAGATGTTAAAGGTGCTCTATTGAAAATGCGTAACAACAAAGCTACTGGATATGATAGTATACCTTGCGAGATATTTAAGTTTGAGGGGATGTCAGCAATGAATATACTCACTGGACTATTCACTCTAGCATGGGATGCTGGAGAAATACCACAAGACTGGAGTATAGCTGTGATACAACCAGTCTTCAAAAAAGGTGATAGAACGAATTGCTCAAAGTACAGAGGTATAGCTCTGCTTTCACATATAGGAAAAATTTGTGAGAGAATTCTTGAGAAGAAATTATAAAGTATAGTGGATGATGAAGCCCAGCACGGATTTAGACCAGGTCGCGGAACGACGGATTTAGTTTTTGCCCTAAAAATTATCATGGGAAAATCCTGGGAATGGGACATTAAGAAGTATGTGGCTTTATTAGATCTAGAGAAAGCATTCGATATAGTACCCAGGCAGATGTTATGTAGGGCGATAAGGAAAGCTGAATATCAGATTCCCCCAAAGCTGGAAAGAGCAATTAAAAGCTTGTATGTCAGCAACAAAACATTAGTAAGACCAATTTCAAAGGTAGAAAAGTGGTTTGATGTAACATTTGGTGTGAGGCAAGGTAGCGTAATATCACCACTTCTATCTATACTATTGATGGATCAAGTCGTGAAAGTAATGGAGCAAAGAAGTGAAGAAAGGAGGAACTATGCCATTTTTATCTATGCTGACGACGTGGGATTGGTGGAAGAAGATTTGCAGTAGTTTGCAAACATGATTAATCTCTGGAATAATGTATTAAAGAACATGGCCTAGAAATAAACCTTGGGAAACAGAGTTAATGCTAGCTGGGAGAGAACTGGAAGTGACTGACATACAAATAGAGCAAGTAACTGGAGTAAAGTATCTAGGGGTTACATTTGATGAAGAAGTTAGAAATGAGAACACCATAGAAGATCGTATTGCCAGCTACAGCAAAAATGTTAACCTTCTCTATCTCCTACTTAAAGATCGGCATGTACCACGAAAGGTAAAGATAATAATATACAAAACCATCTTGAGGCCTATTCTAACTTATGGGTGCGAGTCTAGGACTCTCACAATTAAAACAAGAAGTAAAATTCAAGCTGCAGAAATGAGAGTATTGCGTATCGTCAAGGGTGTTACTAGAAGAGATAGAATGAGAAACGAAGACATCCAGAAAGAACTATACAGTATATCGACAGCATCTTAGTCTTTGTGGAAAGAGCACAGCTACGTTGGTATGGACATGTCATGAGAATGGAAGTTAAGAGAACACCAAAGCGATGGCTGAACTGGCGTCCCAGGGGTAGACGACCACCAGGAAGACCACGGAAAAGATGGTGTGACAACATCAATGAAGCGCTTAGGAATAGAGGATCCTCTCTGCAACAAGTACTACAAGAGAGACGGTATGATGACCGCACCGACTGGAGGAGGCTGACGCAGACTGACAGGTCTACATAGACCTACCAGGCGGATGGTGAGAAGGTGAGAAGGTTTCATTTTATGACGCTTTATAAAAAAACTTTGTAATTAATTTTTTTTTAGGTTTCAGAACTGGTTTGTTTTGTTTAATTTTATTTGTATTGTAGCTATAGAGTACGATGTTATATTTTTTCGGGTTTGTGATCTTTGTTCCTTTTATTTTGTCACTTCTTTTATTTCGGTGGACACTTTATACAAATCTTATAAATAATTTCTTTGTGTCATTCAGATTTGGTTTTGGTTTTGTTTTATTGTTTTGATTTGTATCGCAGCTATAGAGTACAGTGTTAATTTGTCGGGTTTGTGATATTTGGTTCATGTTCTTTTTGTTCTTTTCGTTCCTTCTTTTTTATTTCTATGGTCCCATTGATACGACACTTTAGCAAACCTTGTAATTTCTGCATGTCATTCAGGACATGTTTTAGTTTTGTTTTTTGTTATGATTTGTATTGTAGCTGCAGAGGAGTAAATGATATGCAGAAACGTAGGAGTGATAGCCGGCGGCTTAGGAAAGGGAATTTTGTCCGATGTGAGATTCTGTCATCATTAGCTTTTTAGATTTTGGTACCAACATGTTCTTGCCTCTTATATATGATTTTGTAATCATTTCTGCATGTCGGGGAGTTTCACTAGTGTAAAATTCTGTTAAAATTGCAACTCTGTTCTATCTGATGGGACCTGTCCCAGGGAACAACGGTACACTATTCAACTGATTACTTTTGCTGAGAATATATAACCCTGAAGACGAACCCCGGACAGGGTTCGAAACGTCGGTGGTAGATTCTATTACTCTGAGTCCAATGTTTTAAATGTTTCCGATGCACACAAACACACACACACACACACACACACACACACACACACACACACACACACACACACACACACACACACACACACACACACACACACACACACACACACACACACACACACACACACACACACACACACACACACACACACACACACACACACACACACACACTAACACACACATATATATATATATATATATATATATATATATATATATATATATATATATAAGCAGGAAAAACACTGGTAAATAAGAAACGTAGTCCGAACGTTTTCGTCTATTTAACACATAATCAAGGGAAATGACTACGTTTCTTATTTACCAGTGTTTTTTTCTGCAAATTATATTCACGAGTCTTTTCTGAAATACTGCAATATACATATATATATATATATATATATATACATATATATATATACATATATATATATATATATCTACATATATATACACATATATATACATACGTATATATATCTACATATATATATACATATATATAAATATACTGTATATGTATGTATATATATGTATATAGATATACATACATACATGCATATATATACATATATATATATATGTATATATATATATATTATATATATATATATGTTGATATGCATACATACACACACATATGTATATATGAATATATATATATATATATATATTTATATTAATATATATAATATATATATATGTATGTATATATATATATATATATATATATATATATATATATATATATGTATATATATATATATGAATTTTGAGGGAGCAGATTCTCTTGTAGACATGTATTGTTGAAGTCGACTGCATTAAGGAGGTTGTTAATCTTCTTATGGGTATTTTCAATCTTTCTAACAAGGACACGGCCATTTGGGGGGTGGGCATAATCCAGATTACTAAAGTAATTCATTTAATTCCCAACGTTTCGTCTGCAAGGAGACATCACCAGGAAAATATGTAACATATAAATTACCGACATACAGAAACAAAAAACATGGGTATAAATAATAAAAAAAAATTCACCAATCAAGAAAATAGGCATCAATACATCAAATCGTAAACCAAAACAGATACATAGACTGTTGGGGAACAATACTTACAAAAATTAAAAAAAAAATTAGAGAAATCACAAAAGATTGCATGGGCCTTTGGCTTATACATCAGAGCCTAACCTGCATGGGTGGTGGAGAGGGAGGGGGTGGTGGGGTGTGACCTATCTTAACAGCGTCGGTATCGGGGTTGGGGGGTTGGGGTGGGGGTTGCGAGGTTGGTTGGAAAAGAGGAGTGGGTGGGAGAAGGAGGGAGAGGGTGTTTAAGACCCGACTTCACATTGTTAAAGGGTGTGGTGGATACCCACTCCCTCCTTCCTCCCCTCCATCCGTAATAGTAGGAAGAGTTAAGGATGTACATGTTCTAAAGAGAAAGAGTGGGGGAATATCAAGTAGTTTTTTGGTGGAAGGTAAGTTGAGAGTGGAGAATAGGTGGAGAAGGAGGAAAAGGGCAAAAGGTAGGGAGGTACATAGAGTGAACTGTTTAAATAAGAAAGAAAAGCAGAATGAGTGCAAGAAGAAGCTGAGAGAGGAGTGGGAGGGGGTGAAGGACAGAGTAGAAGTGAAGGAGAAATGGGAATGGTTCAACGAGGGTGTGCAAAGATGGTGTGTGGAACAAGGAGGACGGGAGGAAATAGAAGGAAGGGTAGTGAGTGGTGGGATGAGGAAGCAAAGATTGGTGTAGAAGAGAAGAAACCCGCTTTCATAGAGTGGGCGAGGGAATCATATGAGAGGTACAAAGTAAAGAGAAGTAAAGCATAAGATAAAGGAGGTAAAGAGGAGAGCAGATGTCAAATGGGGTAAGAGTACGAGAGAAAATTTTGAAAGTAATAAAAAATGTTTTGTAAGGAAATTAAGAGAGGGAAAGGAGGCGAATCAAGTAGAGAAGAAAAGGTATAAGGTGCAGATAGAGAGATGATAATGGAAGGGAACGCAGTGAGAGGAAGGAGGTCAGAGTATTTTAGAGAGTTGCTAAATGTAAAGGAGGATATGGAGGGAAAGGTAGTTTCAGTGGGAATCGCTAAGAAGATGACCGTTGTGAGTGAAGAAAATGGAGGAGAAATAAGGAAAGATGAAGTGAAGGCAGCTGTTAAGATAATGAGGGCAAGTAAGGCGCCTGGGTTGGAATAATGCCATGCAACATTTCTGAAAAAATAAGGTACAGTGATGGTGGACTGGCTGGTGAGGTTATTTAATGTTTGTTTAAGAAAGAGTAGAGTGCCGGATGACTGGAGAAGTGCCTATATAGTTCCACTTTACAAGGGAAAGGGGGAGAATTGTGAGTGTAGTAGTTTCAGAGGGATCAGGTTGTTAAGTGTAGTTGGGAAGGCTTATGGGAAGGTCTTGACTGAGCGGATTAGGAGAAAAACAGAGGGAATAATTGGTGAAGAACAGTGTGGGTTTAGGAAAATTAGGGGTTGTGTAGGTCACGCTTTTGTGGTAAGACAGATATGTAAGAAAACTATAGAAAAGGTATGGATGTATTTTTGGCTTTTATGGATATGGAAAAGGCTTATGACACGGTAGACAGGAAGGCACTGCGAGAGATATTGCAGATATATGGGATAAGAAAAAAGCTGTTAGGAGCAGTCAAGAGTTTTTACGAGAGTAGAAATGGAGAAAGTGAGTGTTATGAGGTAAAGGTGTGTAAGGGATTGGGGATGGTTAAAGAAAATACAGAAAAGTGATAGATAAGCCAGTTGTTGTTTGCTGACGACACTGCGCTTGTAGCAGGATCAGAGGAGGGGTTACGGAAATTATTGACAGAGTTTGGGAAAGTGTGCAAAAGAAGGAAGTTGAAGATAAATGTAGGTAAATGTAAGGCAATGATATGTACAAGGGGAGAAAGTGGCAGCAGAATGGAAGCGAGTATTAAGGGAGAGGGAGTGGAGGAAGTGGTTATTTTTCGATACTTGGGTGCGAAGTATACACACACACACACACACACACACACACACACACACACACACACACACACACACACACACACACACACACACACACACACACACACACACACACACACACACATACACACACACACACACACACACACACACACACACACACACACACAACACACACACACACACACACACACATACACACACAAACACACACAACACACACACCACACACACACACACACACACACATACACGCACACACACACACACCACACACACACACACACACACACACACACACACACACACACACACACACCACACAAACACACACACACACAAACACACAAACACACACACACACACACACACACCACAAACACACACACACACACACACACACACACACACACACACACACACACACACACACACACACACACACACACACACACGCATATATATATATATATATATATATAAATATATATATATATATATATGTGTGTGTGTGTGTGTGTGTGTTTGTGGTGTGTGTATAATAATAATGACCCACTTTCGGAGAAGAATAGGCGAAAGTAAAAAGATCCGTTATGTGTTTGCTATGTGATCTAGTTCGTCTTCTAAAAATTCTTCACTAGAGATGCGAAAAGCCCTGAGGAAGAATCTAATTATTATACCTGTTTTAGTCCTAATATTGTGTCCTGAATAAAAATGTATATAGTCTTCTTTATTGGTGGGACAATACAATTATAGTAAATAAAGGTTCAACACAGACGTTTTCTCCAAGATTGCATAGAGGAACAAGTTCTTCCAAAATCAACACCAATACAGTTGACTAACACAGAACATCCTTTCGGAAATGCAGCTAGGGCTTATTTGGAAGAAGCAGTTGAAGATTTACAAGACCGATTAAACATTTTGTGCAGTGAGGATAAAGAGGTACCGTTACCTCGGTGGCTTCTGAATAAGTTACATAAGCAAAGTGAAGAACTTAACAAGAAATTGAGCAAAAAGCTTATACAGTTATGTGATAATAGTCATTGGAGGAAAGTGGGTAATCCAGAATTAGTGATGAACCTTTCAGACAGACAACTTTCAAACACGGAAATTCAAGCGCTCTCGTTAGGCATGAAATTTGATGTTTGAATTCACAAAAATAAATTTAGTGAAAACCTAAACAAAAACTATATATGGTCAATGGAAGATGTAGACAAGGGATTCATTCAAGGTATAACTACATGTTATCAAGCGCTAGCAAATACTAACAAGTGCGTAATTCCTAGGAGATTTCTTAAAACTTTGATTCAAATAAGTAAAGACAAAAACATTGTAGTTACTAGTGCAGATAAAGGCGGTGGCATAGTAGTGATGAACCAGCAAGATTACAATAACAAAATGTTAAATTTGCTCAGTGACGGTGAAACTTATGAAGAAAAATATGTTGGATACACTGTAAGTGAAAGTGATAAGTTTACAACAAAAGCAAGGAGAATTTTAAAGAAATCAGACAAAGGGAAGAAATTATTATATCTATTAGAAGAAGCACCTATACCACCCAGAATGCATGGCTTACCAAAAATCCACAAAACAGGAATTCCCATGCGTCCTATTACATCAGGTGTCAATAGTGCTCCACATAGGTTAGCCAAATACTTAGCTAAACCCTTATCCAAAAATTAGGTTCTATCAGTAATGCTCACCTACAAAACTTTTCAGATCTAATTAACAGGTTAAAGGATTTGAATTTCAGCAACAAAATCTTAGCCAGCTATGATGTCACTTCGCTGTTTACCCGAGATTCGGTAAATGGTGCTCTAAAAGCTGTTGAGCGAGTGGTAAACAATTTGAATAATGAAGACTTACCTATCCCCAAAACAGATTACCTTGATTTAGTTTCTCTTTGTGTAGGTTTCGGTACTTTTACTTTCAATGATGTTGAATATAGATAACATTCTGGCTTAGCCATGGGTAGTCCCTTCTCTGCTGTGTTAGCCAACTTATATATGGAAATGCTTGAAACTGAATATTATATATCAATAATGGGTAGAAACAGCGTTTGGTTAAAGTGTGTTGATGACATTATTGTTATTATACCAAAAGAAACTAATATTAACAATAAATTAAAAATATTAAACAACGTAAATAGTAACATACAATTTACGGCAAAAGTAGAGAACAACAGATAATTACCATTTTTAGACACTGTCATACACTGAACAAACAGCAATGTAAAGTTTTCGGTATACCGCAAACCTAATAACAAAGAAGACTATATACATTTTTATTCAGGACACAATATTAGGACTAAAACAGGTATAATAATTGGATTCTTCCTCAGGGCTTTTCGCATCTGTAGTGAAGAATTTTTAGAAGACAAACTAGATCACATAACAAAAACTTTCAGCAAACTAAGATATCCCAAAGGTCTCCTACTTAAATTAAAAAAGAAAGCTAAGGAAATAAATAAGAAGAGTAAAGATATCAATAATTGCAACAAAGAAACACGATATATCACAGTCCCAAATTCCAACATTAATTCAACTCTAGACAACGTCCTCTCAAAAGAAGGTATAAAGGTAGCGAGAACATTAGGTAGCAAAGTGGGACATTGGTTACGCGTAAATATAATAACCATACGAATGAAAATAGTATTGTCTACAAAATACCTTATAAAAATTGTCCATCTTCATATTTTGGGGTAACAGGTCGTGGATTAGAAAAAAGGTTATACGAACACAAAAATTATTTAAGAACCCAAAGGTTTTCTAATTCTATAGTAAGACACAGAGATACACATGACCACCTTCCGAACTGGGACAATACAATTATAATAAATAAAGGTTCAACGAAAAAATTAAGAAAAACAATAGAAGCACCCTATGTTAATACTAATAATAACATCAACAATAGAGATGGTTTTATATGCTTGGCAAGAGCTACAAGTTTATTGGTAGTTGATGAAAACAAACGAACAAATGTTCCGAGCACGACGACCTTTCCTAGGTACCCTGTGTAGTGACATGCCTGTGTATAGAATGTCCATGTTGTACTTTATTGTTATGCTTTGTGATCAAGACCCTAAGGGTCGAAACGTTAAGTCAGGAAATTCTTCCATTATTCCTCGTATACTTTCTCCGCCTTCAGTTACATATGTCACAATTTAAACCAACATATATATATATACATATATATATATATATATATATATATATATACATATATATATATATATATATATATATATATATATATATATATATACACATATCATATACAGGGTATTCTATAAGTACATGTCACATTACAATATGTTATATCTTAATAAGTATTGAAGACTAAAAACTTAATTATTATATCTTGAAATTATATAGAATTTCACTTTTTTTTGTAAAAGGAATATGAATACAAAAGTGCAAGTAATGAATGTATTGTTATTTTCTAATGTGTTCAAAGTGTGCGCCTACGGTTACACGGCCCACATCCAAACGATAACTAATTTCTTGTCAGCATAGCGTCGTCGATGGTTGCCAAGGTTTTCTTATTCGAGTCCTCATGTCATTCACGTCATTGGGAAGATGAGGTACATACAACAAGCCTTTGAAATACCCCCAGAGCAAGAATTCGCATGGAGTGAGATCTGGAGATTTAGGAAGCCATTACAGGATCACGCAATCAGTTTGTCTGAATCATAACAGGATTAGCAGAAGAAAACTTGATAATTTCAGCTTTTAAATGGTACCAGTTTAATCTTGCTACCATATGTAGTTCATGATACACGAGTTCATAGAATGTGACATATACTTTTGGAACACCCTGTATATATATATATATATATATATATATATATATATATTCACTATAAACCCACTATCGGAGATATAATAACGGAAGATACAGGGAAACTGTATATTTCGACTACTATCTGTAGTCCTCTTCTGCTGAAGAGGACTACAGATAGTAGTCGAAATATACAGTTTCCCTGTATTTTCCGTTATTATTTCTCCGATAGTGGGTTTATAGTGAACTTTTACAAATGTGTTATAACATACCAATTTCCAATATATACATATATATATATATATATATATATATATACTTACATACATACATATACCAAAGGCTTTTTTCCCCTCACACGGGGGGTAGCCAAAAAAGAAAAAGACATAGAAATCACTCCCACCCACTTCATTTCCCATATATTCCACTCCCCTCCACCCTCCTCCCCCCTCCTATCTTGGCACCTCCTGGATGAAGGGTCATCCCTGCATCCTGTCCACTGCCCTGGGTCAGAAGCAGTATCGCAGGACACAGCATATCCACAGCAAGGCCGCTTTACAAATTCGGCGACCCCCCTCTCCGTCCCCTCATGCAGGAAAGGAGAAGACGGGGAGAAATCCCTTCGGGCTGCGTCCAATTTTTCTCATACATACTGTACTTCCTCACCCCCCATCCCCCAACCACTTCCCCTCATGCATCACAGCCTCATCTATACACAACCCTTCTCCGATCACCCCTATCTTCTGTCCTCTCCCGTCCTTCCTCTACAGATATTCCTCCCTTTTGTAAAGCCCCTTTCACCCCATCCATCCATCTCATCCTAGGACGCCCCCTCATATTCACTCCTTCCACCTCCGCCTTTCACACTTCTTTTACTAATCTTCCAGCTCCTTTTCCACCCCTGTTCTCCTCCTCACCTCCTCATTTCTCACTCTATCTAGCCTAATAACCCCTAATCATACTTCTCAGACATTTCATCTCAAACACATTCAAACTCCTTCTCTCTTCCTCTCTCATGTTCCATGCTTCTGATCCGTTCATTGCTGTTAGCACAATCACTCCTTCAAATAACCTCCTCTTAGCATCCATTCCCAGATGTCTATTTCTCATTACACCTTTTAATTCAACAAGGCATTTACTCGCTTCTCTCAATCTACATTCAATCTCCGCCACCCCTCCTCCCTTTCCTGCCACATTCGCACCCATGTATCTGAAACCATCCACTTCCTCCAGTTTCTCACCCTTAATGCTCACTTCCAGCCTACTGTCACTCTCTCCCCTTGTACATCTCATCACCTCACTTTTTCCCACATTTATCTTCAGCTTCCTTCCTTCACACACTTTCTCAAACTCTGTCACTAACTTCCTCAATCCTTCCTCTGATCCTGCTACAAGCGCAGTGTCGTCAGCAAACAACAGCTGGCTCACCTCCCACTTCTCTCCATTTTCTTTAATCATCTCCAATCCCTGACTCATTACCCTTGGATTCACCTCTCGCACCACTCCATCCATGTAAAGATTGAACAGCCAGGGCGACATAACACACCCCTGACGAAGTCCCATCTTTACCTCAAACCATTCACTCTCTCCATTTCTAATCCTAACGCAAGCTCTACTACTCTCATAAAAACTCTTGACTGCTCTTAACAGCTTTCCTCCTATCCCATATATCTGCAGTAACTCCCACAGTGCCTTCTTGTCTACCCTGTCATAAGCCTTTTTCAGATCCATAAAAGCCCCCAAAAAATCCTTACCTTTTCCTATAGCTTTCTCACATATCTGTCTTACCACAAAACTCTGATCTACACATCCCCTACCTGTCCTAAACCCACACTGTTCCTCACTAATTACTCTCTCTGTTCCTCTCCTAATCCTCTCAATCAAGACCTTCCCATAAGCCTTCCCAACTACACTCAACAAGCTGATCCCTCTGTAACTACTACACTCACACTTGTCCTCCTTTCCTTTGTAAAGCGGAACTATACAGACACTCCTCCAGTCTTTTGGCACTCTACCATCTCTTAAACAAACATTAAATAACCTCACCAGCCAGTCCACCATCACTGTACCTCCTTTTTTTTAGACATTCTGCATGGCATCCATACAAACCAGGTGCCTTACCTGCTCTCATCATCTTAACAGCTGCTTTCACTTCATCCTTCCCTATTTCTCCTCCATTTTCCTCACTCATCACTCTCATTTTCTTAGCGCTTTCCACTGCAACTACCTTTCCCTCCCTATCCTCCTTCACATTTAGAAACTCTTAAAATACTCTGCCCACCTTCCTCTCACTGCCTTCTCTTCCATTATCATCTCTCCATCAACACCTTTTACCTTTTCTTCTCTACTTGATTCGCCTCCTCTTCCTCTTTTAACTTCCTTCCAAAGCATCTTTTTATTACTTGCAAAATTTTCTGTCATACTCTTTCCCCATTTCACATCTGCTCTCCTCTTTGCTTCCTTTATCTTATGATTAACTTCCTTTCTCTTTACTTTGTACCTCTCATACGATTCCCTCGTCCTAATTTGTACCCAGTCTATGAATGCCTGCTTCTTTTCCTCTACACCCTTCTTTGCTTCCTCATCCCACCACTCACTACCCTTCTTTCTATTTCCTCCCGCCCTCCTTGTTCCACACACCATCTTTGCACACCTTATGACTCCCTCCTTGAACCATCCCCATTCCTCCTCCACTCCTAGTTCTACTCTATCCTTTACTCTCTCCCACTCCTCTCTCAACTTCTTTTTATACTTATTCTCCTTTTTTTCATTTAAGCAGTTCACTCTAAGTACCTCCCTACCTTCTCCCCTTTTTCTCTTTCTCCACCTATTCTCCACTCTCAATTTACCTTCCACCAAAAAATGATCTGATATTCCCCCACTCTCTCCCCTTAGAACATGTACATCCCAACTCTTCCTAGTATACTCCTAGTCACCACTATATAGTCCATTAGCGCTCAATCTGCCACCCTTCCATCCACCACCCTCTCCCATGTGTACTTATGCTTGACTTTCTTCTTAAACACTGTATTTGCTATCATCAACTCTCTTTCAAGACACATCTCCACCATCAACTCTCCACTACAATTTTTGCCTCGAACTCCATACTTTCCAATCACTCCGTCAATTGGTTCATTTCCTACTGTAGTATTTAGGTCTCCTAATACAACTACATTGGCATTTCTCTCTACTCCCTTTATGGACTCATTTATATCTATCCAGAATGCCTCCCTTTCCTCTACGTTCTTTTCACTACCAGGCCCATACGCACTTACAAAATCCCACATCTCCTTTCCCAGCTTCACCTTTATCCACATCAACCTTGATGAAACCTCCTTCCACTCCACTACCCGCTTACTAATCTCTTCACTTACTAGTATAGCCACCCCTTCTCTCCCTCGTCCCCTCTTCACTGCTGAGTACCTCCCAGCTACACTCCCAAAATCACAGTTGCCCTTTCCTTTCATTTCAGTTTCACTCAAAGCCAGTACATCCATCTTTCTTCTCACAAACATACTGCCTATCTCTTCCCTTTCACTCTCATCTGTACCACATCCACGCACATTAAAAGACCCAAACCTTAGAGTACTGGTTGGAAAGCTTCCAGACCCTCTTATTCCTTTTCCTTCTTTTTAAGGAATGTCCCTTTTTTGTCGCCTCCTACGACTCAAGTGGAAATACTTGGTGGCAGTATTCTTTTCCCCCAACACAGGGTAGGTAGGCGAAAAAAGGAAATGAATATTCAGAGAAATGGTACAGGACAGTTACAAGGGGTTGGGGGACAGCATAACGGAGGGACAGTCGTAGTATAAAAGTGTCATCATTTTTCTATGTACAGAGTTTTCCTCTATCACAGACAAAATGATGTGTGGCTCTGGTCCAAAAGGCCCAAAAGTATCAACTGCATGCCATTTTGCCACAATAACATGCAGCCAATACCCTAGACGGGGTATGTATGTATGTATGTATGTATGTATGTATGTATGTATGTATGTATGTATGTATGTATGTATGTATGTATGTATGTATGTATGTATGTATGTATGTATGTATGTATGCATGTATATATGTATGTATGTATGTAAGTATGTATGTATGTATGTATGTATGTATGTATGTATGTATGTATGTATGTATGTATATATGTATGTATGTATGTATGTATGTATGTATGTATATATGTATGTATGTATGTATGTACTGGTATGTATATATGTATGTGTATGTATGTATGTAATGTATGTATGTACAACAATGAATGGGTCCCAGTGAACAGATGTACATATATCAACCAAAACTCACTTTAATTCTAAGCCATCAACATCGAGAAGCTCGAGGAGACACACATGCAGAAATTGAAACGTGGTACATCGAAGGACTCGAACCTCCGCTAGCACATGACAAGTGATAGTGACTCATCCCTCCTGATGACGCAATTGGTTAAGTCACTATCATTTGTCACGTGCGAGTGGAGGCTCGATGTACCACGTTTCAGTTTCCTTATGTATGCCTCCTCAAGCTTCTCGATGTCGATGGCTTAGAGTTAAAGGGAATTGTGGTTGATAAATGTATGTATGTATGTATATATACAGTATATATATACACACAAATATATACATATCTATATATGCATACACATGTATTATATATGTCTATGTATATATATATATATATATATGTATATATATATATATATATATATATATATATATATATATATATATATATATAAATATATAAATATATTGCTGATAACCACAGGGAAAAAACGGAAAAGAAAACTAGAATTCCCAAAAAGCGCTTTCGTGATATTTCACATCTTCAGGGGATTACAACAAAGAAAATTGTCACATAGGTATAATAAGAGGTAATACAATAAACTGGGAAAGGAACGGACATAACACATGGAGAAAATGTCACAAACATTGAACACTTACATTTAAAATCATTTTTGTAATGATTTAATTTGATTAACAAATTTTGTCAATGATAAAATTAATTCTAATTTAAACATACCATAGCTAATATTAATATAAGATCCTTCAGAATTTTTTATCATGCAACTTTCTGAAGGATCTTATATTAATATTAGCTATGGTATGTTTAAATTAGATAATTTTATCATTGACAAAATTTGTAATCAAATTAAAAATCATTACAAAAATGATTTAAAATTGTAAGTGGTTCAATGTTTTGTGACATTTTCCTCGGGGGGGGTGGGGGGGGGGGGGGGGGGGGGGGGGGGGGGGTGGGGGGGGGGGGCGGGGGGGGGGGTTATGTACCGTTCCTTTCCCAGTTTACTTGTCATTTAAACCATGCTTTATCTACCCTATGGTGACAATTTTACTTTGTTGTAATCCCCTGAAGATAGTGAAAATATCACGAAAGCGCTTGGGAATTCTAGTTTTCTTTTCCGTTTTTTCCACCTGTGGTTTATCAGCAATCTTTTGGATCACGGTGGTTGTTGTGTATATTTTTTTGCATATATATATATATAAATACTATATATATACTATAATAGTACTGAGTCATATATATACATATATGAATATTCATATAATTAATAATGACTTTCGTGTAAAACATAGAAGGAAAAAGTTGATCACAGTATCATTATAAAGATACTGAAGTTGCATTGGTTGTGGGGTTTGAGGGTTTTCCTTACGGACACTATCGCAGATCTTTAAATAAACCAATTCATCTTATATTTATATTCATATCTGAAGTAAAAAACCGAATACACTTAACCCTTGGTTCACCTGTAAGTTGTATGTTTTATCTGGAATACTATCAATGCCTCTCGGAATAGACTTTGAATATTTGTGAAGACACATCCCATACGTCAAGAGAACTCCTGACAGAGGATGACCCTTGATACGTCCAGCTCCCCACTCCTCCTCCCACTTCCCTATCCCTCTCCTCCCCTTCTCCCCCAACAGTCTAACCCCCCAATTCCCCACGCACCTCCATCCCCTCGATACTCTCCCTACCCTCTCACCTCCTCCCTTCCTCACCTCTCCGTGGCCCTCACTCCCGCTCTCTCCTTCTTACCTCACCTTCTCTTACCCTCCCTCCCTTTTTCCATTATCACCCTGCTCCCCATCTCCCGGCTCCCCTTCTCTCCCCATCCGTCCTATCCTCCGATCCAATCAACCTACTTTTATCCTCCCCCGATCCCCCCCCCCCCTTCTCCCCTCCCACCTTCGCCCCCCCCCTCCACCTACCTCCCTCAACGCTGTTCCTTCACAATTTCTCCTCTCCCTCCCACCCCTTCCTCTCCTCTCTTTTTCCCACCTTCCT
>NC_134783.1:69114787-69117287 GCF_046742065.1 Oratosquilla oratoria
CCCTCTTATTCCTTTTTCCTTCTTTTTAAGGAAATGTCCCTTTTTTGTCGCCCTCCTACGAACTCAAGTGGAAATACTTGGTGGCAGTATCTTGTTTTTCTTTTCCCCCAACAACAGGGTAGGTAGGCCGAAAAAAGGACATTGAATATTCAGAGAAATGGTAAAAAAAAAAAAAACAGGACAGTTTACACGGGGAGGGGACAAGGGTTGGGGGGACAGCATAACGGAGGGACAAGTCGTAGTATACAAAGTGTCGATCATTTTTCCTATGTACAGAGTTTTCCTCTATCCCACAGACAAATGATTGATGTGTGGCTCCTGGTCCGTAGGGCCGCCCCCGTATAGGCTCCAAAAGTAAATCAACTGCATGCGCATTTTGCCACAATAACATGCAAGCCAATACCCTAGACTGTGTATGTATGTATTGTATGTATGTATGTATGTATGTATGGATATGTCATGTATGTTATGTATGTATGTATGTATGTATGGTATGTATGTATGTATGTATGTATGTATATATGTATGCATGTATATAATGTATGTATGTATGTATGTATGTATGTATGTATGTATGTATGTATGTATGTATGTATGTATGTATGTATGTATGTATGTATGTATGTATGTATGTAGGTATATATGTATATATGTATGTATGTATGTATGTATGTATGTATGTATGTACAACAATGAATGGGTCCCAGTGAACAGATGTACATTTATCAACCAAAACTCACTTTAATTCTAAGCCATCAACATCGAGAGGCTCGAGGAGACACACATGCAGAAATTGAAACGTGGTACATCGAAGGACTCGAACCTCCGCTAGCACATGACAAGTGATAGTGACTCATCCCTCCTGATGACGCAATTGGTTAAGTCACTATCATTTGTCACGTGCGAGTGGAGGCTCGATGTACCACGTTTCAGTTTCCTTATGTATGCCTCCTCAAGCTTCTCGATGTCGATGGCTTAGAGTTAAAGGGAATTGTGGTTGATAAATGTATGTATGTATGTATATATACAGTATATATATACACACAAATATATACATATATATATATATGCATACTGTATATGTATATATGTCTATATATATATATATATATATATATATATATATATATATATATATATAGATATATATATATATATATATTGTATATATATATTGCTGATAACCACAGGGAAAAAACGGAAAAGAAAACTAGAATTCCCAAGCGCTTTCGTGATATTTCACATCTTCAGGGGATTACAACAAAGAAAATTGTCACATAGGTATATAAGAGGTAATACAATAAACTGGGAAAGGAACGGACATAACACATGGAGAAAATGTCACAAACATTGAACACTTACAATTAAATCATTTTTGTAATGATTTAATTTGATTACAAATTTTGTCAATGATAAAATTATCTAATTTAAACATACCATAGCTAATATTAATATAAGGTCCTTCAGAATTTTTTATCATGCAACTTTCTGAAGGATCTTATATTAATATTAGCTATGGTATGTTTAAATTAGATAATTTTATCATTGACAAAATTTGTAATCAAATTCAATTATTACAAAAATGAGTTAATTGTAAGTGTTCAATGTTTGTGACATTTTTTCCATATGTTATGTCCGTTCCTTTCCCAGTTTATAGTATTACCTCTTATATACCTATGTGACAATTTTCTTTGTTGTAATCCCCTGAAGATGTGAAATATCACGAAAGCGCTTGGGAATTCTAGTTTTCTTTTCCGTTTTTTCCCTGTGGTTATCAGCAATCTTTTGGATCACGTGGTGTTGTGATATTTTTGCATATATATATATATATATATATATATATATATATAGTGTATATATATACATATATGAATATCATATATTATATGACTTTCGTGAAAATATGAAGGAAAAAGTTGATCACAGTATCATATAAAATACTGAAGTTGCATTGGTTGTGGGTTTGAGGGTTCCTTACGGACACTATGCAGATCTTTAAATAAACCAATTTCATCTTATATTTTATTCATATCTGAATGAAAAACCGAATACACTTAACCCTGTTCACCTGTATGTTTATCTGGAATACTATCAAGCCTCTCGGAATAGACTTTGATATTTGTGAAGTCTCATCCCAAGCAAGAGATCTCCTGACAGCGAGTGACCCTTGATACTCCAGCTCCCCTCTCCTCCTCCCACTTCCCTTTCCTCTCTCCTCCCCTTCTCTCCCTCCCGCCCTTCCCTCCCTTACCCTTCTCCCACTCCATCCTCCTCCTCCTCCCCTTTAACCCTGTCCCTCCCTCTCCCTCACCTTCGTCTTCTTACCCCTCCACTTTTCCCCTTACCCTTCCCTCTTCCCACTTCCCCTCCTTCTTCCCTTTTCCCTTTCCTATTTTCTTTCTCTCCTCCCCTTCTCCCTCCTCACCTCAAGTATTGTAAGAGGAAACATCTTCTGGTTTGAAAGATACCAACAACCTCCTAAGCCTTCTTCCAACCTCTT
>NC_134783.1:69122287-69129787 GCF_046742065.1 Oratosquilla oratoria
TTGTTGTCGGTCTCTTACCTTCTGGTCCCTCCCTTTTCTTGTATTTATTCCCATTGCTCGCCCTCTCAACCTTCACTATAAAGTTCCACTCAAATTACTAGGTGCCTCCTACTCATCCTCTACAACACTCTCAAGTTTCCTTTTCGGTTCCTCTGTGTCCTTGTCCTCGTCCTCGCCCTTATCATAGTCCTCGTTCTCGGTCCGAGTCCATCCTCTATGTCCTCATTAATGCCCTTGTTCTATTTTTCACCTTCCTCGTCCTCGATTGATATATTAACCAGCATTCCTCAGTATTCTTGTTCTCGTACTCGTCCTCTTCCACGCTTTTGTCTATGTCCTTGTCTAGGCTCTCGCCCTTCTCTAGGTCAGTGTCCTTGTTCTTGTTTTAGCCTTCTTCTCGTCCTCAGTCCTCATTCGACCTCTTTCTTTTTCCATCTTTCGTCATTTCCTCGTCCTCGTCATTTATTTCTTCCTTCTTGTCGCCCTCTTCTCCAATCCTCGTCGAGGTTGCTTTCGTGTTCTGATCTGTTTTATGAGGCATTTTTCTTTGCTCGCCTCTTTTTCGTCCTTGTCCTCATGTTCGTATTAGTCACTGTTTTTTCCTTGTCTTTGGTTTCATTTTTCCCTCTTTTTTCTATCCTGGTCCTCGTCCTGGTCCTTGTCTTGGTCCTACTGTTCACCCTTGTTTTTCGTATACAATTCCTCACCCTTAGATACTGCATTTTTCCTCGTAATGTACTCGTGTGACTCCGTTCGTCTTCCTTATTTCGTTCCTTATCTTTATTTTCCTTCATGTTCTTTCTTTATCGTTGGGTCCGTTCCTGCCATATGTTTTCCTCTTATCAGACAATTATATTCAGTTGACAAAGAACCATCACACACCTGACCTCATCTTTATTTGTCCCTTCAGAGAGATGACTAAAGGAAGGAAAAATGAAAAGAGAGGAACATGCGCCAGATATCGCTTAACTGCGGCCGAAGCCATCACCTTTCTTTATTATGCACTTTAGGGACTGTTAGGGCAAGTAATAATCATTGCTGGGAATCGAGGAGAAGTGCAGGACTCAAACCCGTGATTAGGAGTATAAAAGACATGTACACTTCCGATTTCACCACCAGCGCAATGGTTGAAGAATACTATATATTTGTTCAGGTTAATACGGGACAATTTTACTCAGCCAAGGGAAGTATCTCCTCTTTTCATAGTCACCGTGGCGGTCACCTCATCCTGGCTTGACGGCAGTTGGTCTTATTAAATCGAGTGATGCTCCGCATTGATTGAGTTAGAACAGACCTAGATTGACTGTTTCGTTGTGGGCATTTTTTGTGAGATTGGTTCTAGATGCCGGCAGTTTAAAAAACACTCACAGTCACTTCCCTTGTGGTACTTGATGTATGTTCCTTTTTTCCATTTGTGTTTTTTATCTGTCCTTTTGCATTTTATTTCTCATTCAACCGTCCTTATTTTTCTTTGAAAAGGACACCTCGGGACTACCCTCAACTGGATAAAATCATCTGTCAATAACCAAAACAAGATCAGAGGAGATAATGGCTAATTTCTTTAAATATATATAAGATATTTCTATATTCATTTACATCTCCTTTCTATTTTTTTCTTCCCCACAACCTTCTTTATGATGGTTTTCTCTTTACTCTTTTAAATCTTCCTTCCTTTCTTCCCCGTTTTGTTTTTTCCTCCCTTACTTCTTTCCCACTTTTTTTTTATTCACAAGGCACCGGCTACGCTGCCCCGGCTATGCCTGGTGTGCCTTGGCCTGCGGCGCTTGCTCGCTTCGTTCGCGCCAGGGCCGAAGGCCCTGGTTGCCAATTTTATTTTAATTTTTTGGGGGGAATCTCTCGATGTACTCATGGGCAACTCGTTTTGATGCCATATTTCTTATGAGTTCGAGGAGCTCAGATTTTTTTCTTCATTTCTTTTTCTTTTCGCATAAACTCCTGTTCATTTTGTTCCTTTTCTTTCTTCATTTCTTCCTTCTACTTTATTTCTTCCTTCTCCTTCTTCATTTCTTCTTTTTCTTGGAAAGTTCTTTCCCAAACCTTTAGAGGAACTGACACATGAATTCCGATTCGTCGACGGAGTAGTCGTAATCAAGCAGGATCATTGTCGTTGAGGCCTCCTAAAAAATATTATAAGCTGAAGCAGGGATCTCAACGGATCCCAATTCAGGTTTCTCTTCTGGAATTACCTTCCTGTTGCCGATAAGATGTGAACTTTTCACTACAGGCTTTCCCTCCCTAATGGATGGCATATCGGAAAAAAATCTCTTTATATGCCACATCTGCCGGATCTTTCACTAAACGTTCACAATTGACCTTCTGGTAACCTCCGTGGGCAAAACAATCGGTCGACTACAACAATATGCCATATTTGTCAAAGGTTTGCCCTTGAGATTTATCAATTGTCATAGCAAAGCTTAAATTGAAGGGAAATTGTCTTTGTGAAAACTTGACGGGTGTATCGTTGGATGCTAAGGAAATCCTTGGAATAATCACCTGAACACCGTCAAACACCTCACCTAGAATCTTCCCGACAATTATGTTCTTTACCAGATTCGTAACCATAATAGTACCGTTATACATTTTAGGTGGACATATGCTTCGTATTATCATTGCACCCTACCTTTAGTTTCAACTCGTGTAACGGAATAGAAAGAGAATTCATTTTGTTATAGACCGAAGTTTGAATTTCAATTTCATCGTTTCCGATTTGTTTAGCCCCACTCCTGTATTCACCACCTTTGATTCTTTGATAGATGGCTTCATTTACGTAATCCACGTCATCGTTTCTAGAACACATTTTTTTTTTTTTTTTTTTTTTTTTTTTATAGATAGCAGTTGGCGTTAGCCTCGAGTTCTTCGTAGACCTTTTCGATTACCTCATCCTTTGTTTCGACCAAAACACCAAATTTCTCTGACAATCTGAATCTACCCGTTTCATCCATACCAATCCGTAACGACTTTTCTGCGAATGTCCTGTTTTTTGTTTTTTTTGTTTTGTTTTTTTCTCAGCCTTCAATTTAACATTTTGTATTAATTTAAACTTGCGTAAATCCTCCCACAAAAACGCGTTCTTGATGGAATACTTCAACTCCTCATTCTTACCCACACCTCTGATGACGGGCAAAATCTGCCGAAAATCACCCGCACACGCGAACGGAATGCCGCCCAGAAAATATTGTTTGTTACCTGTTATGTCTTTAGCAGTGCACTCCGATGCAGTTATTGTAATTTTGTTGGCCATCACCACTTCGTCCCAAACTATAAGTGAAGTCATCTTTATCAGCCTTGCAAGCTCCGAATTTAACATGATGCTACACGGTTTCACTTCATTGTGCTCCATTATTGGAATTTTGAACATATTATTGGCCGTTCGGCCTCCTTGTAAAACTGTAGCAGCAATACCCGAGGAAGCAACAGCTAATGCTATTTCACTATTTACACGCACAATATCCAATAACAGGTTCAACACAAACGATTTCCCCGTCTCGCCAGGGGCATTCAGGAAAAACCCGCCGGAACGCCTGATTTTTACACAATCCATTACGGCATCGTAACTGTTTTTTTTCCTTGTTAAGTAATACCATTTTCTCTGAAACATCTTTTTCAATCTGTTGGTATTGTAACCTTTTTTGTGTCTGATTACATTTGAGGTTTTCTCTTTCCCCCCTGAAGGAGGCAATCCGTAAGCACTTATCTCACCAGCACCACCACAGTTTCAAACCTGTTGTTATATGTCATCGAACGCATCTAAGTAGATTTTGTCATTGTATTTTTCTAAATCCGAACTTCTTAAGAAATCGCTCACAAATTAGTCTCTTGTTTCTTTCCAGATATCCGACTGGTCTTCCAAATCAGGCAATACCAATATACTTGCATATGTAGCACACAACTGCGACCGATCATTGGTGTGTTTTATGATTTCAATTATGGTTCTTTACCAAGTTTCCTCGTCATTTAACAAACCCATCGCTTTTACGGCTTCCCGAAAGGTATCATAAAGGACCCCGTCTACTGTACACAGATCTGCGTAATCCGTAAGACCTTTCTTGTGCGTCAAGAGCATTCTGAGGTAGAATAATTCAACCGTCTTAATGTCGACGGCTCGCATACGCCCTAAAGATGAAGACTTTGTCATCCTCTCGTGCCATATGTGCTAGTCTTTGTCCTACTCGAAGTGACTTGGAACTTCGGGATAATACAGGGTTTTAGCAAACTTGCTCGTTTTGCAAAGCTTGAAGAACGCTGTTAATTGGATATCTAGATATGCTAGTTCGCTTATCTTCTGCTCCAAATCAGTTTTGCTGTAATAGATTTCATTCTCATTTTCCAAGTCTAAGTCGAGCGAAATAACCAGTGGGAAGCTCCTATGGATTGAGAACTTGAAGATCTTCCAAGGAGCTTCATTTGCGTTTATGTACCTTGCCTCGAGGTACTTACGCACTTCGTTTACCGGCTCCCTTTCCTTATGTTTGGTTATAGAACCTTATCACACCCCTTGTTTGTGTACTTTGTGACGGACGCTATGCACTGATGGAGTTTGAGCACTCCACGTTGACATGAGCGTTGTATTTGAGGCATAAGTAAGGATTATAGGACACGACCCAGAAATTATCCACAGTAATGGCCTTTCCTTTGATCTTACGTTCGAACGTAAAGCTTCCCTCTCCTGGAGCACGACACCTATATCAGAGTTAAACGTATATCATTCCGACATGGCTTTGGAAAGTTTTTACCACAAACGCCATTCTTGTTTAGCCTTTCCTTACAACAGACATTAGTTTCATCAAAGCCGATGCATGGCCCGTGGATTATGCATGCTGTTACAATCTCATACAATCTGGGTTCCTTTTCTTTGTATGGAATTTCGACACATGATTTCATCGACCAATTCGGCTGTTACACTATATTCCATCCATAAAAGAATGTGAACGTGAGGCAAACCTTGTTTTTGCCATTCAGTGCTGTATAGAAACGCTTTAACCCTACCAAAAACGTTATTTCTAGTAAAATCATCTATTAAAACCTCTATTTTCAACTTAAACACCCGACTAACCAAATCGGGTCCGTCACAGTAGCCAGTGATTGGATTCCCTTTCATTTCTACGACAGCTGTGGGCAACTCTTCCCATTTTGGATTCATGGTAAACGTAATAAAGAAATAGGGACTCCCGTAATGTGTTACGAACGCCAATGCTACTAGTGCTGTTTCATGTATCGCGGACCGCCCACAAAAGATGGTGGGATTATGATTCTTTGGACCTTTCTTTGGCCGATGCAACGTCCGCATTTAATATGTCACGTCTTTCTCTGCGTATAGATGCCTGATTCTATTTCAACGTAATTATGTACCACAAATTACTGAAAAAGCATGCGTCCTTTAGTCAAATAATTGAAGACGTATGTAATACATACATGGTGATAATCTTTTACCATCTTTTGGTACATTAATCTTAGCTGAACTCAGTGCGTTTACTTTCTTTTGCCGTTTTAAATGGTGTGTATAATCCTTATCTCCGTGCGGTATTAGTAATGGATATTGGAATATATCGTGGAAGAAGTTTGCGTGACTTATAATGAAAGTATCATATTTCGTATCTACTTTGGGAGAACGTATGATAACCCGTAGGTTTGCAGGGCCAAATGGGTCCAAATATACTATACCCCCTACTTGACCTTGCTTTTAGTATTCATCGCTTCAGCCGATTTAAATGTTATTGCGACCTCAGGTATAACTTCCTGTTGTTTCATATAAGTCTCCATCAATGCCTTAGAACTCTCAAATTCCACTAAAGAGCATGCGTTTTTAATTTTACATTTCTACGGTTTTGCGTTTATAGTTTATATTCTTTGTAACTTGTTGGGTGCGCAATCTTATTTATTGTTCCTGATCATAACAGAAATACAAATCTGAGAACTCCTTTTGTTTTTGCTAGTAATTACTTTGGCCATTACGAAACTTTTCTTCTCTAGACTGGAATCCTCTATTTCCATGTCACCGATACCGTTTTCTGATTTTTTTTTTTAAGCTTTCTATTTTCATTCCTCCTATCATATAACGCGGCTTTAAATAGCCCAATCTTTGATAGATGTTACCCCTAATTTTGTAAACGAACAATTTTTTAGAGGTATTTTTTAATTTGGTGGGTGTTACAAAAAAGGCAATGATATTTGAAAGAAACCGCTCGGTAAGGGGGGTCTGTCTTCTATAAAGTTTCACTAATTCCGTGTTCAAAGGAGTTCTCGAAATTGGCTTGTCCAATAGAACAACACAACTTCCTGTTTTCCTTCGCCCAAAGCAACGCGTCGCACATTTTACATCGAAAAGCACCGAATTTAACAATGCCATGACAAATAACTTTATCTTCACGTAACTTACCGGACAGATATTTTGTAGTTTGCACTATTTCACTGACAATATGCTTTTCTTTCCTCTCCAGCCTTATTTTTCTAACGCTTTCTGTTCTTCATTGGTCAGCTTCACGGCTAGTCCCTGTTTCTTTAACTCCCTAATCCGTTTCCAAATTTGCACTCCCTGGGTCTTTTTAAACTTTTTTGCTTTATTTCATTCCTTTCTTTTGGCTATTTCATCTTTTTTACGGGCTATATCGGCTTTCCTTTCCCTTTTCTTGCGTTCCTTGTCTTTCTTTTTTCGTGTAGTGTCAGTTTCACTCTCACTTTTTCGGGCTGCATCGGCTTTCCTTTCACTTTTTTTGCATTTCTGTTCTTCCTTTTCTTTGTTTTTTTTTTTTTTTTTTTTTTCCTTTTCCATACATTCCTTTTTTCTCCTCTCTTCACATTTTTTAATTTCTCTTACCTTAAAAAATGCCTATTATCGAGTTTACGGTTTCTGACATAATCGTTGTATTACCGATCGATGTAATACCTTTGGTATTCCTTGTAACAGCTTTTGCCACCACTTTTAGTAGAATTTTTGTATCCGGAAAAGTAATGTTTCATAAACTTTTCCGATTCTTCCTCTTTAATCTTCCCAAGAAAATCTATCATGAGATCGTACTCTTTATCAGAGTGCACGTAATTTTTATTTCATAACATATTGTTGAACCCCCAATATTTTCCTACGGTATCTCTTAATTGTAGCTCTTACTGAGGCCTCTTTGAATGAGGCATAAAGTTGGGGAAACTCATTCTTGTGCTGCCTGGTCAATCCATTACGAAGAGCATAGTTTTTCTGCACGCTCTCTTTTGGATGCTTCTTCGTCTTCGTAATCCAGGCCCAAAAAAATAATCAAATTT
This sequence comes from Oratosquilla oratoria, assembly GCF_046742065.1. Taxonomy (NCBI): domain Eukaryota; kingdom Metazoa; phylum Arthropoda; class Malacostraca; order Stomatopoda; family Squillidae; genus Oratosquilla; species Oratosquilla oratoria. Next base: position 69,129,563 of record NC_134783.1, read on the forward strand.
CCTCTTTCTCTGTGCACTACTCTCTGAACCACGTTCGTCTATTACAGCAACGCTCAGCATACCATTGATAATACCCTCTTAAACTTATAAATAGCCTTACACCGTGGAACAAATTTGTCGGGTTTTACCGGGTTCCAGAGGATTGAAAAAAAAAAAAAAAATCAGGAGGCACCGGCTACGTCAGGAAAAAAAAAAAAAATCTTTTTCTCTTCCGATTTTTTTTTC
>NC_134783.1:69139787-69142287 GCF_046742065.1 Oratosquilla oratoria
GAGAAAGCAAATAAGTTTCTGGGATTGATTGCGCGATCTTTTGATTTCAAAAGTCCATCACTCATTAACAAGCTATATAAATCGCTATATAGAATATGCTGTTTCCGTATGGTCACCGAATCTCATTAAAGACATTGACAGACTGGAAAAAGTACAACGGAGAGCCACAAAACTGATTCCAAATATCAAAAATAAATCATACGAAAATCGACTTAAGCACATGAATCTGTTTTCCCTAAAAAAGCGTAGACTCAGAAGTGACTTGATACAGGTCTTTAAGATTTTAAAGGGAATTGACAACATCAAAAGTGACCAAATTTTCACATTGAATGAGAATCAGACAAGAAACAATGGTCTCAAACTGTCCGGAAATAGATTCAATTTGGAAGTAGGTAGAAACAACTTTGCCAACCGTGTAGTTAATGAATGGAATAAACTTCCTGCACAGGTAGTGCAATGTAGTTCAGTTCGAAGCTTTAAGAATCATTTAGATAAATACCTAAGTAAGATGCTGTAATTATTATAATTTATGTTATATTATTTGTTTTTGTTTTGTTATAATTTGTCTGTCTGATTTTCATTTATCATTAGTTATATGTCAATTTATTATCATTTACTATTTACCTGTTTGTTTGTTATTCAACTATACCAATGCATTTATTTATGTATTTTAATTGTTATTTACATTGTTATAGTTTTAATTTATTATTAATATGATTTTTTTTTTTTTTTTTTTTTTTTTTTTGCATCCGACCTAGATATGGATCAAAAGGTCTCCTGTCGGCATGCTTTGCCTTTGTAATCCTTTGTAATATATATATATATATATATATATATATATATATATATATATATACAGATATACATATATATATATATTATATATATACTTCTTTTTTCGTATTGGTTTAAGTCACTGTAACTTTGTTACGGGTTAGCTGGGTTCCAATATTTGGCTCGTCCACGTTTCAATGTCCAATGGATGCCTCCATCGAGCGATTCTTCAGTCTCGACTGCGATGGCATGGAATTAAAAGTGATTTGTGGTTAAAAAAAATATATAAATTGATCATTGGGAACCATCTAGTGTAACTGTATATATATATATATATATATATATATATATATATATTTATATATATATATTTACATATATATATGTATATATATATATATATGTATATATATATATATATGTATGTATGTATATATATGTCTATAATTTTATTCCTTTATTAATTCATTCATTTATATATTCATATATTCATTCATTTTGTTAGTTCATACCTCTATCTGTTAATACATTCACTTAATTTCTTGATTTGTTATTAATTTTTTCATCTTTTTATATAATAATGTAGTTTATTTATTAATTTATTTACTTGGTTTTATTTACTTTTGTTTTATTTGATTTGTTTTCCTCTCTATATATTTGCTTATGTGTTAACTCATATATTCGTTATTATCTATTGTACCTTGAATTCTTTGATTTTTATTGTTATTATCTATTTCTATTATAGACAGAACGAGAAAGCGAGGGAGAGAGAGATTTACGAACGCTGAAGTAGTGAAGGGGTTAAGAAAGTATCGCTATAGTGGTAAGTTGTACAGATTTTATATTTGCTGACGAGAGGAGTTTTTTTCCTTAGGTTGTGTTATGTCACCTTTGTAAAGTGGCTTATAATGTTTAGTATTTTGTGTCCTACACTTCAGTCTTTGGGGGACTTGTATTGCTCCAAAGAGGCAGAATCAAAGTGGTTGTACAGGAGAAATTTAAGGAAATAAGCAGAAAAGAGGGATAGCAGATTACTTTTGGTCACATATCTTCTCTGAGTGGATATTTGATGTGTGGCTCTGGTCCATAGGGGTGCTATTATGTTCCAATATACTAAATTAGTAAAACGGGTTAGCGAAGAGGTCAAAGGTTATAGTGACAATACTCTAATATAAAAAACAATACAAAATAATACCAATTTATATACGTAAATATATCTTTTTTTACATCTTCCATGCATATCACCGGTTATTTCACTCATCTCTGCTATAACCCTTTGGTTAACCCATTTATTACCAGGTGACCCTCTGTGGCATCTCATTCATTTCCATGGTTCCCTTCTCGGAAAAGATGGTCCAAGCTCTCAAGATCTGGAGTGGCATTGATATCTCCAGATTTAAATATATTTTCGCAGGGTAAACAAACTGGATGACTATCTTTTTGTTTAAGCTATAAGGACGAAAATGTGATAAATAATTATATGTAGACAGAAATATCATTGGGGAATTCATTTAAGATAAGAAAAAAAAGGAAGGGTTACGATTCCTTTAGATAAATCGATACACTGTATGCCTTAATAACCTTTGTCATATGTTTATCTACGCTTATTTATTTGTTATTTTTTTGTTTATTCACTTATTCATTTACTTACTTATGTATCATATTTGTTTGTTCCTTTGTTTTCATATCTTTTATCATTATATATTCATTCATAAACCCAAATATT
>NC_134783.1:69147287-69152287 GCF_046742065.1 Oratosquilla oratoria
CTGAAACTGGTACACTCATGCTTGTCCCCTTTTCCCTTGTAAAGTGGAACTATACAGGCACTCCTCCAGTCCTCCGGCACTCTGCTCACTCGCTGTAATAGTCTCGTAGAAAGTCTTGAATGCTCTTAACAGCTTTCCTCCTGTCCCATATATCTGCAATACCTCCTACAGTGCCTTCCTGTCTACCCTGTCGTAAGCCTTTAACAAATCCATAAAAGCCCGATAAACAACATTGCTTTTTCCTATAGCTTTCTCATATATCTTTCTTACCACAAAAACCTGATCTACGCAACCCCTACCTGTTCTAAACCCACACTGCTCCTAGCCAATTACTCCCTCTATTCCTCTCCTAATCCTCTCAATCAAGACACTCACATAAGCCTTCCCAACCATACTTAAAAACTGATCCCTCTGAAACTACTACACTCACACTTGTCCCCTTTTCCCTTGTAAAGTGGAACTATACAGGCACTCCTTCAGTCCTCCGGCACTCTACCCTCTCTTAAACAAACATTAACCTCACAAGCCAGTCCACCACTGTACCTACTTTCTTTAGATATTCTGCATGACATCCCTCTAACCTAGGTAACTTACCTGCTTTCATCGTCTTAACAACTGCCTTCACTTCATCTCCCTTTATTTCTCCTCCGTTTTCCTCAATCATCACGGTCATTTTCTTAGTGCTCCCAACTGCAACTACCTTTCCCTCCCTATCCTCCACATTTAGCAGCTCCCTTAAATACTCTGACCAGTTTCCTCTCATTGCCTTCTCTTCCATTGTCATCTCTCCATTTGCACCTTTTACCTTTTCTTATCTACTTGATTCGCTCCTCTTCCTCTTTTAATTTCTTTCCAAAACATTTTTACTACTTTCAAAATTTTCCGTCATACTCTTACCCCATTTCACATCTGCTCTTCCCTTTGCTTGTCTTATGCTTTACTTCTCTTCTCTTTACTTTGTACCTTTCATATGATTTCCTCGTCCTATTTTGTAACCAAACTATGAAATCCTGCTTCTTCTCTTCTACAACCTTCTTTGCTTCCTCATCCCACGACTCACTACCCTTCCTTCTATTTCCTCCCGTCCTCCTTGTTCCACACGCCATCTTTGCATACCTTGTGACTCCCTCCTTGAACCATCCCCATTCCTCTTCCACTCCTGGTTCTACTCTATCCTTCACTAACTTCCACTCCTATCTCAGCTTCTTCTTATACTCCTCCTTTTCTTTCCCATTTAAGCAGTTCACTCTAAGTATCTCACTACCTTCTGCCCTTTTCCTCTTTCTTTACCTGTTCTATACTCTCAACTTAACTGTTACCAAAAAATCATCTGATATTTCCCAACTCTCTCCCCTTAGTACATGTACATCCTGGTTACCACTATATCGTCTATTAACGCTCCATCTACCACCCTTCCATCCACCATTACAAAGGATTACAAAGGCGGAGCATGCCGACAGGAGACCTTTTGGTCCATATCTAGGTCGGATGCGAAAAAAATCATAATAATAAAAAAAATGATAAATAAAAACTATAATAATGTAAATAACAAATAAAATACATAAATAAATGCATAGGTATAGTTAAATAATAAACAAACAGGTAAATAGGAATTAATAATAAATTGATATATAACTAATTATAAAAGAAAAACAGACAGACAAATGATAACAAAACACAAACAAATAATATAAAATAAATTATAATCATTACAGTATCTTGCTTAGGTGTTTATCTAAATGATTCCTAAAGCTTCGAACTGAACTACATTGCACTACCTGTGCAGGAAGTTTATTCCATTCATTAACTACGCGGTTGGCAAAGTTGTTTCTACCTACTTCCAAATTGAATCTATTTCCGGATAGTTTGAGACCATTGTTTCTTGTCTGACTCTCATTCAATGTGAAAATTTTGTCACTTTTGATGTTGTCAATTCCCTTTAAAATATTAAAGACCTGAATCAAGTCACTTCTGAGTCTACGCTTTTTTAGGGAAAACAGATTCATATGTTTTAGTCGATTTTCGTATGATTTATTTTTGATATTTGGAATCAGTTTTGTGGCTCGCCGTTGTACTTTTTCCAGTCTGTCAATGTCTTTAATGAGATTCGGTGACCATACGGAAACAGCATATTCCAAATGTGGACGAACTAACGATTTATATAGCTTGTTAATGAGTGATGGACTTTTGAAAACAAAAGATCGCGCAATCAGTCCTAGAATCTTATTTGCTTTCTCAGAGGCTGAAATACACTGCTTGGATGATTTGAGGTCGTTACTGATAATTACGCCGAGATCTTTTTCACTATTCACTTTTGTTAACGAATTTCCAAATAACTTGTAATCGTACTTACTGGTATTTTTACCTATGTGCATTACCTTGCACTTACTTATGATAAATTTCATTAGCCACTTTTCAGACCATTGCTGTAATTGATCTAAATCTTCTTGAATATCTAATTGGTTTGAGTGATCATTTGCCACTCCGCACAGTTTTGTATCATCAGCAAATTTGGAAACAGTAGATTTTAGTTCATGGTCTATATCATTTATATATACTATGAAAAATGAGAGTGATGAGTGGGGAGAATGGAGGAGAAATAAGGAAGTATGAGGTGAAGGCAGTTGTTAAGATGATGAAAGCAGGTATGGCACCTGGTCTGGATGGATGCCATGCAGAATGTCTAAAAAAAGGAAGTACAGTGATGGTGGACTGGCTGGTGAGGTTATTTGATGTTTGCTGGAGAGAGGGTAGAGTGCCGGAGGACTGGAGTAGTGCCTGTATAGTTCCTCTTTACAAGGGAAAAGGGGAGAAGTGTGAATGTAGTAGTTTCAGAGGGATTAGCTTGTTAAGTGTAGTTGGGAAGGCTTATGAGAAGATCTTGATTGAGAGGATTAGGAGAGGAACATAAGGAGTAACTGGTGAGGAACAGTGTGGATTTAGGACAGGTAGAGGTTGTGTAGATCAGATCTTTGTGGTAAGACAGATATATGAGAAAGCTATAGGAAAGGGGAAGGATGTTTTGGGGGCTTTTATGGATCTGGAAAAGGCTTATGATAGGGTAGACAGAAAGGCACTGTGGGAGGTTATGCAAATATACGGGATAGGAGGAGGAGGAAAGCTTCTGGGAGCTGTCAAGAGTTTTTATGAGAGTAGTAGAGCTTGTGTCAGGATTGGAAATGGAGAGTGAGTGGTTCGAGGTAAAGGTGGGACTTCGTCAAGGATGCGTTATGTCGCCCTGGCTGTTCAACTTATACATGGATGGGGTGGTGCGAGAGGTAAATGCAAGGGTAGTGGGCAAGGGATTGGAGATGGTTAAAGAAAATGGAGAAAAGTGGGAGGTGAGCCAGCTGTTGTTTGCGAACGACACTGCGCTTGTGGCAGAATCGGAGGAGGGATTGAGGAAGTTGGTGGCAGAGTTTGGGAGAGTATGTGATAGAAGAAAGCTAAAGATAAATGTGGGTAAAAGTAAGGTGATGAGAAGTACAAGGGGTGAAAGTGGCAGTAGACTGGAAGTGAGCATTAAGGGAGAGCGACTGGAGGAAGTGGATAGTTTTAGATACTTGGGTGCAAATGTGGCAGGAAAAGGTGGAGTGAAGGTGGAGGTAGAATGTAGATTGAGAGAAGCGAGTAAATGCCTTGGTGGATTAAAGAGTGTAATGAGGAATAGGCATTTGGGAATGGATGGTAAGAGGAGACTGTATGAAGGAGTGATTGTGCCAACAGCACTGTATGGGGCAGAAACATGGAACATAAGAGAAAAAGAGAGAAGGAGTTTGAATGTGTTTGAGATGAGGTGTCTGAGAATTATGATGGGGGTTACTAGGCTAGATAGAGTGAGAAATGAGAAGGTGAGGAGGAGAACAGGGGTGGAAAAGGAGCTGGGAGATAGGGTTGATGAAAGAGTATTAGGATGGTTTGGACACATGGAAAGAATGAGTGAAGAAAGACTAGTAAAGGAGGTATGGAAGGCAGATGTGGTGGGAGTGAACATGAAGGGACGTCCTAGGATGAGGTGGATGGATGGGGTGAGGGAGGCTTTGGGGAAGAGGGGAATGTCTGTTGAGGAAGGACGGGAGAGGACAGAAGACAGGGGTGAATGGAGAATGGTTGTATATGGATGATGTTGTGATTGCGTGAGGTGGAATGGGGGGGGGGTGAGGTAGTATGTTTGAGCAGAATTTGACGCAGCCCGAAGGGATTTCTCCCCGTCCTCTCCTTTTATGCAATGGGGAGACGGAGAGGAGGGGTCGCCGATTTAATTAAGCGGCCTTGCTGTGGATGTGCTGTGTCTTGCGACACTGCTTCTGACCCAGGGCAGTGGACAAGGTGCAGGGATGACCCGTCATCCAGGAGGTGCTCAGATAAGAGGGAGGGTGGAGGGGTGTGGAGTGTATTCAGGGATGGAATGGGTGGAAATTATTTTATGCTTCCCGCGTTCGTATACTTACCAATGCACTATCATACTGGAGATGGGTTGAACGCAAACTTTCGTGTATGTGTATGTAACTCGAGCATACAGATATATAGGAAAAATTGCGCTCAACTTATATCTCTCTTGATGGTGTATTCGTCTAGTCACTCGGCACTGGTAACGTTCTCGCCGCATGGGGTTCGAGTCCTCGGGCGTACTACGTTTCAATTTCTGCATGCGCCTAGATGGCTTAGAATTAAAATGCATTGTGGTTGATAAAAATGTATCTCTAATCACTGGGACCCATTCAGTGTTGCACACACACACACACACACACACACACACACACACACACACACACACACACACACACACACACACACACACACACACACACACACACACACACACACACACACACACACACACACACACACACACACACACATATATATATATATATATATATATATATATATATGTTTGTATATATATATATATATATATATATATGTGTGTGTGTGTGTGTGTGTGTGTGTGTGTGTGTGTGTGTGTGTGTGTGTGTGTGTGTGTGTGTGTGTGTGTG
>NC_134783.1:69157287-69169787 GCF_046742065.1 Oratosquilla oratoria
GGCGCCGTGTAAATCAACACACAAGCAAATATGCAAATATAAGTATATCCATGAATAAATAGATATCATACAAACATATATATATCAAATTAATGCATGCATGAAAGTAGTTCGTTGGTGTCGTAGTGAAAGGGTGTCTCAGCGTCCTACAAGTCAAGAATAACAACTTATGTGTAAACATTGTGACGAATGTGGATAGGAGGTAAAGGGAACCCGGGCTGAGGGAAATACTTTTATTCCTGACTAGTTTCGCCTGAGTGGCTTCTTCAGAGGAATGAAGCCACCTAAGGCGAAACTAGTCAGGAATAAAAGTATTTCCCTCAGCCAGTGTTCCCTTTACCTCCTATCCACAATAACAACTTACTTAGATATGGATAAATTAGCTTGAAGGGAGGGAAACATAGGGTCTCTTTAAGTGAAAAGGCGGAAAGTGACTTAGTGTACTTCCATCTCTATACCAAAGGCCTTTTCCACTTTATAAGTTAGGTAGCCATCCAAGGCATGCAACTACATCCACCCTTCCCACTCCCATCGCTTAGTGCACTAAATGTAAAATAGTTGAATTCGATTTTGTGTAAATAGTAAGAAACCCAGATTTGGAAGGTATGTGAAACTACTTTGACAATCATGAACTTGGTATCAGCACTGAATAGAAGCAAAATATTAACTGCAACTGAAAACAAGAAGGATCACCACAACAAACGAATTACTGATACAAATAGCGGAAAACGTAATAAGGAAAAAAATGAGTGTAAATGCATCTACTAAACAAGAGATACACAAAAGAGAGAGAAAATAGAACTGAATGTATTAAGTTATGTTACAACTTTAAAAGAAACATAGAAAAAAAAGAGAATTTGAAAAGTTGGGAGTTGATTATGATAAGCTACAGCAAGAGACAGATTAGAGAACAGTGTAAAAGCAAAGAGAATATAGAGCATAAAGTTTGGATAAAGATCCAGGAAGAGGAAAAAGCTCAATTATTTCAATTTATACTGGAAGTGGGAAGCACAAAAATAAGAGAAGAAACATACAGACATGGAAACTATAATTGTGAAAAATCTAACTGTGCAGAACTGAGATATCACTTTGATGAACTACATTAGAGAAAGTTTAATGATATGAAAGAAATGGGAAATCTTATTGAATTTTTATATTGCAGGAATGGAAGTTAGGGAAAAGGTTGGGTTGATTGTGTATAGCTGGATTTGGAAAATGGTTTCGAGAAGGTGCTGCACAAAAGATTGATATGGAAGATGGAAAACTAATGAGGTTTAAAAGGACTATGTTGGAATTAACCAAATATTTCATATATAATAGATGCATGCGAACAGTAGTGGAAGATGGAATGTCATATTGGAGATGGCCAGTAGGGCACCATTGGGTTCAGCGCTGCCCCAAATAATGTTCTAAGTATATGTCAGATGATTATGAATGAAATAGGTATTTACGTAAACATATATGTAGATGCTACCAAGATCATGAAAAAATAACAGGTGAAGGGGGTTGTAAATTGCTACAAGAAGACTCAGAATGGAGCCAGGAGTGGAAGATGAAATTCAGTGTCAAGAAATCTAAAAACTTGGAAATTGGCTAAAGCAAAAATATATCGTCTTGGGGTTTATGAAATGGGATATGGATTAATTACATAAACAAAGGAAGAAAGGATTTAGAAATTTTAATCAAAGATGACCTGCTACCGGACAACCATATAAAGAGAATAATGGTAGAGGTATAATTTGCTAATAAACATAAGAGTGTTAATTCACTATTTGAAAATAGGACATGAAGAAATCAAATAGAAATATGATTTACCCCTGGCTGAAATATGCAAAGAAAATACAAAGGGCTGAGATTAAAATTACCTCAAACTTGTCTGATAAAACATATAGGGAAACACTAAAAAATTTATACTGCGAATACTCAAGGACCGAAAAGAAAGATAATGATATCTAGAAGAAAATTAGAAAGTAAATAGAAATTATCTCCTGGCATAGGATTATATAAGAACAACAATTTTTGAAACAAATCAAGATATATATTCCAGACAAACAACATGAATTAATATTATTGTATGTTACGAGTATATGTTGTTATATGTGGTATATTCTATATCATATATATCGGATATAATATAGTATATATTATGCATTATGCGTTGTTCATTACAAATTGGTCATACATTATATATTATACATGATATATTATACATTACACATGATACATCATACTTTATTTGTCTTTCCACTTTTTCTTAACATATATATATATATATATATATATACATATATATATATATATATATATATATATATATATATATATATACATATATATGTGTGTATGTATATGTATATGTATATGTATATGTATATGTATATGTATATGTATATGTATATGTATATGTATATGTATATGTATATGTATATGTATATGTATATGCCTTCGACACACTTGAGAAATGTGGATAGGCAAAACTAGTCAGAGGAATAAAAGTATTTCCCTCAGCCCGTGTTCCCTTTATTACCTATCCACATTCATCACAATGTTCACAATTAATGGTAAGGCGAAGGTAAATCTTCCAACAGTAAGGGGTGGGAGAGAGGATGGCCGTATTTCCCTCCAGTAAAACACGTCAAAGTTATGGAAATTGCGTTGTTGAGCTCTTGATAATAGACATGATTAGTCCAACGAACCCAACCGGTTTCTTCAAACTTTGTCGACAGTTTTCCAGTATCCTTATTTGGCATTGCATGTCATAAACCAGTGATGTCAGTTTCAATTTTCCAGCATTTCAATGTCAAACCGATTCTTGGATAATAGATGATAGATAATAGATAATAGATAATAGATAATAGATAATAGATAATAGATAATAGATAATAGATAGCAGATAGTAGATAGTAGATAATAGATAATAGATGATAGATAATAGATAATAGATAATAGATAATAGATAATAGATAATAGATAATAGATAATAGATAATAGATAATAGATAATAGATAATAGATAATAGATAATAGATAATAGATAATAGATAATAGATAATAGATAATAGATAATAGATAATAGGTAATAGATAATAGATAATAGATAATAGGAAATAGATGATAGATAATAGATAATAGATTATTGATAATAGATAATAGATAATAGATAATAGAAAACAGATAACTCATAAAAGATAATAGATATTGTATAATAGATAACAGGTTATAGATAACACTGGGCCGCATTCAAGAAAATTCCTTGCAAAAAAGATGTCATTAGCATACCCCATTAGAGTTTAGCATGCTGAATTAAAAAGGCATACTCATTTTTTTATTTATATATATATATATTTTTTTTGTAGTAACCGAAACTAAATAATTCAGGTTTATCGTATAGAAATGCGTCTGAGCCAGGTCTATAAAATTCCTTTAGATTTATATAGGTAAGTAAATGTACATAGGTAAGTTAAGAAAGATATATGAGAAACTATATGAAAAGGTAAGGATGTTTTGGGGGCTTTTATGGATCAGGAAAAGGCTTATGACAGGGTAGACAGAAAGGCACTGTGGGAGGTTATGCAGATATGCGGGATAGGAGGAAGGCTTTTAGGAACTGTCAAGAGTTTTTATGAGAGTAGTAGAGCATGTGTCAGGATTAGAAATGGAGAGAGTGAGTGATTCGAGGTAAAGGTGGGACTTCGTCAGGGATGTGTTATGTCGCCCTGGCTGTTCAACTTATACATGGATGGGGTGGTGCGAGAGGTAAATGCAAGGGTGGTGGGTCAGGGATTGGAGATGGTTAAAGAAAATGGAGAAAAGTGGGAGGTGAGCCAGCTATTGTTTCTGGACGACACTGCGCTTGTAGTAGGATCAGAGGAGAGATTAAGGAAGTTAGTGACAGATTTTTTGGAAAGTGTGTGAAAGAAGAAAGTTGAAGATAATTAAGGGGTAAGAGTAAGGTGATGAGATGTACAAGGGGTAAAAGTGGCAGCAGACTGAAAGTGAGAACTAAGGGAGAGCGACTGGAGGAATTGGATAGTTTTAGATACTTGGTTGCCAATGTGGCAGGAATGGGTGGAGTGGAGGTGGAGGTAGAATGTAGATGAAGAGAAGCGAATAAATACCTTGGTGGATTAAAAAGTGTAATGAGAAATAGAAATTTCGGAATGGATGCTAAGAGGAGACTGTATGAAGGAGTGATTGTGCCAACAGCACTATATGGGTCAGAAACATGGAACATAAGAGAGGAAGAGAGAAGGAGTTTGAATGTGTTTGAGATGAGGTGTCTGAGAAATATGATGGGGGTTACTAGGCTAGATAGAGTGAGAAATGAGGTGAGGAGGAGAACGGGGGTGGTAAGAGAGTTGGGAGATGGGGTGGGTGAAAGAGTATTGGGATGGTTTGGACACATGGAAAGAATGAGTGAAAAAAGACTAGTAAAAGAGGTATGGAAGGCAGATGTGGAGGGAGTGAACATGAGGATGAGATGGATGGATGAGGTGAAAGGGGCTTCGGGGAAGAGGGAAATGTCCGTTGAGGAAGGACTGGAGAGGGCAGAAGACAGGGGTGAATGGAGAATGGTTGTACATGGATGACGATGTGATGCATGAGGTGGAATGGTTGGGGGGATAAGGGGTGAGGTAGTATGTGTGAGAAAAAATTGACGCAACCCGATTTCTCCCCGTCTTCTTCTTTTCTGCATGAGGGGACAGAGAGGGGAGATCGGTGACTTAATGAAGCGGCCTTGCTGTGGATGTGCTGTGTCTTGCGACACTGCTTCTGACCCAGGGCAGTGGACAAGATGCAGGGATGACCCGTCATCCAGGAGGTGCCAAGATAAGAGTGAGTGTAGAGGGTGGAGGGGAGGGGAGTGTATAAGGGATGGAATGGGTGGGAATGGTTTTTATGCCTTTGTTTCTTGGCTACCTCCCTTGTAAGGGGAAGAAGCCTTTGGTGTATGTAAGTAAAGGCAGAGGTTGACAGGCCATTTTATTTTATTAAGAAAAAACAAAATCATGATAAATGTACGTTAGACACATACATTTGTATTAAAATATTTGAATGTTGAGGCCATTTATTCCCCCTGAAAGGCACGCTTTCAAGAATTACTTTTGTGTGCCGGTGTATCAGCAAATGCTTATTTGAAGCGACCAGCAGAAATCAGGCATCATCATCACGCTCCAATTGCATTGATAGCGGTGCTCCATTTCGGATATATCTTGATGGAACCTCTCCCCCTGTTTCTCACTGAAGTCACCCAAGTTGGCAGGAAACTAGTCAAGATGGCTACGGAGGAAATGCATTTTTATGCACATCCGTAGACCAGCCGTCCCATATGCTTGAAGCATGTTCCCAACTCTTTCCTTGTAGTCATCAGCTTTTGTGTTCCCCAAGAAGCCTGTTACAACTGACTTAAAACTATTTAAAGCACTTCTTTCATGAGGTGTTAATGCTTCAGTAAAACCGGTATCTGAAAGAAGATTACGATTCTGTGGTCCACCAGATATGCTGGCTTTCATTTTAGCATCATTTACAGAAGGGATTTTGTGGGAGAGGTACTTAAACCCTTCTCCATCTTTCGGAAGTGCTTTTACAAAAATTTTCATCAATCCCAGCTTTATTTGAAGTGGAGGTAGAAGCACTCTATCCGTTGGTATAGCTTTGACGTTATGGCGGCCAGGCACAAATTCCGTCCGTCATGAACATTGCACTTGTCGGTAGTGTACGGAATCTGTACGGCTGTCCCACAAGCATAAAAAACATGAATGTTATGTGTAGCCATTCTGCTGCCCTAACGAAATGCTTAGGACCTTCTAGATCATCACAAAGAAGCCAGTTGTGATCCTGATATTGTATGTTGTTAAGAAGAGGTGTCATGTTAGCGTAGGTTTCTTTCAGGGTCACGGAATACGCAATGACCAATGATGCTACTTTTTTGCCAGTAAAAAGTAGCACGGCTTTCAGATTCCTTGAAGAGGAGTCGATGAAGAGCCTCCATTCTTCAGATTGGTATTCCTTGCCCATGTGTCCCACAAGACCTGAAACATCATGGCTATATACCATGTCATCTGTCTTAGTAAAGTACCGCACAAATTCCTGCTCTCGATGCCTATACCATGCAAAGCGTGTGCTGCTTCCCACAAGATTTTCCCCTGCTAAACTTGAGCCTAGCAATTGTGCAGATTTTTTTGACAGCCCAAGATCTCGAACAAGGTCATCTATCTCATTTTGTTCAAAGAACTGAGGGATTCTCCCAGGGATCCCGGTAGGGTGAAACTCTTCATACACATATGCATCTTCACGGTCACTACTTGAAGAGTTAATTGAACTGATACGGTGCACATTCTCAGGACAAGGTAGTACTGGGACGTCATCACTGTGTGGTACAGGCCGTATTGCTGATGGAATGTTTGGATATTTGATGTGTTTCATATTTTTAGCATTCCTCCCTAGTTGTTTCACATCACAGAAATAGCAGTCATCATGGTGATTTTCCGGTTCACGCCAAACCATTGGTATACCAAATGGAATTGACTTACGTTTCCCTTTACTCCAATGGCTGAACCCAGAAATACAGTTCACACAGGCAATGTGAGGAGCCCATTGCTTGTCCTGATCTCCTAGTTCAATGGCAAAGTAGACACGATACAGACGATTTAATAAAGATATGATAGTGCGTTTGTGTTTTTATGGTGTGTACTTTCCGTATATGTAGCAGAACGAATCAGGACTGTCCTTGCGAGTCTGCGGCATCTTTCAGTGAATCTTCAATGGAAGAAATAAACACAAGACACAGTCAATGATCACACGCGGACATTACACAGTCATGGAAAATAATATTGTTATTCATGCTGCATTTTTTATGCAGTCCAGTGATAACTGATAATAGATAATAGATAATAGATAATAGATAATAGATAATAGATAATAGATAATAGATAATAGATAATAGATAATAGATAATAGATAATAGATAATAGATAATAGATAATAGATAATAGATAATAGATAATAGATAATAGATAATAGATAATATATAATAGATAATAGATAATAGATAATAGATAATAGATAATAGATAACAGATAACAGATAACAGATAATAGATAATAGATAATAGATAATAGATGATAGATAACAGATAACAGATAATAGATAATAGATAATAGATAATAGATAATAGATAATAGATAATAGATAATAGGTAATAGATAATGGATAATAGATAATAGATAGAAGATAATACATAATAGATCATAGATCATAAATCATAGATCATAGATCATAGATCAAAGACAATAGATAATAGATAATAGATAATAGATAATAGATAATAGGTGATAGATGATAGATAATAGATAATAGATAATAGATAATAGGTGATATATAATAGATAATAAGTAATAGATAATAGATAATAGATAATAGATAATAGATAATAGATAATAGATAATAGATAATAGATAATAGACAATAGACAATAGATAATAGATAATAGATCATAGACAATAGATTATAGAGATAACGCAGTTATTGTCAAATTGTAGAATCTGGCTGTACGTTCACCAAAGTGTACTCCTTCTCCTTTTAATTTCTTTTAAAGAATTCACTCTAAGCACCTCCCTACCATTTGTCCTTTTCCTCTTTCTCCATCTATCCTCCACTCTCAACTTACCTTCCACCAGAAAATGATCCGATATTCCCCCACTCACTCCCCTTAGCACATGTACATCCTTAACTCTTCCTATTATACTCCTATCTACCACAACATAGTCCAATAACGCTCTATCTACCACCCTTCCATCCACCACCCTCTCCTATGTGTATTTATGCTTAACTTTCTTCCGAAACACTGCATTTGCAATCATCAACTCTCTTTCTAGACACATCTCCACCAACAACTCTCCCCTACGGTTCTTTCCTGGAACTCCACATTTCCCAACCACTCCGTCAATTGGTTCATTTCCCACCCTAGCATTAAGGCCTCCCAGTACTACTACATTGACGTTTCTCCCTAATCCCTCTATGCACTTATTTAAATCTATAAAAAAAGCTCCCTTTCTTCTATACTCTTCTCACTACCAGGCCCATATGCACTTACAAAAACCCACATCTCTTTTCCCAGTTTCACCTTTATCCACATTATCCTTGAGGAAACCTCTTTCCACTCCACTACAAGTTTACCTATCTCTTTAATTACTAGTATAGACACCCTCTCTCTCCCTCTCCATCTCTTCACTCCTGAACGCCTCCCAATTACATTCCCAAACTCACGCTCGCCCTTCCCTCTCAACTTAGTTTCAGTCAAAGCCAACTCATCCATCTTTCTTCTCACAAACATACTATCTCTTCCCTTTTACTCTCATTTGTACCACATCCACGCACATTATGTTACGGGCGGCTGGTATGTGAAGAGACGTTACGTATAACGTCTAAGTGCTTAAGAACCAGCTCACTTCTAGAAGCCACTGTAGGACTGAACTATCTGGTCAGGGCCTAGATAATTCGTAAGACTAGAAGTAAAGGTAACAAAGAAGATTCCAGGAAAGGAATATTAAACTAGCGATAAAACTAGTAAACGAAATTATTAATATCAGGGAAAATATTTACAGGCAATCAACACAAAAGAGAATGGGCAGTAGGGTCAATGGGACCGTTACATGATTATAAGAATATGGAAATTATCGTTCAAATAAGAAACACAAGATAAGTATACAATATGGTACTATCTAAGTACAAAGAGATCAGGAACATGCATCAGAATAAGTAATAAGTACAAATATAAGTAAAGTAATGCAATGTATATCAGACACGTAATGTAGGCAAAAAGGGTGATCACTTCACACCAATCGTCTCATGAATCTAAACTTTCTAGTTTTTATCAAGAGATCAATATGTGGGAATATGACAAGGAATGAGCGGTTTCAACCGCTTATATACCATTGGACCGGAAGCGGGATACTTCCGGTTAAGGGTGCGGGTGAGGAGGAGGGTAAGTTAACACGTCAACATGGGTAGTTTTAGGACCCTCGACTTGCTTGAACAATCTATTTATTTAGTAACTGTCAAATCTGTGCGCTCCGAACTATTCAGGATTTCGCTTGTCTGTTTGTTCTACAAGAGTGCGCACCTCTCCGCACGTAGGCAAGATTACATATAGTGGACGGGCGTTACTGCTTAACATTGTTACAATACATACATAGACAAGAAATATGAACATAGTTATGTAATACAAAGGAACACAATTCTATAACATAATTACACATATGACGTAATATCTAATATTACGTTACACCTCCACCGTTTGGGAAAGCTTTTCACTTTCTGTTGAAAAGCTATGTTCTATAAAGGACGTCGGCTAAAACATTAAAGACGCCTTTTATATGATGAATTGTTAGATTAAAGGGTTGGAGAAATAAACTCCAACGTGTAAGTCTCGGATTCTTGTTTTTCATAGTCTGTAGGAACTTTAAGGGGTTGTGATCCGAATATACTTGAATGGTAGTTGAGGAACCCAGGTAGACTTCGAAGTGGATAAGGGCCTGGACCAAAGCGAGCGTCTCCTTCTCAATTGTTGAGTAGTTCTTCTGCGCAGGGGACAGCTTCTTGCTGTAGTAGGCGATAGCGTGAAGAGCTTCATTGTGTTCTTGCAAGAGGGCGGCACCGATACCGGTGTCGCTGGCGTCGACTTGCAGAAGAAAGGGTCGTTGGAAATTGGGTGCCCTTAGAACTGGTGCGTTAGTGAGAAGGGACTTCAGGTTTTTGAAGGCCGTCTCACAGGTAGGTGTCCACACGAAGTCGTGGTCTTTTCTCAGTAGGTCAGTCAATGGTTCTGCTACATCTGAAAAATTTGGACAAAAACGGCGATAATAGCCACTCATTCCGAGGAATCGACGTACCTCTCTACGATTAGTGGGTGTTGGTACATCATTGATGGCTTTTATCTTGGCGTCTATTGGAAACACTTGGGAATTTCCAACTTTAAATCCCAAATAGGGGACCTGTGTATGTCCGAAATCACATTTGGACAAATTGATGGTAAGGTTTGCTTGGTCTGCTCTATAAAAGAAATTATATAGGTGTTCAATGTGTTCTGTCCAAGACTGACTAAATATTATCACATCATCTAGATAAGTTTTTACTCCTGGCAATCCTGCAACAAGATTACTTATCATTCTTTGGTAAGTGGCAGGGGCATTTTTAAGCCCAAATGGCATTGCTCTGAATTGGAACAATCCCTCTTCCGTAATGAAAGCGGTAACTTCTCTTGAGCGAGGGTGTACAGGGATTTGATAGTATCCCCTTAACATATCCAACTTGGATACATACTTGGCAGTTCCTAGACTGTCTATGATATCATCTATCCTAGGGATAGGAAAAGCATCGGCCTTAGTATGGGCATTGATTTTCCTGTAGTCAATGCACAGGCGATAAGAACTGTCAGATTTAGGGACAAGAATGCAAGGAGATGCCCAAGGACTTCTGGAGGGTTCAATTATTCCCTGTTGAAGCAGAGTGTTTATTTCTGCTTTTATGAACTCCTTCTTTTTTGGATTGACTCTATAAGGGGCTTGTTTGATAGCTCTTGGCGAGTCTAGAATTATTTCATGTTCTATCAAAGAAGTGAATCTTGGGGAATCTAGAAATAATTTTGGAAAACTTCTTAAGAGAGAAAGAATGTCTTTACCTTGTTTCTCAGATAAGTGTCCTACTTTTATCTGAAGATTTTGTAGTATCTGAGAGTTTTCCAAGGGAATCTCAGGAGGATTAGGCAGGTTATCAGGATGGTCTTCCGATTCTATTGTGGTAGAGCTGCAAGCTGGAATTGGATCTCGGGAATGATAAGGTTTTAAGGTATTTATGTGACAGAGACGGGAACTCTTTCTTCTGTCTGGAGTTTTGATTATGTAGTTGAGATCACTGGCTCTGGACAAGACTTCATAGGGTCCTTTGTATTTAGCCTGCAATGGATCTCCTGGTATGGGAAGATAAAGTAACACTTGATCTCCTGGAGAGAAAGTTCTAAGTTTAGAATTTTTATCATACCGACCTTTCATTACTCGTTGAGCATTCGTCAAGTTCTCTCTTGCCAACTTCCAAGCTTCTAACAACTTCTCGGTGACCTGGGACACGTATTTCAAAGAAGGAACTGGTGGTTCTTCTTTCATCCATTGTTCATGAAGTATCTTTAGGGGGCCACGGACTTCATGACCGAAGACTAATTCTGACGGGCTGAATCCAAGGCTTTCTTGAATTGTTGTTCGGGTGGCGAACAACAAAAAGGGGAGTCCGTCTTCCCAATTTCGAGTGTTCTCAGCACAGAAGATTCTTAAAATTGTCTTGAGCGTTTGGTGAAAGCGCTCTAGAGCACCTTGTGATTGAGGATGATAGGCGGAGGAAGTTACATGATTTATACCTAGTGTTACAAGAGTTTCTCTAAACTTGTTGGAAAGAAAATTACTTCCTTGATCACTTTGAATGTTCTTGGGAAATCCTACCATAGTGAAATATTTCAACATTTCTCTGATTATGTTTTGAGCTTTAATATTTTCCAAAGGAATTGCTTCTGGAAAACGAGTGCTCATACACATGATTGTGAGAATGTACTGATTTCCTTTACTTGAAGGAGGTAAAGGTCCTACACAGTCAATAAGAACTTTTTTAAATGGCTCTTCCATTACAGGAATGGGATGGAGTGGAGCTTCTACAATTTTCTGGTTGGGCTTACCTACAAGTTGACATGTATGACATGTTTTACAATATTGGGCAACATCTTTGACAACCGTGGGCCAATGGAAATGTTGGGTTATGTTGAACAAGGTCTTTCTTACCCCTAAGTGACCTGCTAAGGGAGTATCATGAGCCAATCTTAGAACATTATTCCTGAAACCAAGAGGGAGGACTATTTGATTCCTTACTTGCCATGGCTGGTCAGCGGTTGCGGTGGATGCTCTCCATTTTCGCATTAGGACTCCGTTTTCTATATAGAAACCTCGTGACATATTTTCAACTTCTTCTGGAGATGAAACAATCTCGTACAAATTTTTAAGAGAATGATCTGACTTCTGTTCTTTGATTAATTCTGCTCTAGATAGAGAAACTGGTGAAGAAGAAGATGGGTCAGTTTGGGAGAATAGGGATTCTAAATTATAGGTCTCCTCTTCAGATTTCTTGTACTGAGATCTGGTTACAGCGCAAGCGGGAAACAACTGTAAGTTATCTGAAGGTTCTACTGAGGTCTTAGGGTTATTTGTTATTAAGGGAGAAATGACTTTGCTTCCAGCGATGTCATTGGCCAACAATAAGGATATTCCTACTATGGGAAGAGAGTCTACTACTGCTACTTTAACCATTCCGGTTGTTAAATCAGACCGCAAGAAAACATTATGTAATGGACATTTTACAATTCCTCCAACTCCTTCTATCAATACATCATAACCTGTATATGACTCACCCAGATTCTGCAAGACAGAATTTAAAATCAGACTTTGCTTTGCTCCTGTGTCT
>NC_134783.1:69179787-69192287 GCF_046742065.1 Oratosquilla oratoria
CTTGATTCTCGTTGCGGGGCTGATAGTCAGAAGTGGGTCAAGGAGGATACGCGTACCTTGGGTCAGGTCTGGGTCAAGGAGAGAAATACGCATACCTTAGGTCAGGTCTGGGTCAAAGAGAGTGATGCGCGTGCCTTGGGTCAGGTCGATTCGGGGCGACGGCCCAAAAATCAGGTCAGTACTTTGGATGAGATGTATAGCAATCTGGCAGATCTAATTATTAATGCACAAAACACATTTATCCCCCTAAAGTCAATACGGAAAAATAGTAATACTCCCAAATGGATGACGGATAGATTGAAACATGAGATCGGAATTAAAAGAGGACTTTACGTAAAAATAAAAAACGGGGAATCACACCTTAGATCAAGATATAACGAAATGGCAAAGCTGGTTAAAAGGAATACACGTTCAGCGAAACGTAATTATGAAATCAAGGTTGCCAGTCAAGCAAAATCCAACCCAAAGAGTTTATTTCACCTCTATAGAACAAAAAATAAAGAAAGAATAGGACCAATTATAAACGAAGAAAATGTCATGATAGAATCGGAAGAAAAAATGAGTGAGGAGTTTAACAATTATTTTCTATCAGTGTTTACTAATGAGAGGTTAGATAAAGTACCTGACTGCGATCCGATTTTCAGAGGGGATGAAGAAAATAGCCTAACTAATATTAGCATTAGTAAAGAAGAAGTTATCAAGCAGATTGACAGACTTAAAGCTACAAAATCTCCGGGTCCGGACGAAATTTTTCCAAGAATGCTTAAAGAGTGTAAATTTGAAATCTGCGACCAGTTAACTGAAATATTCAATAAATCGGTAGACACTGGTTCTGTTCCAACTGCTTGGAGGCAGGCAAACGTTGTTCCTGTTTTTAAGAAGGGAGATAGATCGACCATATGCAACTACAGGCCAATCAGTTTGACATCGGTTATAGGAAAAATGCTTGAATCAATAATAGTAAATAGACTCAGAGAACACATTGAAGGGCATAATTTAATTCGTGATTCACAGCATGGTTTCTCCAAAGGTAAATCATGCGTGACTAATCTTCTATCCTTTTACACTAAGGTATATAAGGCGTCAGACAACAATGAAAATTACGATGTTATTTACCTTGACTTTAGCAAAGCGTTCGACAAAGTGCCACACCAGAGACTACTAAATAAAATCAAAGCCCATGGCATAGGAGGAAAAGTGTTAGAATGGATTAGAGCTTGGATTAGTAACAGAAAACAGCGGGTCACCATAAATGGAATAAAATCTAGGTGGGGCAATGTTACTAGCGGGGTCCCCCAGGGCTCGGTTTTGGGTCCCTTATTGTTCATTATGTATATAAACGACTTAGACGATGGGTTAAATAGTGATGTTAGTAAGTTTGCGGACGACACTAAAATAGGGCGCCTAATTAGGTCAAGAGAAGACGCCCAGATTCTGCAGGATGATCTTAATAAACTGTTAATATGGTCGGTGAAATGGCAAATGAACTTCAATATCTCTAAGTGCAGCGTGTTAAACGTAGGGCTACACAACCCCAAAAATAGATACAACTTAGATAACACGTTTTTAGAAAAATCTGAGTGCGAGAGGGACTTGGGAGTTCTGGTGAGTCCGGACCTTAAAACCAGGAAGCAGTGCATTAGTGCCAGAAATAAAGCAAACAGGGCATTAGGCTTCATTGCTAGGACGGTAACGAATAGAAGTGCAGAGGTAATTATTAAACTCTATCTAGCGATAGTTAGACCCATCCTTGACTATGCGGTACAGTTTTGGTCTCCGTCCTACAGAATGGACATAAATTCACTAGAATCAGTACAGAGAAGAATGACCAAAATGATACAAGGACTCGGAAATTTGCCTTACGAAGAGAGGCTTAGGCACCTAAACTTACACTCTCTGGAAAGACGCAGAGTGCGGGGTGATCTAATAGAAGTGTTCAAGTGGATCAAAGGCTATAACAAGGGTGATGCAAACAAGGTCATCATAATAAAACAACAGGGCAGGACTCGCAGTAATGGGTATAAACTGGACAAATTTAGATTTAAGAAGGAAATAGGCAAGAATTGGTTTACAAATAGGGTGGTCGATGAATGGAATAAACTTAGTAACCACCTAGTAAGCGCTGAAACTATCAGTTGTTTTAAAAAACGATTAGACAACTTTATGGATGGGGACGACAGGTGGTGATGGATACGGAGCTGCCTAGTGTAGGCCTTATGGTCTTTTGCAGTCTCCTTTATTTCTTATGTTCTTATGTTCTTATGTTCTTATGTAGATCATTATAAATCGAGGGGGCTTTCGTTGTCACAAGGGAGGTAGAAAGAGAATTGCTGCGGCGAAACAAGTCATCAATCCACAACCTTAAGAATCTCTCCATTTTCTCCATTATTGGTTCCCTCTGTCCCATCAGTGTCTTTGCCATTAATGTAGAAGCTGTTTTAACAACTTTCTTTACACTGTCTCCTTGTTTGATTGTCGTGGAGACAGTTGATTGGGGCAACTGCCTGATTCTGACGATGAAGATAGCCCCTTCACCTCCCTCATGGCGCTTAACAATTTCATTTTTTTTTTCTCCAACAATAAACTCTTCCTCAGTCTGTTGGGCTTTATCTCACCAGTAGTAGTTATTGCAGGCCGCTTGGAATCCATCACGTTATGTACTGCAGCCGTAAAAGCAGCAGTGAATGTGAAATAGTAGCGCAAAACACAGACACTGATACACGGGCTGAGGGAGTAAACACAACTGAATAAAGAGCGGAAACGAGTTTCAATGGGTGGTCGATGGAGCGTGAGTGGCGCTGCGAACGCGGTGAGTTTGTTTAAGGTTTGGTGATCGTATAATTGAGCATTAACATCGAAAAAACGAACGAGTAATATTAATTCAAAATGATCGTATTAACGAAATATTGGATATCGAACCATCTAGTAGCGAGGGAAATATATATACATATATATATATATATATATATATATGTATATATATATATACATATAAGATATATATATATATGTGTATATACATATATATATATATATATACATATATATATATATATATGTATATATATATATATATATATATATATATATATATATATCAAATCACCTATCCTGAGTCCACTGCTGAACAAAGGCCTCCTTCATAGCATTCCATGATTCACACAACAGCGCCAATCTCTGCCACGTCACTCCTGCAAGTTTCTCAATCTCATCTCTCCACCTTCTGTCTGGTCTCCCTCTTCCACGCTTCCCATCTCGCGGCGTCCACTCTTTAACACATTTGCTCCATCACTTATCAGTCGTTCGCACTAACTTACCTACTCAATTCCACTTCCTCTCTTTTACCGCCTCCACATTATCTTTTACTCTAGTCTGCTCTCTCAACCAACTTGCTCTGTTTCGGTCTCTCAGCGTTATTCCCATCATTGATCTCTCCATTCTCTTCTGTGCTGTCTTTAGCTTTGTTTCCATCGCCTTTGTCACTTTCTAAGTCTCACACCTGTAGATTATTACTGGCAGAATGTAGTTGTAAACTTTATGTTTTAAACATAAAGGTAGAGAGCCTCTCAGGATTTTATTATACTTACGAAACACTTTATAAACATTTGTAATACGTCTTTTTATTTCACTATCATGATCTTCCGTCAATTTCGCCATCTGGCCTAAATATACTCTTCAACTCCTTCAGGACTCTCACCATCGATTCTAATCTCTTTACTTTGAACCTTCGTGCTAAACATTAGTTTTACTCTTATTCATTTTTAAACCTACTTTGAGACTTTCCTTGTTCAGATCATTCAGCATATCTTGGAAGTCTTCTGCTCTTTCTGAAATAAGGATAATGTCATCGGCAAATCTTAAGTGGTTCAAATATTTGCCATTAATCTTCAAACCCTTCTCTTCCCAACTCAACCTTCTGAAAATTGCTTCCAAGCAACCTGTAAATAACTTGGGAGAAATTTTACCGCCTTGCCGTACTCCTTTCTCGATCTTGATATTTTCTGTATCTTTATGTAGTCGAATTATAGCGGCACCTTTCGCACAAATCTTCTCTAAATCCCTTACGATATGTTCGTTTGTACCCTACTTGCATAGTGAGTTTAGTATTGCCATTTTTTCTACCAAGTCAAAGGCCTTCTCGTAATCTACAAAAGCTAAACAGAGAGGTATATTAAATTCTGTCATTTCCTCGATTAGTTGGTTCATCGCTTGCAAATTATCTATAGTCGAATATCCGCTCCTAAAGCCTGCCTGTTCTCTCGGTTGGTTTCCATCTAAAACATGACTTAGTCTATCTGTAAGCATCTTGGAGAATACTTTATATACATTTGATAGCAAGTTATTCGGTCGATAGTTACTAAGGTCCTTCTGGTCTCCTTTTTTATAAGGCAAAATCACTATATCATTGCAACACGATTCAGGAACAATTTCTTGACATAAGCACTGGGTGTACAGGTGAGCTAACTTAATACGAACTTCTTTCCCTACGCCTTTCAAGAGATCTATCGATATACCATCTTTCCCATGTGCTTTTCCTTGTTTCATATTTATAGAGCAAATACTACTTCTTCCTTTGTAATATCTGGTACACTACTAACGTCTACAGATGAATTTACAACTACGGTCTTCGACGAGTACAGCTCTTGGTAAGATTATTATACTCTTTTTATAATTCTGTCTCTGCATTTAATGAACTCTCCGTTTCTATCTTTTAAACATATCATTTGCTATCTTCCTAAAGTATGTCTGCGCTCGGTCATCTTAATACTTTTACCTTTCCCAATAGTTTCCTCTATTTCATCTATGTTTTTTTTTTCTCTCTAAACTCTGCTATTTGTTGATAATCTTGTTTAGTTCCACTATTTCTATTTCGTCTCTCCTACTTTTAATCTGCATGGTCCTTGTTTTCTTAATTGGGTCATTTGTACCTTTGGAATATTTGTTTTTTCTTATACTTTTTGTACTTCCTACTTTCTCTGCCGATTCCCTAATGATATTCACTAAATTCAATTTCATATTTTTGACGGTGTCCTCGCTAGTTCTTAGAGCTTCGAATCTATTTCTAATTTCTAACTGAAATTCCTTCTTATTATCCTTATTCTTTGCAATGCTTATTTTTGTTTTTAAAACTAGTTTATTTCTTTCGGCTCTGAAATTGAATTTAACTGCGCAACCTGCCACTATAGTCACTACCTATCTTGACTATATTTATGACCGTAACATTGCTAACGCTCTTGCTCTCAAATCCTAATATGAAATCTAATTCGTTCTTTGTTGTACCACTTGGACTTCTCCAGTTCCATTCACATCCTAAACGCTTTTGGAAGAACATAAGCACATAAAAATGAAGGAGACTGCAAGAGACCATAGGGCCTACACTAAGCAGCTCCGTATCCATCACCACCTGTCATCCCCATCTATAAAGTTGTCTAATAGTTTCTTAAAACAACTTATAGTTTCAGCGCTTACAACATGGTTACTAAGTTTATTCCATTCGTCGACCGCCCTATTAGTAAACCATTCCCTGCCTATTTCCTTTTCAAATCTAAATTTGTCCAGTTTATAACCATTACTGCGAGGCCTGCCCTGTTGTTTTAATATGATGACCTTGTTTGCATCACCCTTGTTCAAGCCTTTGATCCACTTGAACACCTCTATTAGATCACCCCGCACTCTGCGTCTTTCCAGAGAGTGTAAGTTAAGGTGCCTAAGCCTCTCTTCGTAAGGTAAATTTCCATGTATCATTTTGGTCATTCTTCTCTGTACTGATTCTAGTGAATTGATGTCCATTCCATAAGACAGAGACCAAAACCGTACCGCATAGTCAAGGATGGGTCTAACTATCGCTAGATAGAGTTTAATGATTACCTCTGCACTTCTATTCGTTACCGTCCTAGTAATGAAACCTAATGCTCTGTGAGCTTTATTCCTGGCGCTAATGCACTGTTTCCTGGTTTTAAGGTCCGGACTCACTAGAACTCCCAAGTCCCTCTCCCACTCAGTTTTCTCTAAAAGCGTGTTATCTAAGCCGTACCTATTTTCAGGGTTGTGTAGCCCTACGTTTAACACGCTACACTTAGAAATATTGAAGTTCATTTGCCATTTCTCCGACCATGTGAACAATTTGTTAAGATTATCCTGCAGAATCTCTGCGACGTCTGCTGACCTAATTAGGCGTCCTATTTTAGTGTCGTCCGCAAACTTACTAACATCACTATTTATCCCGTCGTCTAAGTCGTTTATGTACATAATGAACAACAAGGTACCCAAAACCGAGCCCTGGGGGACCCCACTAGTAACATTGCCCCACCTAGATTTTACTCCATTTATGGTGACCCGCTGTTTTCTGTTACTAATCCAAGCTCTAATCCATTCTAACACTTTTCCTCCTATGCCATGGGCTTTGATTTTATTTAGTAGTCTCTGGTGTGGCACCTTGTCGAACGCTTTGCTAAAGTCAAGGTAAATAACATCGTAATTATCATTGTTATCTGACGCCTTATATACTTTAGTGTAAAAGGATAGAAGATTAGTCACACATGACTTACCCCTGGAGAAACCATGCTGTGAATCACGAATTAAATTATGTCTTTCGATGTGTTCTCTGAGTCTATTTACTATTACTGATTCAAGCATTTTTCCTATAACCGATGTCAAGCTGATTGGCCTATAGTTGCATATAGACAATCTATCTCCCTTCTTAAAAACAGGAACAACGTTTACTTGCCTCCAAGCAGTAGGCACAAAACCAGTATCTACTGATATATTAAATATTTCAGTTAACTGGTCGCAGATTTCAAATTTATACTCCTTTAGCACTCTCGGAAAAATTTCGTCTGGACCCGGGTACTTTGTAGCTTTAATTCCTTCAATCTGCTTGACTACTTCTACTTTACTAATGTTGATATTAGATAGACTACTTTCTTCATCCCATCTGAAAATCTGATCGCAGTCAGGTACTTTATCTAACCTCTCATTAGTAAACACTGATAGAAAATAATTGTTAAACTCCTCACTCATTTTTTCCACCAATTCTATCATGACATTTTCATCGTTTTTAATTGGTTCTGTTACTTTTTTTTTCTATAGAAATGAAAGAAACCCTTTGGGTTGGATCTTGCTTAACTAGCAACCTTAATCTTATAATTACGTTTCGCTGTACGTGTATTCTTTTTAACCAGCTTTGCCATTTCGTTATATCTTGAACTAAGGTGTGTTTCCCCGATTTTTTATTTCTACGTAAAGTCCTCTTTTCATTCCGATCTCATGTTTCAATCTATCCGTCATCCATTTGGGAGTATTACTATATTTCCGTATTGACTTCAGGGGGATAAATGTATTTTGTGCATTAATAATTAAATCAGTTAGATTGCTATACATTTAATCTAAATCGCTGATCTGTCTGTTGAGCCCTCACCCCTAAATGACTTGACCCAAGGTATGCATATTACCCTCCATAACCCAACCCCTGGTCATGACTTGACCCCCGGTCACGCACCGAGACTCGACAATGTCTTCCCAAATAATATCAAATCTTATTTCTTGATGATCGCTAGAGCCTAGACTATCTCCCACTTTTACGTTACTCATCAGGTGCTCATTATTAGTTAAAACTAAGTCCAGAGTATTTTCTCCCCTCGTAGGATCGTTTATCACTTGTTTTAGGAAATTATCCTGCACCACATCTCGGAATTTCTTTGTTTCCTGATCTCCTATTAAAGTTCCCCAGTCAATGTTTCTATAATTAGAATGTCCCATGGGACGCTCTGTGAATTTCATTAATTGGGGGATCAGTCTGCTCAATGCTGAGGTTAGGAGGTCTATACAAGACGCCAATAATAACTTTCTTATTCTTGCCTATAATCTCTACCCAAATGGATTTCGTACAGTCCTCTTCCTTAATCGAATTGTTGGTAATACAGTTTATTGTATTTCTAACGAAAAGTGCTACACCTCCCCCACTCCTGCCAACACTATCCTTTTGAAAAAACTCATATCCTTCTATTTTCGATTTCGATTTCCGGAAGGAAAATTGACTAACATCCGCCTCTATATGTTTTTTTTTTTTACCTACTCCAAACTTCCCTATGCACGACTCATCGCCCATCTTCTTCCCCACTTTAGCATTAAAACCGCCTATTACCAACGTGTACTTATTTTTTTCTTGATCCATTACCCGACTTAAATCATCATAGCACTCAATTTCATCGTCTGAACTCTGTGAAATTGGTGCATAAACCAGAAAATTTTTCCTTTTCCACAGCCTAATCACAATCCGAGCTACCCTGTTTGATAAGCTACTGAACGTTACTAGCAACCTCTCTGTTTATCAAGAAACCTACTCCACTAGATCCTTCTTTGTCCTTAGCTCTATAGTAGAACAGGTGATTACTATCTTGTAATAGTATCAGTTTTTCCTTCGCTCTTCGGACTTCGCTCAGTTCTACGATGTCCCACTTGATGTTGTTTAGTGCTTCCATTAAATTCTCCAGCCTGTTGTCTTCTGAGAGAGTTCTTATGTTGTAAGTATAGATCTTCATTTTCTTCATGCTGTTTATTGTTTATGACTTGGATCTGCTTGGACAGTGCAAACTCACATTTGGTGGCACAATGCCCATAAGCACACGAGGCAAAGTAGTTGGACCTTTAGGAGACGATGATCCAACAGGAATGCCCGGTTTTGTTTTGGTTGTGCTATTCATGTTTGGCAGTAATCTCACCTCCGTACCAACTGGTTTCTGGTGAGATATTTCTTTGTGTGTGTGTGTGTGTGTGTGTGTGTGTGTGTGTGTGTGTGTGTGTGTGTGTGTGTGTGTGTGTGTGTGTGTGTGTGTGTGTGTGTGTGTGTGTGTGTGTGTGTGTGTGTGTGTGTGTGTGTGTGTGTGTGTGTGTGTGTGTGTGTGTGTGTGTGTGTGTGTGTGTGTGTGTGTGTGCAAGTGTATGTGCGTTTGTTTATGTGTTTGTGTGTGTGTGTGTGCGTGTAAGTGTATATGCGTTTGTTTATGTGTTTGTGTGTGTGCTTGTGTGATTCCCCATTCACCACCATGGTCTCAGATCACGCGTTTGACTCGTGATCGACAGTTATTAACTTCCCGAGTGAGAGCTCAGAGCTCGTATGACCGATCTGTGGATAATAATGTGACCTTACACGCACACACACACCCAACTCCCCGTCCACGAGAGTTGGAGTAACAACCCGCAGTGCAGTGATACTGAAATTATTTTAGCTCTGGGTGGGATTTGAACCCGGACCGCCGTAGTGGCAGGCGAGAGCTCTAACCACCACGCCAGGAGGTGTGACCCTGTAGATATTTCCTCTCAATGCGTGTGTGCGTGCGTGCATGTGTATTCACCTCGGATCTGCTGCTGTCTGTGTGTGTGTGTGTGTGTGTGTGTGTGTGTGTGTGTGTGTGTGTGTGTGTGTGTGTGTGTGTGTGTGTGTGTGTGTGTGTGTGTGTGTGTGTGTGTGTGTGTGTGTGTGTGTGTGTGTGTGTGTGTGTGTGTGTGTGTGTGTGTGTGTGTGTGTGTGTGTGTGTGTGTGTGTGTGTGTGTGTGTGTGTGTGTGTGTGTGTGTGTGTGTGTGTGTGTTGGAACAGTAGAGCCATAGGGATCAATGATAGGATATCGCAGTTGTGCACACAATTGGGATATCACTTTCTTGATCCTTGGTATCTCTTTTCTAGGCGCCATGACCTTTACGCTTCTGATGGGATCCACCTTACCCTCTGAGGCAAAGATGTTCTTACAAACCTCATTGTGGGAGTTTGTAATGAATTAGCTCCTTTTTTAGGGTAGAAGCCCAAAGGGAAGGGGAAATAGAATGTACTTGGGAAAACAGTGTAGAGTATAGCATTAATGTAGAACAATGTGCCAGTATAGGACAAAATATAATTTTAGGATATATTGTCGCTAGAGGACGAAATGGTACATTAGGATGTAACGTCATAGGACAAACTGTCGCAATGGGATATAATGACAGTGGAGGACAAAAGATCACGATGGGAAGTAATGATAGTTGGGGACAAAATATCACGATAGGATGTAATGATAATGGAGGAGAAAATATCACGGTAGGATATAATGTCAGTGGAGGACAAAATATAATTTTAGGAAGGGATACCGGACAGAATGTCAATGAAGGCCAAAATATCATGATAGGATGTAATGACAGTGGAAGACAAAAGATCACGATGGGATGTGATTATAGTGGAGGAAAAAACATCACGGTAGGATATAATGTTACTGGAGGACAAACTATAACTTTAGGAAGGGATGCCGGACATAATGTCAATGAACGACGGGAGGCCGGCATGAATCACGGTGACGTACGGGGGCAAAATGTACAAAAGAGATCGGATGACTGTGATCGACCAGATGTCCGTGATGGGGGAAATGTTAATGTTAATTTTGATGGGAGAAATGTTAATGAGGCATTGAATGTCAATGAAGGACCAAATAATAATATAGAGCAAGGTATAAATAAAAACAAAATGATAATGTAAGACATGATATTGAAACTCAAAATGTGTCAAAAAGAAATAATCACGAGTTTCTTAAAACCATGTACTTTAATGCTCGTAGTATTAGGAACAAATTTCAAGAAATACAGGCGTATGTCAAAAGCGAAAATCTCGATATGATAGGAATAACTGAGACATGGTTAAATGGTACAGAGTTCGAAGCTGAATTTAATATTGTGGGATTTAAACACTTTCATCTGGATAGAAACCACAAGAAAGGTGGGGGTGTTCTGTTGTACGTCAAAAACAATGTTCATGCTTGTGTTTTAGAGAAAGTGAAAGAGGATGCATATGATAGTTGGTGGGTTGAGTTAACCCAAACAAATGGACAAAAAATGAATATAGGTGTAATATATAGGCCAAAGACATTATCATTAACAGACGACAAACTATTATTTCAAGAACTGTCTAGTTTCTGCGGGATCCGGGCCGGATAGCGACTGTCAAAACAGCGACAGTCATAATAGCGGCTTCATAAGGGCGACGTGATCAGTTGAGCGACTTTCAAAACAGCGACTGTCATAATGGCGACCGCATTATAACATCGACTGTAACAATAGCGACTTTACTATCAACTGGTCAGAATGGTCGCAGACTTATGTTTCAATTGCTTGTGTTTTCGTGTTTGTATTTACGTGTTCAGTTGTGTTTACTTTGTGAGATAGGTTCAGAATGAAATATGCTCAAAAGGTCACAGACTTAGTTTCTATCGCTCATGTTTATTTATTCGTGTTTACATGTTTATGTTCACTTTGTGAGATAAGTTCACTGAAATGAATTTACTGGTCGGTCGCTCGGTCGTCGGTCATATTAATGTTTGGGTTGTTAAGACTTGAATACAAATGGCAAAAGCCGACAAGAATGTGAAGAAAAACACCATGTGAGGTCGAAGCCTATATTGGTAGTACAACGTTTCGCTCGTTAGAGCTTTATCAAGAACACTGACATTGGTGCTCACAGAATGTCCCACTACTTAAATATTACTTAATTAAAATAATGGAAGGTCGGCAACAACACAAGGAACCAACAAGAAGACTAATCCTCACCCGGACACTTGAGCCGAGTAATATTCAAGTAGTGGGACATTCTAGCAGGACCATCAAGGATCTGACAAAACAGCAGACCAAAAAGGACGCACGTTGGGGCAAATCCAATCCTTCCTCCCCCCTTACCCACCCCACCCCTCCCTTGCCGGTGACCTTCCCCCGTGGTCCTTCCGGCTGACTATATGGCCTTCTGTTGTTTGGCTTGACTAACATTTTTCTTTTTAAATCATGTGACATCTATAGCTAGTCCAAATAAAATGTTGTTTTCGATTCCCTTTAGGTTTCAATTTTTTATTACTGAGCAGTTTCATACAGTTGATGCGATGATGTCGCTGTTATGACAATAGCTCTTATAATACAATCGCTATCATGTGGTCGCTGTTGTGATAGTCGTTGTTTTAAAAGAGTCGCCGTTGTGAAGTCGCTCTATTGACAGTCGCTGTTATTACAGTCGCTATTCGGAACCCGAGCCAGTTTCTGCAACCAGGATTTATTGATAATGGGTGATTTCAATTTTACTGACATTGATTGGATGACCCTTGAACATAGCCATATAGGTAGTCGCTTGATTGATTTTCTTAGTGACAATTACTTGATTCAGCATGTAAAAGAGCCCACAAGATATGGAAACTTACTCGATCTATTGATCACTAGCCGCGAAAGCATGGCAACTGATGTAGAAGTCGGTGAATCTGTTGCAAATAGCGATCACAACTTAGTTAGATTCAAACTCCTAAACAATTTTAGAATAGATACTTGTGTTTCTAAAATACCCGATTTCAGTAAAGCTCAGTTCATAGGACTACGTCAGGAGCTTCAGCTTACAGATTGGGAGGCAAAATTAAACGAAAGACCTGTACATCAGATGTGGGAAATATTTCAAAATACGCTCACTAAGATGATTCAAACTTACATTCCTTTTAAGGACAGACGT
>NC_134783.1:69204787-69217287 GCF_046742065.1 Oratosquilla oratoria
TATATCGGTCTGAAATCATTGTCACTCGATGACCATTATCTTCTTCAAAGAAGTATGGGCCAGAAATACCATTCTTTCCATGTGCACACCACACGGTTATTTTTTGTACACTCAGAGGTTTTTCATCATGTTCCTGAGGCTGTTCGTTGGCCCAAAACCTAAACTTTTTCTTATTCATATGCCCACTCAAATGGAAGTGCGCATCGTCGCTGAAGAGAAGACAGTCCCAAAGTTGAGGGTCATTCTCAATACGCTCACTAATGGTTTGGCCAAACTCAAAGCGTTCAGTCTTGTTGGCTTTGGTTTGTGCTTGAAGAATCTGAACCTTGTAAGAAAACAGCTGTCACTGTGAATGATTCGGCGCACAGATGTCCTAGAAATGCCCACTTCCTGTGACAGCCGTCTGGTGGACTTGCGGGGCGACTGTTGCAAGTGGTCCCTGATGTCTTTAATATTACTTGGCGTCCTCGCTGTGACTTTTGGACCACAATGGTCTTTTTTGTTGTTAATCACACTTCCAGTGTTTCTGAACTTTTTTACGAAGCGTGTGATAGTATGACGATGTGGAATTTTCTTCTCAGGATGTTCGCGTCGAAACTGTCTTTGAACCAGTGTAGGCGACTTAGTTGCAAAATACAGCTCCACAATCCTGGTCATCTCTTCCACTGAAAAGTGATTGTAGTGGTCCATCCTGCTGTCAGACAGAACTTGTAGGTCTTCTGTCTACCTCACCTGAAAATAAGAAAGAAAAGATTATCTTCTTAGAAAATATGAGACTTTATTTTTGTCCCTCTTTTTGTTGCCCATCCTGTATATATTGCAAAACAAAGGATTACAAAGGAAGAACATGACGACAGGAGACTTTTTTGGTCTATAACTAAGTCGGATGTAAAAAGAAAAAAATAGTAAATAGATAGGGATAAATAATGAATAAACAGATTAATAATGATAATCCATAATAGATAATAAATAAATGTATACATACATTTTAAACATCTACTTTAACTCAGTTTTTGTAAACGAAACACATCAAACTGAAAACTGTAAAAAGTCTAGGCTGAACTTACTACGGTAAATGTAACAAAAGAAAAAATTAAAAGGTGTATAGAGAAACTCAAAGTTAATAAAACACCAGTAATACAGTTAGAAATTCTGGGAATCGTTTACATAAACAACAAAGCGATGAGGTGCCGTTATTTGCGGCGAAGGTTGAGGTGAAGGTAGTTCGAAACCAGCCACCGGCGAGTTGAACTAAGGGCATGGTTCATTAAATTCCACGCTACAAAGTCCTCTGTAAGGGGCACTGTCCTATCCTCCTGATAAGGGAGAGTTTGTGACGTTAAAGCAAATTAGTCATTCGTATACATACATATCTACGAGTATTTGTATTTATTGACTTGTTTGTTTATCTATTCATTCTCTTTATGTCTTTGTCATTTATTTATCCATTTACCTTATGTCTGCGTCCTTACTATAATACCTTTTTACATTTTTCAATGTATCTATTCATCTCATTTATTTGTTTAACAATATGTTGATTTATACATTTTTCTATTTATTTATTTTTTTATTTTTTATTTATCTATCTATTTAATCATTATATTCATATCTTTGCTTATTTATCTCTCTTATCCATTTTGTTTTATTATTGTTTTCAGCTGTACCTCCTCTTTCCCTATTCTCTCGTTGTTCTGAATCCGCTCTACATTTCCTCCTGCCCTCCTCTTCCTGTAACTCCTCTTCCTACTTTTCATCCTCCTACTCCTCTTCTTCTATTCTTTCCCTGCTCCTCCTCCTCTTTTCCTTCCCTGCTCCTCCTCCTGCTACTGCTATTCCTATTCCTCCTCTTCCTGATTTTCATCCCTCTGCTTCTCCTCCTCTGCTCCTTCCCTACACCTTCTACTCCTGCTACTCCTGTTCCTCCTTTCTGCTCCTCCTTCACCCCTTACCATTACCTCCATATCCACCTCCACCTAATGCTTCTCTTACTGCCTCTCCTCCACCACCATCACTTACATCTCACTTCCACCTCCTCCTCCTCCATCTCTTCCTCTTTCTCCTCTTCCTCCTCTTCCTCCTCCTCCTCCACCTATTCCTCCTCCTATTCCTCCTCCTCCTCCTCCTCCTCCTCCTCCTCCTCCTCCCCCTCCGCCTTCCTTTCTTGCTCATCCTGTTCCTCCATCTCCACCTCTACCACCACCTCTTCCACTTACACAACCACTTTCTTCTCCTGTTCTTTCAACTTCTCTACCTAATTCTACTCTTCCTTCTCCACTTCCCCCTCAACCTTTTCTTTCTTTTCCCCTCAACATCCTCCTCCTCTTCCTTCTCTTCTTCCTACTCCTCCTCTTCCTCCTAGTTTTTCTCCTTCTCTCCCTCGCTTTTTCTTCCTCAACTTTTTCCTCAACCCCTCCTCCTCAATTTCCTTTTTAACTTTCTGTACCTCCTCACCTTTTCCTCAATTTCCTCCTCAACTCCTCCTCCTCCTCTTCTTCCTCCTTCTCCCCACTTTCCACATCCTCCTCAACCTCTTATTCTTCCTCTTCCACTTTTGCTTACTTGTCTTTCTTCCTCTCCACTGCTAATCTACATCCTCATTCTTTTCTCCCCGCCCTTACCTACTTCCACCACCACCGCCAACAACAACAACAGTACCAACAACGCCGCCTTCCTTTACACCTTCCATGTAATCTTGTGACGATTTTACAACCTTTATTAGGCACACATTAAAGCTCGTCCACAATGGAGACCTTACCATTATCACCCCCAAACAAACCCACCACTTTCACCACCACCACCACTAGCACCAACACCACTATGCTCTCCAGCACATCAAACCACATCTCCCACCATAATTACCAGAACAAGTACATCGACCACAGCAATTACCGTCAGATCCCCCCCCCCACACACACACATACCTCCCACGCCTGCCGAGGGGGCGGTGGCGGCGGCTGTGGCGGCGTGGGGGACTTCTTGAGTGATGCTACCTGACCTCAGGTTCAAATACCTTTGGTGGTTTGAGGAAGTTCGTGGTTGTGCATTGTGGTTATTGGGGCGTGTCGATTTTCACAAAATGCGAAAAATTAGATTTGGTGGTGAAATTATTGAGCCTTTTCACTCCAATGTGAGATATATATGACAAAGTGGATTAAAATAACTCCATCCTACATCAATTTCATTCTAAATTTTCATTACAGTGATTCCTCGCTACTTCGCGGTTCAACTATCGCGGATTCACGACTTCGCGGATTTTTTAAATATATATATGGAAAATATATTGCGGAGTTTCTGGAAAATTCTACAAAAATCGCGGTATATGAACACCTGAAATTTTTCATTAAATCCATTAAAATATTGATAATATATATTATTTTCTAGTCTAGGAACAATAAAACAAGCATAAAATAGCAAAAAAACATATAAAGGTGTATTTGAACTTGTAACTCACATGGCAAAAAAAAAAAAAAAAAATCTAGAATGCGATGTGCATACAGTACCCGCGTATCCTGTTGTTGAGAAAATGCAAAGCTACCATCTCGGTGACGAGGTGCGTTGTTAGACGGGCTGCGATTGGTGCAATAGGGAGAGACGACGAACCACAGCTTTCTATTTTGTAATCTGGCCTGTGATTGGTGCTTTGACCGATGCTCAGATCCGCAGCATCTTCCCTTGTCTCTCTCTCGCGGACATTTCGCTTCAAGCTTTCTCGCCGAGCGGTTCACTGTATTACTTTACGCTGTGCTGCATGTGATTTTTTTTCTTTGAGTTGAACTTTGCGTTTTCATCCCCTGCAATGGTTCTCAAGAGTGCTGCTTCTTCCAAGGCTGGTACATACGTACATACATACATACATACATAAATACATATACCAAAGTCTTTTTCCCCCTTACACGGAGGGTAGCCAAAAAGAAAAAGGCATAGAAAAATACTCCCACCCATTTCATTTCCCATATATTCCACTCCCCTCCACCCTCCTCCCTCCCTCCTATCTTGGCACCTCCTGGATGACGGGTCATCCCTGCATCCTGTCCACTGCCCTGGGTCAGAAGCAGTGTCGCAAGACACAGCACATCCACAGCAAGGCCGCTTCATAAATAATTCGGCGACCCCCCCCCTCTCCGTCCCCTCATGCAGGAAAGGAGAAAACGGGGAGAAATCCAATTTTTCTCATACATATTTCCTCACCCCCCATCCCCCACCCACTCCCCCTCATGCATCACAGCCTCATCTATACACAACCCTTCTCCATTCTTCCCTTTCTTCTGTCCTCCTCTATCCTTCCTCTACAGACATTCCTCTCTTTTGTAATGCCCCTTTCACCCCATCCATCCATCTCATCCTAGGACGCCCACTCATATTCACTCCTTCCACCTCCGCCTTCCACACTTCTTTTACTAATCTTTCTTCACTCATTTTTTTCATGTGTCCAAACCATCCTAATACTCTTTCATCAACCCTATCCCCCAGCTCCCTTTCCACCCCTGTTCTCCTCCTCACCTCCTCATTTCTCACTCTATTTAGCCTAGTAATCCCTACCATACTTCTTACTTCTCAGACATTTAATCTCAAACACATTCAAACTCCTTCTCTCTTCCTCTCTCATGTTCCATGTTTCTGCCCCGTACATTACTGTTGGCACAATCACTCCTTCATATAACCTCCTCTTAGCACCCATTCCCAGGTGTCTATTTCTCATTACACTTTTTAATCCATCGAGGCATTTACTTGCTTCTCTCAATCTACATTCTACCTCCACCCCCCCTCCTCCTTTTCCTGCCACATTCACACCCAAGTATCTGAAACTATCCACTTCCTCCGGTTTCTCACCCTTAATGCTCACTTCCAGCCTGCTGTCACTCTCCCCTTGTACATCTCATCACCTTACTTTTGCCCACATTTAGCTTTAGCTTCCTTCTTTCACACACCTTCTCAAACTCTGTCACTAACTTCCTCAATCCCTCCTCTGATCCTGCTACAAGTGCAGTGTCGTCAACAAACAACAACTGGCTCACCTCCCACTTTTCTCCATTTTCTTTAATCATCTACAACCCCTGACCCACTACCCTTGCATTCATCTCTCGCACCACCCCATCTATGTAAAGATTGAACAGCCAGGGTGACATAACACACCCCTGAAGAAGTCCCACCTTTACCTCAAACCACTCACTCTCTCCATTTCTAATCCTAACGCAAGCTCTATTACTCTCATGAAAACTCTTGACTGCTCTTAACAGCTTTCCTTCTATCCCATATATCTGCTGTACCTCCCACAGTGTCTTTCTGTCAGCCCTGTCGTAACCCTTTTCCAGATCCATAAAAGCCCAAAAAACATCATTACCTTTTCCTATACCTTTCTCACATATCTGTCTTACCATAAAAATCTGATCTACACATCCCCTACCTCTCCTAAACCCACACTGTTCCACACCAATTACTCCCTCTGTTCCTCTCCTAATCCTCTCAATCAAGACCCTCCCATAAGCCTTCCCAACTACACTCAATAAGCTGATCCCTCTGTAACTACTACACTCACACTTGTCTCCCTTTCCTTTGTAAAGCGGAACTATACAGGCACTCCTCCAGTCTTCTGGCACTCTACCCACTCTTAAACAAACATTAAATAACCTCACCAGCTAGTCCACCATAACTGTACCTCCTTTCTTCAGACGTTCTGCATGGCATCCATCCAACCCAGGTGCCTTACCTGCTCTCATCATCTTAACAGCTGCTTTCACTTCATCCTTCCCTATTTCTCCTCCATTTTCCTCACTCATCACTCTCATTTTCTTAGCGCTTCCCACTGCTACTACCTTGACCTCCCTATCCTCCTTCACATTTAGCAACTCCTTAAAATACTCTGCCCACCTTCCTCTCACTACCTTCTCTTCCATTATCATCTCTCCCTCTGCACCTTTTACCTTTTCTTCTCTACTTGATTCGCTCCTCTTCCTCTTTTAACTTCCTTCCAAAACATCTTTTATTACTTTAAAAAATTTCTGTCGTACTCTTTCCCCATTTCACATCTGCTCTCCTCTTTGCTTCCTTTATATTATGCTTAATTTCCCTTCTCTTTACTTTGTACCTCTCATACGATTCCCTCTTCCTAATTTGTAGCCAATCTATGAATGCCTGCTTCTTCTCTTCTACACCCTTCTTTGCTTCCTCATCCCACCACTCACTACCCTTATTTCTATTTCCTCCCACCCTCCTTGTTCCACATACCATCTTTGCACACCTTATGACTCCCTCCTTGAACCATCCCCATTCCTCCTCCACTCCTAGTTCTACTCTATCCTTTACTCTCTCCCACTCCTCTCTCAATTTTTTCTTATACTCATTCTCCTTTTTTTCTTCATTTAAGCAGTTCACTCTAAGTATCTCCCTACCTTCTGCCCTTTTCCTCTTTCTCTACCTATTCTCCACTCTCAATTTACCTTCCACCAGGAAATGATCTGATATTCCCCCACTCTCTCCCCTTAGAACATGTACATCCTTAACTCATCCTACCATACTCCTGGTTACCATTATATAGTCCATTAACGCTCTATCTGCCACCCTTCCACCCACCACCCTCTCCCATGTGTACTGAGCCTAAACGCAAACAAAGAATGAGAAGGTGAAAATTCTGGATATGCTGAAAGAAGGGAAAACTTTCGCTACCGTAGCCCGGCATTTTAGCGTGAACGAATCCACCGTTCGCTACTTCAAGAAGGACGAGACTAACATCAGGAAGATGGCTGCCATTACCTTTAATAAGTCGGCGAAGAGAGTGGTTATGGATCGTAATAAAGCTATCATCCGTATGGAAGCTACTTTGGCCGTATGAATAGCCGACTGCCGAAAGAAGAACCCATGGATACGAACATCTCGGAGCCTGTACGAGACTTTCGCCGCTAAGGAACCAGAGGACGACAGTGGCGACCACGAAGAAGAGGAAGAAGACGAAGACGAGGTAGAAGATCCGCAACCAGGAACGTCCAGTGATTCACAATCTAAAAAACGTCCTTTTTCTGCTAGCAAAAGATGGTTTGCTAAGTTTCAGAAATGCTTCGGCCTAAAAAGCGTTTCCTTGCATGGCGAGGCTGCTTTTGCTGACTCGAGCGCTGCTGAAACATACGTGAATGAAACTTTCAATAAGATTATCTCCGAAGGTGGATATAAGCCCGAACAAGTTTTTAATGTGAACGAGACGGGCTTTTTTTGGAAAAGAATGCCGTCGCAAACTTTCCTGTTAAAAGAGGAAGCAAAAGCCTCTTGCTTTAAATTATACAAGGATCGTGTGACCCTCGTGATGTGTGGCAATGCTGCGGGATGTTTGTTAAAGCCAGGACTTATTTACAAGTCTAAAAACCCAAGGGCTTTAAAAACTAAAACAAGAATCTTCTACCCGTACATTGGATGCACAATCCAAAGACGTGGATAACGAAGATGCTGACCTTCGACTGGTTCCCCCAATGTCTTATCCCGCAAGTCGAGGTGTATCTATTAGGGAAGGGCTTGCCATTCGAAATCCTTCTTATGGATAAGGCTGGTGGACACGCTAAGGATTTTTTGCATGAGGGCATTCAAATTGAGTTTCTGCCGCCCAACACTACATCACTTATTCAGCCAATGGACCAGGGGGTTATCAGGGCGTTCAAGCCCCTATACACGAGGAATGTACTGGCGAACCTGGTTGCTTCTGTGGATGCCGCCCAAGAAGACGAAGACGAAAATTTTAACTTGAAGGCATACTGGCGGCAGTACACAATTGCTACGTGCCTCCAAGATATCCAGAAAGCATTGCAAGAAATGAAGCCTGCCACCATTAACACAAGCTGGAAGAAGTTGTGGTCCAAGGTTATTTACGACGACAAGGGATTTACACCTGCCGAAATCCAACACTCTGCAGTACAGAAAACCTTGCAGTTGGCTGCGATCATTGGAGGTGAATTTGTAGACATGACCACGGGAGACATTGACGAGTTATTAGACTGCCACTCCCAGCCGATAACCAACGCAGACCTCAAAGACTTGACGAAGTCGGCCAGCGAGGAAGAAGAAGAAGAAATATAGCAAGAAACGGAAGAAGTTGTCGACAAACTGGCTTGACTTTTGAACGGCTGGCCAACCTCTACAACCTTGCTAAAGAATTGAAAGAGGGTCACAGGAATGGGACGACGATATGGTATGTTCTGTGCAATTTCGCAACAAGGTCGACGAAGTCATGAATCCCTACAAGATGCTTTTTGAACGGAAAAAGAAGCAGCAACTTCCTATCACAATGTTTTTGCAGCTTCGCAAAAAAGAGCCAGTTCCTGGTGCTACTACTACGGTTTCACCTTCGGAAGAAGTGGAAGGCAAGGCAAGGGCACCGCCGTCTGAAAAGACGTAAAATACAATCATCGGCTGCACAGTACAAGTCATCATCAGCTTCATTATCATCATTTCTACAGTGCAGCAAATTCATCACCATCATCACTCAAATTTTACTTCAACTTTTTTCGTGTTAAGTACAGTAATTATTTTTTTTATTATAAATTTTATTGCTTAACAGTTGTCCTTGCTATTAAGAGATTATTGTAATGGGTGGGTTATTAACGGTACAGGGAGGGCTTTAAAAGTCCAAATACACGTTAAATGAATACTGTAAATATGGTGTCCCTACTTCACGGAAATTCAGTTATGGCGGCCGGTCTCGGAACCAATCTACCGTGATAAACGAGGGATCACTGTATTATGTTCTTTTAACAGAAATAAATGCAAATTAGTATGAATTGTCAAGTTAACTCAAATATTGTTCTCATATAAGCACATGGAGCTTTTTTTTATCCTATAGTTATTGTATAACATACGTGAAAGAACATGAACAGAATAGATTATCAGTTTCATTCATGCTTTAACTTGTACTGGGCGTCCCAGCACCTCACTCAACCGGCCAACCACGCGAGTTCAGTTTCCTACTAGAAGACAGTTGGTGGTTTTCTCGCAGTGCCTCTACAGACATTTAACAATAGTAGTATACATGTAAATATATTAATATAAGTGTTACACAATGAATCACACGGTAACGCTATTCCATTTAGCAATTTAAAAAAAGGTCAGTCCAGATTCCTTCTTTCTAATTTTATTCATCATAGAAATTGAATTTAGTCAAAGTATTTTATATATGCGTATCAATTCATATATATGATTTATAATGTGAATGTTGATTTATTTACATTAACATAATTTCATATTTTACAATGTATTTTTAGTATTTAAATACATTTCTTTCTTTACCTGAGAGGATATCTTCTGATCTCAGATTTTCACAAGATGTTAAAACAAAAGACCAGGGGTCAACTATCATCCCATTTGAGCCTGTTAGTTAGTAAAGAGAAAGAGCTTCCAGTGTCAAAGCTTCCATCAGTAAGGGACATTTTGAGATTTGGGTTACTCCCTCGAGTTCGAGAACAAAATTTCAAAGACAGAAGGAACTATACTGATAAAGAGCTCATCAGTGATATCATACCCCATCTTCTGCACAAATGGATAACAGCTAATACCCTATTCAAAGCCCCATTGATCATCCAGTGTCGAACAATTGAGCTAAAATTAAAGGATTGTGGGAAAGAGCAGTTCAAGTATCTCTTGGCAAAGGAAACTTGGCAAAGAAAAACACATTTCTACACTTACTTGTTAAACTGTTTGATATTTTGAGCTGCAAGTGTTCTATAGTTCTGTGTTCAAAAACAGATTGTTCTCCTTCTGATAGGAGAAAAAATAATTCTCATATTGACTACTGTTGCCCTCGTGAAAAGAAGATGCCTGTTTTAGAGTTACACTTCATCAGGTCACAGGGAATAAAAGCAGAAGGTCAAGGCAGTATGCAAATGGGCTCAATAGGAATAGACAGATTAATTTTGTAAAAAGGGAGGAAGTTATCAGAGAGAGGAAAGAAAAGAAGAGAATGAAGAGTGAAGTCATGCAAAGAGAAGAACAGCATTGCCATGATGTTTATCAGTTGTTTGATGTTTTTTCTGAACAAAATGATGTAACATCAGGTAATAGTTACAAAGTGACTTCTGAGGCTTTACAAAAAAAAAAAAAATACAACACAAGAGATATTTCAAACATTGTATTACTGGACTTCATGAGGTTTTGGAAATTGCATCTGACGCTTGGATAGATGCAGGCCTCATCACCCAAGAAGATTCATTCTTTCTTATCGATCATAATAGAATTAGAAGGGAGAGAGAGAGAGAGAGAAGAATGAAATGTTTGATCAACAAGGAAAATAATTGAAAGGTGGAGGGCTCTCCTGTTTTTTGCTTGATGGAAGAATGGATGAAACCAAAGTTATGTTAGACGTAGAGGGGGTAAACTGAAAATCTGCAGGTATAATCAAAGAAGAACACATCACTGTTCTGAGCCTGGTGGTCGGTTTT
This sequence comes from Oratosquilla oratoria, assembly GCF_046742065.1. Taxonomy (NCBI): domain Eukaryota; kingdom Metazoa; phylum Arthropoda; class Malacostraca; order Stomatopoda; family Squillidae; genus Oratosquilla; species Oratosquilla oratoria. The sequence continues at coordinate 69,215,200 of NC_134783.1, forward strand.
TGTTTCACTTTTCACCTGAAACTGAAGATGAAGAAAAAAAAAACATACATACATACATATACCAAGGCTTTTTCCCCCTTTCAAAGGAGGTAGCCAAAAAGTGAAAGGCATAAAAACACTCCCACCCAATTCATCCCTAAATACACTCCACACCCCTCCCACCCTCCCTCTCATCTGAGCACCTCCTGGATGACGGGTCATCCCTGCACCTTGCCCACCGCCCTGGGTCAGAAGCAGTGTCGCAAGACACAGCACATCCACAGCAAGGCCGCTTCATTTAATCGGCGACCCCCCCTCTCCGTCCCCCCTTGCATATAAGGAGAGGACGGGGAGAAATTCCTTCGGGCTGCGTCAAAATTTACTCACACATACTACCCCCCCACCCCCCACCCGCCCATTCCTCCTCATGCAATCACAACATCATCCATATACAACCATTCTCCACTCACCTCTGTCTTCCGTCCTCTCCCTTCCTTCCTCAACAGACATTCCCCTCTTCCCCAAAGCCCCCTTCACCCCATCCATCCACCTTATCCTAGGACGTCCCCTCATGTTCTCTCCCTCCACATCTGCCTTCCATACCTCTTTTACTAGTCTTTCTTCTATCATTCTTTCCTTGTGTCCAAACCATCCTAATATTCTTTCATCAACCCTATCTCCCAGCTCCTTTTTCACCCCAGTTCTCCTCCTCACCTCCTCATTTCTCACTCTATCTAACCTAGTAATCCCCACCATACTTCTCAGACACCTCATCTCAAACACATTCAAATTCCTTCTCTCTTCTTCTCTTATGTTCCACGTTTCTGCCCCATACAGTGCTGTTGGCACAATCACTCCTTCATACAGTCTCCTCTTCGCATCCATTCCTAAATGTCTATTCCTCATTACACTCTTTAATCCACCAAGGCATTTACTCGCTTCACTCAATCTACATTCTACCTCCACCTTCACTCCACCTTTTCCTGCTACACTTGCACCCAAGTATCTAAAGCTATCCACTTCCTCCAGTCGCTCTCCCTTAATGTTCACTTCCAGTCTACTGCCACTTTCACCCCTTGTACATCTCATCATCTTACTTTTAGCCACATTTATCTTTAGCATTCTTCTATCACATACTCTCCCAAACTCTGCCACCAGCTTCCTCAATCCCTCCTCCGACCCTGCCACAAGCGCAGTGTCGTCCGCAAACAACAGCTGGCTCACCTCCCACTTTTCTCCATTTTCTTTAACCATCTCCAATCCCTGACCCACTACCCTAGCATTCACTTCTCGCACCACCCCATCCATGTATAAGTTGAACAGCCAGGGCGACATAACGCATCCTTGACGAAGTCCCACCTTTACTTCAAACCACTCACTCTCTCCATTTCTAATCCTGACACAAGCTCTACTACTCTCATAAAAACTCTTGACAACTCCCAAAAGCTTTCCTCCTATCCCATATATCTGCATAACCTCCCACAGTGCCTTTCTGTCTACCCTATCATAAGCCTTTTCCAGATCCATAAAAGCCCAAAAAACATCCTTCCCCTTTCCTATAGCTTTCTCACATATCTGTCTTACCACAAAGATCTGATCTACACAACCTCTACCTGTCCTAAATCCACACTGTTCCTCACCAATTACTCCTTCTGTTCCTCTCCTAATCCTCTCAATCAAGATCCTCCCATAAGCCTTCCCTACTACACTTAACAGGCTAATCCCTCTAAAACTACTACATTCACACTTGTCCCCTTTTCCCTTGTAAAGAGGAACAATACAGGCACTTCTCCAGTCCTCCGGTACTCTACCCTCTCTCCAGCAAACATTAAATAACCTCACCAACCAGTCCACCATCACTGAACCTCCCTTTTTCAGACATTCTGCATGGCATCCATCCAGACCAGGTGCCTTACCTGCTTTCATCATCTTAACAACTGCCTTCACCTCATCCTTCCTTATTTCTCCTCCATTCTCCTCACTCATCACTCTCATTTTCTTCGCATTGCCCACTGCAGCTATCTTTCCTTCCCTATCCTCCTTCACATTTAGCAACTCCCTAAAATATTCTGCCCATCTTCCCCTTACTGCCTTCTCTTCCATTATCAT
>NC_134783.1:69237287-69239787 GCF_046742065.1 Oratosquilla oratoria
CAATAGATTCATCTCACCTGAAGTTGTCACCTTTGCCCTATGTACCTGGACAACAAAATCAAACGGCAATCACAATTGGCCGTTGCGGAGTTACGAGACAAGAGCGAAACGCAGAACACCATAATGCTACACATAAAGTCTTACTAATGATGTTTAATTATTACCTAACCAAAACCTACTTTAATGTTAATTCCATAGATACAGAAGCCCTACGTAGCCTCTCATTACCCAGGAGAACGCCTCATAATTGAATAGATTTGGCTGACGCTGGCAACTGGGTCACTAGGTTATGCATAGAAATGGCTATCATTGAAGCAGAAATATATTTGTAAAATATGTCATTAAATTGAAAAAAATAATTGGGATAGTTAAGCAGCATCTTGTGTTTACTTTGAGAAATATATAAAGTAAACCACCAGTATTAGGGTTGTTGTTATTGTTGTATGTAGGTGTTAGTGATGATGTTGGTGCTAGTGTTCGTACTGGTGTTGGTGCTTGTATTGATGTTGGTGTTGGTGCTGCTGCTGCTGTTGTTGTTGCTGTTGCTGTTTCCGTTGCTGTGGTCTTTCTTGTTGCTGCTGCTGTTGTTGTTGTTGTTGCTGTTGTTGTTGTCGTTGTTGTTGTTTTTGTTGCTATTATTGCTGCTGTTCTTGTTGTTGTTGCATTGACAACGATGTTAGTAGATTATGACCCCTAATTGACCGATTAAATCAGTGGCCATATTGTATTTATGATTACAAACTGCCACTGTTTAAGGCGCGAAAAAAATATTCGCACCGTCACTGAAAACTTGACAATTTCATTACTTTCTGTTTACGATAAGAAATAATTAACGTTCCACAATGGGATAACGGTAGAACTGATAACATTGCCACCTGTGTGTGCAATATGGCTGGGGAAGCCGTTGGCCGAGGGAGTCCCAGAGCCGTCGGCCGATGGAGCCGTTGGCCGGGGGAGCCGGAGCCAGGGGCTGGGGGAGCCGTTAGCTGGGGGAGCCAGGGGCTGGGGGAGCCGTTAGCTGGGGAAGCCAGGGGGCGGGTAAGCCGGGGGCCGGGTGACCCGGGGGGCGGGGGAGCCGGGAGCCGGAAACCGGAAGCCGGGGGAACCGGGAGCCGGGGTAGCCAGGGAAGTCGGAGACCGGGGAAACCGGAGGCCAGAAAACCGGGGGCTGGGGGAAACCGGGGCCGGGGGAACCATTGGCAGAGGGAGTCGTTGGCCGAGGGAGCCGTTGGCTGGGGGAGCTGGGGGAGCCGGGGAGCCGGGGAGCCGAGGGCCGGGGAGCCGGGGCACGGGGAAAATAGGGCTGGGGAAACAGGGTGTCGGGGAAGCGTTGGCTGGAGGAGCCGTTGGCCGGGGAAACCGTTGGCCGGGTAGCCGGGGTCCGGGAGCCGCGCGCGCGCGCGTGTGTGTGTGTGTGTGGGTGTGGGTGTGGGTGTGTGTGGGTGTGGGTGTGGGTGTAGGTGGGTGTGGGTGTGGGTGTGGGTGTGGGTGTGAGGGGGGGCGGAGTTGCCAGGGGCTGGGGGAGCCGGGGGCTAGGGGCCAGGGAGCCGATCGGGGGCTAAATTTCTGGGAAAAAACGTGCTTGTAGTGTATTTGATTTACTGTTACAAGGGGACATCCGAATCTGCAAATATATCTTTAATTGCTCAATATTTTTATAGTAACTTTTTTTTTGTGAATAAAGATGCATTGATGCACCTACAACGAAATGTAATTTCTGCCTACTTTTCATGTCTCATAGTTCATGTTCGGGTGTTTATAATGATGCGTGTTGCATGATCACTAGCAAGAATGAAATGAATGTTGCATTATCACTCATACCACTTGTGGAAAAGACGTACCGAAAGAAAACAAAAGAGAAAGATTAAAAATAAAAACAAAGGCAAAAGAAAAATGTTAGGTAATGCTAGGCAATAGGTATTTGGTTAAGTAAATATCTGAAAACGAAAAGGAGGGGTAAGAGGAGGAGGAGGAGGAGGAGGAGGGGGAGAACGAAGAATATGAGGATGAAAAGGGGAAAAGGAGAAAGGGTGGGGTAGTAAGGGGGTAAAGGGAAAAATTAGAAAAGGTGGAGGTGGAGGAAGGAGAGGAGGGGGAAGTCCAGGGATAAAAGGAGGTAGAAGAGGAGAAAGATAAAAAAAGAAACTTGAAGAGGAGCGGCAAGAGGAAGAAGAAAAGAAAATGGAGGAAGAGGAGGAAATAGAGGAGGTAGAGGTGTAAGAGAGGAAAGAGGAGGAGTGGAAGAGGAGCAGATAAAAAAAAAGGAAGAGAAGAGGGAGTAGGAGAAGGAAGACTAGTAACAGTACAAGAAAGAGCAGAATTAGAAGGAGAATGAAGAGGATGGGGAGGATATAGAGGAGAAGCAGGACCAAAATGAAGAAGAGAAAGAGTGGAGGAGAAAGAGAAGGAGTACTATGATCAAGAGGTGCGGTAGTACCTGGATCATGAGCAGGAGGATAAAGGGAGGAAGAAGGAAAGATAAATGAATAGGAGAGGAGAG
>NC_134783.1:69247287-69262287 GCF_046742065.1 Oratosquilla oratoria
TTTTCCAGCCAATAGGATGGTCAAATTCACAAACATGTTTAAAAAGTGTGCTAGATTCTTGGCCCCTTTTTATGCTGTTTTTATGCTGTTTAATCCTAACCTCTAATTCTTTCCTGTTTGACCTACATAATATTTGTCACATTTACTACAAGGTATTTTATATACGCAGCCTGTAGAATTGTCAGGGGAATTCTTTATGAGAAGATTTTTTAGAGTTGTGTTGTACTTGAAGGCTACATTTACATTGAAAATTTTAAGTATATTGGGAATCTCTATAATATTTTCATTAAAAGGAAGTACAAGTAAATTCTTTTTCTCAAACTTTTGTTTTGGTTCGTCTTTATAGAATGTCCCTTTTTTTTTTTTTTTTCCAAAAAGAATTTGGGACATCTCAACTGTGTTCCGATGTCATAAATTTTGTTCATTTCGTCATCCACAAATTCTGGGCTCCAGATGCGTAGACCACGAAGGAACATGGATGAAAATGCTGACTGTTTAATTCTATTATGGTGGGCTGAATAGTAATGTTTATACGCGTTGACATTGGTTGGTTTTCGGTGAATACTATATTTAAATTTCTTATTGCATCTATGAATGTTACAATCTAAGAGAGAAATTCATGAATCTTTCTCAATTTCTATAGTGAATTTTATAGAAGGAACCAGTTGATTTAATTTAGTTACAAAGGTATCAAAATTTTCATTGTTAGGCCAAATACAGAGAATGTCGTCGACATACCGAAACCATTTGATCTTCTTGGGAAGTATGTTTGCTAAAAGTTTGGTCTAAAAAAAATCCATGTAGATGATGCTCAGAACGGCTGATAGGGGATGTCCCATCGCCATCCCAAATTTCTGTTTATAAATTTTTCCATTAAACTCAAATTTACAGTCTTTGATACATATCTCAATAAGGTCAATAATGGTTTTAGTATCATAAGAAAGACTGTGGTGTGGTAATTCTTACGTTAGAAATTCAAGTAGGTCATCAATTGGAACTCGGGTGAATAACGAAGTAACATCATAGCTGATCATTTTAAAATCATAATCTATCTCAAGTCTATCCAATTTATCAATAAGATCAATATTGTTTTTGACATTTGCTTTTGATATTTTTCCTACAATTGGGTTCAATAGAGTCACCAACCATTTGGACAGTTTGTATGTTGTTGATCCTATTGAACTTATAATTGATTAACCCATACATGTAAGGTAAATTTGGTGAGATGGACATAAATTTCTTAATCAAATTGTCGTCTTTCTTAAATGTACTCTTAATTTTCTTATTAAAAGAGCTGTTCACCAAGTCCAAGGGATTCTTATTAAGCTCACAATATGTCTCGTTGTCCATGAGAATTTTTTTAATTTTTTCTAGATAATCAGTTTTGTTCATTATGATTAAAGTATTCGATTTGTCTACTTTAGTGATATGAATGTCTTGGTCTTCTTTGAGTTCTTAAAAAGTATTTTCGAATCTTAAAGGACAATTAGCATTGCTATTTTTTGCCATTGCACCATATATTATTCCTTTGCAAATATTTAAGTCTTCTACTGTTAGATCACCAAATTTATCTAAATTACAAAAAGATTTAGTGATTTCTATACATTCTATTCCATGTTTTATTGTTGCGAACTTCAAACCATAACCTAGTGCGGCCTTTTCATTACCGCTTAGAACTTTATTGGATAGATTAATCACAAAGTCTGGGTTGGCATGCATGTTCCAATCACTATTATCAATCAAGCTTTTAATTTTTTTTTCTTTTTTTAACTTAGTTTCAGTTTTTGAACATTCAATTCTTAGTTTGTTGTAGATGTTGTCAAGTAATAAGGTTATCCAATTATCAGGTATAGTATTCATAAAAGCACTTTTCTTTTCACTTAACACATTAAATGCTTCTATTACTTCAATGTTAGTTATTTCAATGTGTTTCTTGAGGATAAGACGTTGGAATTCATCAAACGGTTTATCAGAAAGTTTAAAAAATCTATTTGGTAAAATAGATTTCGGGATCACTTGTTCGTTGTAGCACTTTTTCATAAACTTTAACCGCAACTTGAGTTTATGGGCTTTCAAAAGAGAAGAAGAAAATTTAGTAGCGAAGGGGAACAGTCCAGGGCAGTTCAGACGAAAATTGTTGAAGAGGCTCGTGGTTTCCATTATGCACAAATTTCACAAGTCACACGTGAATCACAAATATGCAGAGTCCACTAGGAAAAGGAAAAACACACGGAGTCCGAGCGCTTTCGTGATATACTCACATTATCAAGGAGTAAATTAGATCCATATATTGTCAGTAATATAAATAGTACATATTTTAAAAGTTAATGTAATAATGATCTGTTTCCATGACCTCGCCAAGTGATCCAACCTGAGCTTTCAGGCTTCGGAGAGGAGGGTAAATGTCTCTGTTGTCCTATTTATACTCTGTATCTCCATTTTTTTGTTTTCATTTTTCTGTACTCCTTGATAATGTGAATATATCACGAAAGCGCTCGGACTCCGTGTGTTTTTCCTTTTCCTAGTGGACTCTGCATATATATATATATATATATATATATATATATATATATATATATATATATATATATGTATATATATATATTTATATATATATATATATATATATATATATATATATATATATATATACAGGGTGTTCCAAAATATTTGACGTCATTTTAAATGCCAATATCTAGGAAACTACTCAGTGCATCTCAATGAAACTGCACAAACTTTATGTTGAACATCATAAGTTTTATTGGTTGACATTTCAAAGAAAAAAACAAAGATTTGTAGATTCTATGACCGATTTCACAAATGTTCAATATGAGCGCCGCCTGTGACTCTGCACACGTCAAGTCGGTACTCAAACTCGTGCCAAACACGCTGCAGCATGTCTTTGGTAACATTCTCCAGTGCGGCAGTGATTCTCTGCTTGAGTTCTTCAACGTTAGCAGGAAGAGGGGGGACATAGACGAGTCCTTTTACATATCCCCAGAGGAAAAAATCACACGGTGTCAGGTCAGGTGATCGTGGTGGCCATTTCAGCAGCAAATTGTCTTCCTCACCACCACGCCCGATCCATCTCTCTGGCAGATTCTCATTGAGATAGGCCCGTACAGTGAGCTTCCAGTGAGGTGGAGCCCCGTCCTGTTGAAAAATGAAGCTTTCATGTTCATTTTCAATGAGCTGATCAAATAGCCAGTTCTGAAGCATTTGCAGATAAACATCCCCGTTCACATTTCCTTCAAAGAAAAACGGTCCATGAATTTGATTCTTGGAGATGGCGCAGAACACATTCACTTTTGGTGAGTCCCTCTCGTGCTCAATTGTGGCATGGGGATTTTCTTCGCCCCAAATGCGAACATTATGCTTATTGACTTTGCCATTCGTATGAAACGTGGCTTCATCACTAAAAATTAGACGCTCATCGAACTCGTCTTCTTCAAGTTTCTCTAGCATATCATAGCAGAATTCTTTACGTTTTCGCTTGTCATCTTCCTTTAAAGCCTGAAGGAGCTGCAGCCTGTAGGGTTTCTTTTGCAATCGTTTCCTCAGAACGCGCCAAACTGTTGTTCGAGGAATCTGGGTTTCCACACTTGCTCTTCTTACAGACTTCCGGGGACTTCGCAGGAATGTTTCACGAACTTTCTCGACCTTCTCTTCCGATGTTGATGGCCGTCCAGATCCTTTAGCCCTGCATAAGCAGCCTTCCTCTTTAAATTTTTGGTGCCAGGTCCAAATTTGTTTACTTGTTGGTGCATTTTTGGCAAATTTTGCAAAGAAGGCACGCTGCACGGTCTTGGGTGACTGTGTTTGAGCATATTCCAACACGCAAAATGACTTTTCTTTTGAAGTGAACGGCATTTCTCAACCTGAAAAGAGATAAATGTCAAACATTAAACATAAAATCTTGAACTGTTTCTATGCAAGCTGTGAAAATTTGAGGTCGTTTCAACGAAAATTGCAAAAATTATTGGCCTGCGAAATGACGTCAAATTTTTGGAACAGTATATATATATATATATATATATAATATATATATATATATATATATATATATATATATATATATATATATATAATATATATATTGATAAGTATCTCAGACAAAGTATTTGGATGATGGAGAACATCAACACAGGGGAAGGCTCGGAACCCTAAACACTAAAGTTTCGTTCGCGTAGAACTTCTTTAGAAGAAGATCTACGCGAACGAAACGTTAGAGTGTTTAGGGTTCCGAGCCTTCCCCTGTGTTTATGTTCTCCATCATCCATATATATATATATATATATATATATATATATATATATATATATATGTATATATATATATATATATATACACATATATATATATATGTATATATATATCAGCCATCCTGAGTCCACAACTGACCACTGGTCTCCATAGCATGCATTCCACGATTCACATGACCGCGCCAATCTCTGCCACGGCACTCCTGCAAACTTTTCTATTTCGTCTCTCCACTTATGTTTGGTCTCCCTCTTCCACTCTTCCTATCTCGCGCCGTGCACTCAGTCATTCGTATTAATTTACATGCCCAATTCCACTTCCTCTCTTTTACCGCCTCCACAATATATGTCACTCTAGTCTACTCTCTCACCCAACTTGCTCTTTATCGGTCTCTCAGTTTTATTCCCATTACTTATCTCTCCATTCTCCTTTGTGCAGTCCTTAGCTTTGTTTCCATCACCTTCATTAGTTTCCGAGTCTCAAACCCGTTGATTATTGCTTTGCATTTCAAACATTATATCTACCAAACACTTTTCAACCAATTGTAACACGTCTTTTTATTTCAATATCATGATCTTCCGTCACTTTCACCATCTAGCCTAAATAATTACACTCATCAACTTCTTCATGACTCTCACCATCGATTATAATATCTTTACTTTGAACTTTCGTTTTGAACATTACTTTGGCTTTACTCTTATTAATTTTAAAAATACTTTAAGACTTTCCTTGTTCAGATCACTCAGCATATTTTGCAAGACTTCTACTTTTTCTGAAATAAGAATGGAGTCATTCGCAGATCTTAGGTGATTCAAATATTCGCCAGTAATTTTCAAACTTTTCTCTTTTCAACCCAACCTTCTGAAAATCTCTTCTAAGCAAGCTGTAAACAATTTGGGTGAAATTGCATCGCCTTGCCGTACACCTTTCTCGATCTTGATATTTTCTGTATCTTTATGTAGTCGAATTATAGCGGTACCTTTCGCACAAATTTTTTCTAAAACCCTTACGATCTGTTCCATTGTACCCTGCCTGCGTAACGAGTTTACTATTGATATTTGTTCTAGCGAGTCAAAGGCCTTCACGTAATCTACAAAAGCCAAACAGGAAGGTATATTATATCCTGTCATTTCATAGATTAGTTGGTTCATTGCTTGCAAATGATCTGAAGCCCGCCTATTCTCTTGGTTGGTTTCCATCTAAAAATTGACTTAGTATATTTGTAAGGATCATGGAGAATACTTTAAATACATTTAATAGTAAGCTAATCGGTTGATAGCTACTAAGGTCTTTTTGGCCTCCTTTTTTATCAAGCAAAATCACTGTACCATTGCACCACGATTCAGGAACGTTTTCTTTACGTAAGCACTGGGTGTACAACTAAGCTAACTTAACATGAACTTCTTTTCTTGTGTCGTTCAACAGATCTATCGATATACCATCTTCCCCAGGTGCATTTTCTCGTTTCATATTTTTAGAGCAAACTCTACTTCTTCCTTTGTAATCTCTGATACACTACTAACGTCTATTGATGAATTTACTGACTCAACTACGTTCTTCGACGAGTAAGCTCTTGGTAAAATTCTTTTACTCTTTTTACCCATCTGTCTCTGCATTTAATGATTTCTCCATTTCTATCTTTGATACACATCATTTGCTGTCTTCCTAAATCATGTTTGCGCTTGGTCCCTTTGATACTTTAACCTTTCCAAATAGTTTCCTCTATTTCATCCACGTTTTTCTTTCTTTTCTCTAATCTCTGCCTTGTGTTGATAAGCTCGTTTAGTTCCAGCCTTACTATTTCGTCTCTCCTGTTTTTAATCTGCATGGTCCTTGTTTTCTTAATTAGGTCACTTGTAGCTTTGGAGTATTTGTTTTCTCTAATACATTTTGTACTTCCTACTTTCTTTGCCAATTCCTAATTATATTGACTAAATTCTAATTGATATCTTCGACGGCTTCCTCGTTAGTTTTTAGAAATACGAATCTATTTTTGATTTATAACTGAAACTTCTTATTATCATCTTTAACCTTTGCAAGGGCTATTTTCTTTTTTAGAACTAGTTTATTTCTCTCGGCTCTGAAATCAAATTTAGCTGTGCAACCTACCATTCTATGGTCACTACCTATGTTGACTATATCTATCATCGTAACATTGCTAACGTTCTTGCTCTCATCTCCTAATATGAAGTCTACTTTGTTCTTTCTTGTTCCATTTGGACTTCTCCAGGTCCACATACGACCTATACGCTTTTGGAAGAAAGTGTTCGTTATCCTCATGTTGTAGTTCTCTGCAAAATTGATTAACATCTCGCCTTTGTCATTTCTTTCACCTACTCCAAACTTCCCAATGTACGACTCATCTCCCATCTTCTTCCCCACCTTAGCATTAAAGTCGCCTATTGCCAATGTGTACTTACTTTTTTCTTGATCCATTACCTGATTTAAATCATCATGGAAGGACTTAATTTCATCGTCTGAACTCTGTGAGGTTGGTGCATAAACCTGAATCATTTTAGAGTGTACCTTTTACACAGCCTAATCACAATCCAAGCTACCCTGTCTGATAAACTACTGAACTTGACTAAGTTTCCAGCAACCTCTCGGTTTATCAAGAATCCTACTCCACTGGATCTTTCTTTGTCCCTGCTTCTATAGTAGAATAGGTGGTGACCATCTTGTAATAGTATCAGCTTTTCTTCCGCCCATTGGACTTGGCATAGTTCTACGATGTTCCATTTGATGTTGTATAGTTCTTCCATTAAACTCTCCAGTCTGAGGTCTTCTGAGAGAGTTATAATAATAATGATATTGATAATGATAATGATAATAATAATAGTAATAATAATAATAATAATAATAATAATAATAATAATAATAATAATAATAATAATAATAATAATAATAATAATAATAATAATAATAATAATAATAATAATAATAATAATAATAATAATAATAATAATAATAATAATAATAATAATGATAATGATAATGATGATAATAATGATAATGATAATAATAATAATAATAATGATAGTAATAATAATAATGATAATAATAATAATAATAATAATAATAATAATAATAATAATAATAATAATAATAATAATAATAATAATAATAATAATAATAATAATAATAATAATAATAATAATAATAATAATAATAATAATAATAATAATAATAATAATAATAATAATAATAATAATAATAATAATAATAATAATAATAATAATAATAATAATAATAATAATAATAATAATAATAATAATAATAATAATAATAATAATAATAATAATAATAATAATAATAATAATAATAATAATAATAAATAATAATAATAATAATAATAATAATAATAATAATAATAATGATAACGATAATTAATAATAATAATAATAATGATGATGATAATGATAATGATGATAATAATGATAATAGTGATAATAATGATAATGATAGTAATAATAATAATGATAATAATAATAATACTGATAATTAATAATAATAATAATAATAATAATAATAATAATAATAATAATAGTAATAATAATAATAATAATAATAATAATAATAATAATAATAATAATAATAATAATAATAATAATAATAATAATAATAATAATAATAATAATAATAATAATAATAATAATAATAATAATAATAAGTTTATTTGGCATTGAATCAATATACATGAAGTGCAGATAATAAAAAAAAAAACACATAGTTCGAAATAGCAATTACAAATACCGAGGATAACACATAAAAAATGCAAGCTTATTTCCATTGCGGTCCTCATTAGACTGTTTTTCCACACTAAGTTACACAGACAACATACGTAGGGGCTAAGAAGACCAGAGACAGTCATGAGTAATACCAATTAGTACACATATGACACATAAACATTACTATAGATTTGCTAATACTACTAAAATGTTCGTAACACGTAGGATATTGAGACCAAACCATCACAATAAGGAACATCGCGTTATGCATCAGTAACAACAAAATATTGCTTAAAGGTACCAAAGCAGCATAAGTGAGAACCAGATCAGTATAGTACTAATAGTGATATACTACACAGTTCTACAGCTGTAGCAGCAAGTGTAGGACAATAAAGGGGGAGTCTATCCCAGGGTAAGAGTAAATATCAAGTACCACGGGATAGAAGGTAGCAGGCCATCAATAATATCAACATGTTATAGTAAATGCTACATGGCAGCTTGGGTCACCTATCAATTAATTCCAAAGTTAACCTGTATCTCAGGACGGAGTGGGCAATTACACATTAGTTTGAGCCCTAGGAAGTAGTACGTTACAACCTGAAGCACCGGAAGTAGGGTACAGGGACCAGTACTCGTATGAGTAAAACAACCAAGAGTAAAAGGTCCAATTACCACTGTTGCCTGGTGCCCTGATTCACCAGTCATGTATTGTGATCAGATCATAACTGTTCTCGGACCATACCTGAGACATACGAGTATACCAAACTATGACAAGCAAAACAAATGTGGAAACCATTTTTGAACATCAAACATTGTTATAAGCTAAACCTCTGAAGGACAAAAGCGAGGCCAGAACAGTTATGAGTGAACGCAGATTTGGATGGTATTACTCATGGAGTCTGGTATCCATCACTAGGCTAATAGTACATAAAATAAAGGCTGTTCTCGGTCCATAGCTTAGAAATATAGTAATCCTTGACTTTTTTCTTGAAAGTAACCTTGCTATTTGACTGTTAATGATCTAATGGAAATTAATGATGACCGCTATAAGCTCTTGTCACGCTGCGAATTTCCAGTCAAACATGAAGCCACAATAGTTTTCATTTTCATTTTCATTTTCATTTTCATTTTCGTTTTCGTTTTCGTTTTCGTTTTCGTTTTCGTTTTCGTTTTCGTTTTCGTTTTCGTTTTCGTTTTCGTTTTCGTTTTCGTTTTCGTTTTCGTTTTAGTTCTAGTTTTCATTTTCGTTTTCGTTTTCGTTTTCGTTTTCGTTTTCGTTTTCGTTTTCGTTTTCGTTTTCGTTTTCGTTTTCGTTTTCGTTTTCATTTTCATTTTCATTTTCATTTTCATTTTCATTTTCATTTTCATTTTCATTTTCATTTTCATTTTCATTTTCATTTTCATTTTCATTTTCATTTTCATTTTCACTGTCATCATCATCATCATCATCATCATCATCATCATCATCATCATCATCATCATCATCATCATCATCATCATCATCATCATCATCATCATCATCATCATCATCATCATCATCATCATCATCATCATCATCATCATCATCATCATCATTTGGTGTTGCAAAAAGCAAAACCTTCAAAGTGTGCCTCCAACATCACATTTTCGGGTCTCTGAGTTTGCATACGATGAATAAAATCGTCTGGGGGCAGCTAAAGTATAACTCTCAGTTTGGGCTGGTCTTGAAAACTTTAACTTATTTGCTAGGTAGAAGAAGGAATAGAAATAGAAGAAGAAGAACAAGAAGAAGAACAAGAAGAAGAACAAGAAGAAGAACAAGAAGAAGAACAAGAAGAAGAACAAGAAGAAGAACAAGAAGAAGAACAAGAAGAAGAACAAGAAGAAGAACAAGAAGAAGAACAAGAAGAAGAACAAGAAGAAGAACAAGAACAAGATCAAGAGGAAGAACAAGAACAGGAGGAACAATAGAAGGAACAAGAGGAAGAACAAGAAGAAGAACAAGGGGAAGAACAAGAGGAAGAACAAGAAGAAGTAGAAGTAGTAGAAGTAGTAGAAGTAGTAGAAGTAGTAGAAGTAGAAGTAGTAGAAGTAGTAGAAGAAGAAGAAGAAGAAGAAGAAGAAGAAGAAGAAGAAGAAGAAGAAGAAGAAGAAGAAGAAGAAGAAGAAGAAGAAGAAGAAGAAGAAGAAGAAGAAGAAGAAGAAGAAGAAGAAGATGAAGAAGAAGAAGAAGAACAAAACATCAACAACAACAACAACAACAACAACAACAACAACAACAACAACTACAACAACAACAACAACAACAAAACAACAAAAACAACAAAACAACAGCAAGAAGAAGAAGAAGAAGAACAACAACAACAACAACAACAACAACTACAACAGCTACAACAACAACAACAACAACATGAACAACAACAACAGCAACAACAACAACGACGACAACGACAACGACAACAACAACGACAACGACAACGACAACGACAACGACAATGACAACGACAACAACGACAACGACTATGACAACGACTACGACAATGACAACAACAACAACAACGACAACGACAACGACAACGACAACGACAACGACAACGACAACGACAACGACAACAACAATAACAACAACAACAACAACAGCAACAACAACAACAACAACAACAGCAACGACGACGACAACAACTGCAACAAGAACTCGCGTCATTATCGTGAAGCTGTTGAATCTATTTACTCAAATAAATAATAACGTGATGGACTGTCCAATCAGAGGGGCAAAAGTAAGCGTCTCATTCTGAGCTAAGTGTCTTCTGGTTGAAGCTCTTCTATTTTGATCTTAACCCACAGCCTAAATTCATTGATCATTTTCGTTGCTGTTAAGTGATTTCATTCAGTGTAGGAAAACATAACACTTCCTAGATCTAGGGATCGCCGTTTCCCATGTTGATACCATATCTAACAGATCTAACATACTTATTATATACAATACATCTAAAAAATCTAATACGTGTAATACATTTAACAGATAACACATTTAACACATCTAATAAGTTTAAAACATTCAATATATAATATACATGATACATGTATCCAATGCATCTAACGCATCTAACCCATAATACTAGATGTATAGTAATAATCTAATAGTCTAATACATCTAATATATCTAGCACATGACACATCTAATACATCTTATACATCTAGCTCATAATCTATTGAAGTCATCTAAAAAAAATCTAACACATCTGATGCAATACACATATTACACACATATAACGCTTCTAACATATCTAGCATATAGTAAATCTAACCAATCTAACTGGTCTGGTATTAATCATAATCAGCCAACTCACCCGAGGGAATTCGATAAACAAGAATAGTTGATTGACATCATACATCTGGCATCTTGTATGGTGAGTCTTTGTGGTCAACATTATCGTACAATGTTTATATATATATATATATATATATATATATATATATATATATATATATATATATATATATATATATATGTATATATACACATATATATACAAAGTAATGTAACACATTCGTGAAATTCAACAAAGACCTACTGTGTTGGATAAGAAGAGATGAAGTAGACGATATCCATATATTTTGATCACAGACTGTAATCCTCTTCAGTGGAATACAGAGTAGTGAGGAAAATACATGTCTAATATACAGAGAAAGAGAAGAAACATGGACAGGACTCAAGGGGCGTCTATTGCCTTGCGCGGTAAGTCACCCGCCTTCACCAAGGTGGTAATAATTAATTGACTGCCCACTTGAGACACTAAAATTAAGAAATTGTTTAATCAAAGATGATTCTATTATTTTCCTTTTGAAACTTCACTTAGAGTTGAAAAACATATTTTGTCTTATTCCAGTCCATACAGCGCCCTTCTTTGTCGAAGTTTTGGAAAACAGCGGAATTTTGTTGTTCGTATCTAACTGAAGAGGATCACAATCTGTGATCGAAATATATGGATATCGTCTACTTCATCTCTTCTTATCCAACACTGTGGGTCTTTGTTGAATATATATACATATGTATATATATATATATATATATATATATATGTATATGTATGTATATGTACATATATGTATATATGTATATGTATATGTATGTGAACATATATATATATATATATATATACTGTATATATATATATATATGTGTGTGTGTGTGTGTGTGTGTGTGTGTGTGTGTGTGTGTGTGTGTGTGTGTGTGTGTGTGTGTGTGTGTGTGTGTGTGTGTGTGTGTGTGCATGTATGTATATATATGTATATATATATATATATATATATATATATATATATGTATATATATATATATATATATATATATTCTTCTTGAAAAACCACCGGGAAATAAAAGAAAGAAAGAAAACAGATACCGGACGTTTGCGTCTATTAAGACATTTTCACCTTTGAAAATGTCTTAATAGACGAAAACATTCGGTATCTGTTTTGTTTTTGTTTTTCCGGTGGTTTCTGCAAAAATAGTTTATCACGTATGTTTTGTGATTTCTTTGCATATATACATATTGTTATTAAATGTTTTTGATGACGAATTGTTCTTAAAATCTAATAAGTATCGAGGTTTGCTATCTTGGAAAACTAAGTCAGTTCTTAAATAAGTTTATGTGAAGCTTGGTCGACTGTTAGCTTCATCTGATATTATCAACATATAAACCACATAGATTATGAGATATAAAAAAATAGCCAATATTTTCACCCCACGTAATATGCACGAGGAAGCTACGAAACTCAGCTAACCAGGAAGGCGAACCGCAAAAATATAATCACAAAGAAAGCAAAGCCAAAGGCCAAAGGTTGCAACGCAACGCGCATTGAGATTAAGAAATACCCAAGTAATCAGCTTGCGGAGTAATACACAATGTAAATGTGTGAAGCACAAAATGCATACAAAACAATAAAGTACACTGCATGATCAGGTCGAAGTGTAGCACACAGTAAAACACCCTTTGAATCATGAACACCGAACCAAGAAACCCATACAATGAGACTAAAAGAAATAAAACCGCCAAAAACACAAACAAGAAAAAAATATATAGTACATAAGTTTGCAAAGCACAGATCTCAAAGCACACTGAGAAAAGAACTCATTAAAAAAGAAGAAGCAAAAGACAAAGCAACAAACACAAAGCGCCAAAGCACACTGGGTAGAGAGCAGAAGGCCGCAAACCACGACACGGATGTTCTTTGCCAGCATCAACAAGGTCCGAACCACCAGGGCCGTGCAGGCGAGAAGAAAACAAGTCCCTCAGGTGTTTGTTAGGTTAGGCTATTAGAGGCTGTTGTGTTTTGCCCGGCGTGTTTATAGGGTGGCTGTTCGATGGTGGCTGGAGGCTGGAGGTTGGGGGTTTGGGGCTAGGAGGCTTGGGGGCTGGATTGGGAATATGTTGGTGGATGAATGTGGTTTACTGTTGGTGTATGAGATTTCAATTTCATCATGACGAAGGAAACTGTTATACTCACGAAAATACTTATGTACAGTGTAAGATGTACATCCATTCGTAACTACATATACATATATACTATCTTTTTATATGTAGCCTTATACAAATATACACACATGTACACACACACGCACACACGCATATATGTATATATATATATATATGTATATATATATATATATATATATGTATATATATATATATGTATATATATATATATAATATGTATATATATATACATATATATATGTATATATATATATATATATATACATATATGAACATATATATGTAAATATATATATATATATATATATACATATATTTAAAAAATATATATAAATTTATGTATATATATATATATATATATATATATATATATATATATATATATATATATATATATATATATATATGTGATACATGCAAAAGAAATTGGAACAATAAGGTGAACAAACACGATCCCTCACCGTTGATAACTTAATATAATTAAAATATTTGTAATACCAAACAATATATATATATATATATAATAAATGTATATATATATATATATACATATATATATATATAATGTATATATAAATATATATACATATATATATATATAAATATATATATATATATATATATATATATATATATATATATACTGCCGTAATAATACAAATATATCACACACACACACAAATTGAATGTTTCTTCTCCAGCCTTTCCTTGGTTTCCTTGTAAATTAGATTTAATGCACCTGTTGACACTGTTCTCATCACTAGCCCATGCTTCTAGGAATAACCAGACACTTTTTCCGCTTCCTACCTATTTGACATTCACATTCTGCCAGTCCATCTCATGACTTGTATCCTCGTAGTGCCTTAAAATGGCTGAACTCATGTCCCTCCTACCGACAGCCCTCTGGTGTTCTTATAATCTGGTCGCTAATCTTTTACCAATTTCTCCAACATAATGGGTCTCACAGTCCGGACAGGGTTCGAAACGTCGGAATAAATTGGCAAACGAGTCCAGCGTATACTTTCTTTCAATGTATATATATATTTATATATATATATATATATATATATATATATATATATATATATATATATATGTATATATATATATATATATATGTGTGTGTATATATATATTACAGGTAAAAAATGTAATCACACATTTATCAATCACGGTAAAACCACTGTTGGAGTAGAAAAGACTGGAAACGGGTAATCTATATATTTCGATTGCAAACTGCAATCCTCTTCATCTACTGAAGAGGATTGCAGTTTGCAATCGAAATATATAGATTCCCCGTTTCCAGTCTTTTATACTCCAACAGTGGTTTTACCGTGATATATACAGTATATATATATATATATATATATATATATATATGTATATGTATATATATAAATATATGTATGTATGTATAGAAATGTGTGTGCATATACACACACACACAGACACATATGTATATATATACATATATATATATATATACATATATATATATATATACATATATATATATATATATATATATATACTTA
>NC_134783.1:69267287-69272287 GCF_046742065.1 Oratosquilla oratoria
TGATATATATATATATTTCTTAATTCTTTTAATAATATACCCGAAACGTCCTACCCTGCAGAGTTCTGGCCGAAACGTCAGTGGCCGAAACATCCTACATTCCATGCGCTCCCCTCCTGCATGCTCATAATGATGTTGAACTTCTGGACTGGGTTGTTCAAAACAAAATTTTGCATTATCTTGGCGTTAAATCTATCTTGACATAGCATCATGAACATCAAGATAAACTAACGCCAGAATTAGTCTTTGAACAACCCAACCCTAGACTCATTGTTATAATATGTTATCAATGTTAGGCAACTTTTTGTGCAATAATAACACCATTTACCTTAGTCCACATATGAAAGTTGTATAATTTCAATTTGGATAATTTGTTTCATAAATTTCATTTCATTTTCACACGGTATGTGCAAAAAATATTGTTACCTGAAATGATGTACAAGTAATTTTTTTCAAATTCTTTTAATAATATATTTTCTTTCAATGATAAATAAATAATGAGAGCAACATTTGGAGGACTGCTATTATTACTTATTATTGAAAAAATATATATTATTAAAAGAATAATATATCACCGGCGATTTCGGCTCAGAAAAAACCCTGGGCCGAAATCACCTTGGGCCGAAATCACCCGAAGCCCCCCGTAGCCACCCTACCCCTCCCTTGCTCGAGACCTTCCCCCGTGGTCCCTCCGGCTGATTATATGTACTCCAAATATTCGCCCCAATATCAGTGTACTTGATAAAGCTCTAACGAGCGAAACGTTGTTGTTCTTCACATTGTTAAGACTTGGACAACTTGCCTACAATGGAGTGTATAAAGTCAAGAAAAGGAAGTGACATGATAAGCCATGAAGGCTTTCTGTACAGGAAGGACAAAACAAAGTTAAAAACCATCAACTGGAGGTGCGCAAAGGCAGGTTGTAAAGGTCGCCTAACAACAAGCCTTCAGTATGGAGAGCAACAACAGCCCCCAGTGAGCAGTGGAGTTCACACACATCCACCAAACCCTTCGGAAGTGGCAGTCCGGAGAGTGGAAAACACTGTAAAAACAGCTGCAGTAACAACACGGGATCCACCACGAAGAATCGTGCAGGATGCAATGGCCGAAGTTCATGAAGAAGTTGCAGCAACTGTTGGCTCTTCCACAAATCTGCGTCAAACCATCAGGCGGAAAAGGAAAGCAACAGACAACAACGCCCCAGCTCCTGCTAATGTTGGAGAACTGTTCATACCTGATAATTTGAGGCGAACAACAGACCAGCGTAGCTTCCTGCTCCATGACAGTGGGCGTGGAGATGTTCATCGGATGCTTATTTTCAGCACAGATCAGTTTCTTCAGACCTTACATGACTCTGAACACTGGATGTGTGATGGTACATTCAAAGTGTCGCCATCCTTTTTCTATCAGGTGTACACTGTGCATGCTTTGATACGAAACAATGTGCTTCCCTGCATTTTTGTTCTATTCCCAAATAAGCAACAAGTCACATACTCTCAAATGTGGACTGAGATCAAGTCACTGAAACCTGGACTAGCTCCAAGAAGTGTACAGATCGACTTTGAACTAGCTTCCAAAGCTGCACTCATTGCAGCATTTCCTCAAACGCACATTTACGGCTGTTACTTTTACCTGGGACAATCGCTCTGGAGAAAGATTCAGGAAAACGGACTGCAACAGTTATATTTGAAAGACGAAAATGTTCGGATGGCACTGAAAATGCTCCTTGCTCTTGCCTTTCTACCTGTGGATGAAGTGAGCGATGCCTTTGATGAATTGGTGGCAGACTACCCAGCAGAAGTAATGCCTCTCGTGATCGAATCCCCCTCACGCTTCTCGTCATCGTAACTATGACGAGAAGCGTGAGGGGGATTCGATCTAGTCCTTACCATTCCCATTGGTGCGATTATGTGTATGGTAAAAAGGGGGTTTATATGGGGGGCAGTTAGCAACCTCCCCATCTCGGTAATCAGATAGATTACGAGTTCATACACTTTTAGATCGTCTATGGTTGAGTGGTCTAAGGCGGGTGCTGTGGACTCTCTTGAGTCTACTGGCGGTGGTTCGAATCCTCTGCGCGACGGTTATTTGGATTGTATGATTGATGTCGCTGTCCACTAGCGAATTTATTCACATAGTTACGATGACGAGAAGCGTGAGGGGGATTCGATCTAGTCCTTACCATTCCCATTGGTGCGATTAGGTGTATTGTAAAAAGGGGGTTTATATGGGGGGCAGTTAGCAACCTCCCCATCTCGGTAATCAGATAGATTACGAGTTCATACACTTTTAGATCGTCTATGGTTGAGTGGTCTAAGGCGGGTGCTGTGGACTCTCTTGAGTCTACTGGCGGTGGTTCGAATCCTCTGCGCGACGGTTATTTAGATTGTATGATTGATGTCGCTGTCCACTAGCGAATTTATTCATATATATATATATATATATATATATATATATACATATATATATAAATATATATATATATATATATATATATAATTCCGACAATTGTCCACGGA
Organism: Oratosquilla oratoria; assembly: GCF_046742065.1. NCBI lineage: Eukaryota > Metazoa > Arthropoda > Malacostraca > Stomatopoda > Squillidae > Oratosquilla > Oratosquilla oratoria. Next base: position 69,269,807 of record NC_134783.1, read on the forward strand.
CTCGAACCCAGGACTTGTATGTTAGCAAGTCTATGATTCTACCTACCACGCTACTGAGGCTATAAAATTCTTCAACCTCGGAGTTAATTTACATCCGCAGGATTTGAGTTGACTGCAAACTGCCGTCTTAATCTCAATTTTACAAAGAACCAAGCCCGACTATAGGTAGTGGTGAAGCAGGTACGTATCCTTGATAGACTTTCGTCGTTGTATTACCTGAATAGAATCACCAATGACGATGATGTCAATCAAATAATTCCGACAATTGTCCCCGGACTCGAACCCAGGACTTGTATATTAGCAAGTCTATGCTTCTACCGACCACGCTAACGGGGCTATAGAATTCTTCAATCTCGGGGTTAATCTACACCCGCAAGGTTTGGGTCGACTGCTAACTGCCGTCCTAATCTCAATTTTACGGAACCAAGCCCACCTATAGGTAGTGGTGAAGTAGGTACGTATCCTTGATAGACTTTCGTCGTTGTAATACCTGCATAGAATCGCCGATGACGACGATGAAGGTGGAAAAAGAAGGAAGAAGCATAGAGCGAAACCGGTCAGCAAAAAACTCAGAAACTTGGAACTAGACCCGTGACTTCTTTTTTCACCTTCATCATCATATATATATATATATATATATATATATATATATCTATATATATATATATATATATATATATATATATACATATTTATATATATATATATATATATATATATATATATATATGAGTGTGTGTGTGAATGTGCGTGTGTTTCAATATATGTCTTTTTCTGTTTTGCCTGTGTGCACGTGTCCATGATTCCATGTGTGCAGATGTGTGTGTCCGTGAAAACTGGGGAGTATTGTGGAATCCAGATAAATCGTAAAGTCTCACGCTATTTACCCTGTTGAAATCGCGCTAACCTTTTGACATCGCAGACCTTCGGTTTTTCCCAAAAAATTCATATATCATAGCTCTTCTTCTCTGAAGGAGCAATCGAAATTTGGAGACTGAACACCACGACTGCCTTCCCTCGTATCCCCCACAAAAAAAAAAAAAATTAACAATTGGCTCTTTTTGTTGTTCCACGTACCTATCCTTCTCTACCTTATTTATTCTACATTTATTCCGATATCTTTGTCTATAGACTATTCTTGTTCAGATTACAGCGTTTTAGTCAACTAAATGGTGACACATCGCTCTAGATAATTTAAACCGTCGTCCTTTTTAAGAAACTTATTTCTATATTTGACTTTTATATATACATGTCTGCCACCAGAAGATTTGACTCAAATTAAATCAAATATTCACTGGTTACATTTTCAAGGATATTCCACAACTTTTCTGTTTAACTTAGCTTCTGTAAGTTCTTTTATCTATTTAAACCTAGATGACGTCAAACTACTTAGGTTTTGCCAACTTGATGTAGCATCAGCAACCCACTTGTGTGTGTGTGCGTGTGTGTGTGTGTGTGTGTGTGTGTGTGTGTGTGTGTGTGTGTGTGTGTGTGTGTGTGTGTGTGTGTGTGTGTGTGTGTGTGTGTGTGTGTGTGTGTGTGTGTGTGTGTGTGTGTGTGTGTGTGTGTGTGTGTGTGTGTGTGTGTGTGTGTGTGTGTGTGTCCGTGCGTGTGTGTGTGTATTCACTTTGGTCTTTGGATCACGTGCTGGACTCGTGAACGACAGATATTTCCCTCCCGACAGAGAGCTCAGAGCTCGTATGAACGATCTTTGGTTAATTCTGTGACCTTACACGCACACACATCCCCAGCTCCAGGCCCACGAGAGTTGGAGTAACGACTCGAAGCGCAATGATACTGAAATTATTTCAGCCCTGGGCAGGATTCAAACCCGGACCGTGTGCGTGTGTGCGTGTGTGCGTGTGTGCGTGCGTGCGTGCGTGTGTGTGTGTGTGTGTGTGTGTGTGTGTGTGTGTGTGTGTGTGTGTGTGTGTGTGTGTGTGTGTGTGTGTGTGTGTGTGTGTGTGTGTGTGTGTGTGTGTGTGTGTGTGTGTGTGTGTGTGTGTGTGTGTGTGTGTGTGTGTGTGTCTGTGTGTGTGTGTTTGTGTGTGTGTGTGTGTATGTGTGTGTGTGTGTGTGTGTGTGTGTGTGTGTGTGTGTGTGTGTGTGTGTGTGTGTGTGTGTGTGTGTGTGTGTGTGTGTGTGTGTGTGTGTGTGTGTGTGTTTGCGTGTGTGTACGTGTGCATGTGTGTGTGTTTGTGTGTGTGTGTGTGTGTATGCATGTGCTCGTGTGTGTGTTTGATACATTTCTATTTAGATAATAAAAATATCTTCCATAAGAAAATAAAGCTTATCATTGCAATAAGGTTAATCATCTTAATCCTTCTAATTACCTTCTTTAATGATAATTATTAATTTGTTATTTGTCGAGATGGCTGTATATTACTAATGTTACAATCGACGCTCCTTTACTCCTGACACAACATAAGGTCAGTTACAATAAGTAAACCACGTAATCATTTATCTTTATCGACGAGTCTC
>NC_134783.1:69288653-69306153 GCF_046742065.1 Oratosquilla oratoria
GAGGAACAGTGCGGATTTAGGACAGGTACAGGTTGTGTAGATCAGATCTTTGTGGTAAGACAGATATGTGAGAAAGCTATAAGAAAGGGGAAGGATGTTTTTTGGGCTTTTATGGATCTGGAAAAGGCTTATGATAGGGTAGACAGAAAGGAACTGTGGGAGGTTATGCAAATATACGGGATAGGAGGAAAGCTTCTGGGAGCTGCCAAGAGTTTTTATGAGAGTAGTAAAGCCTGTGTCAAGATTGGAAATGGAGAGAGTGAATGGTTCAGGTAAAGGTGGGACTTCGTCAAGGATGCGTTATGTCGCCCTGGCTGTTCAACTTATACATGGATGGGGTGGTGCGAGAGGTAAATGCAAGGGTAGTGGGCAAGGGATTGGACATGGTTAAAGAAAATGGAGAAAAGTGGGAAGTGAGCCAGCTATTGTTTGTGGACGACACAGCGCTTGTGGCAGGATCGGAGGAGGGATTGAGGAAGTTGGTGGCAGAGTTTGGGAGATTATGTGATAGAAGAAAGCTAAAGATAAATGTGGGTAGTAGTAAGGTGATGAGATGTACAAGGGGTGAAAGTGGCAGTAGGCTGGAAGTGAGCATTAAGGGAGAGCGACTGGAGGAAGTGGATAGTTTTAGATACTTGGGTGCGAATGTGGCAGGAAAAGGTGGAGTGAAGGTGGAGGTAGAATGTAGATTGAGAGAAGCGAGTAAATGCCTTAGTGGATTAAAGAGTGTAATGAGGAATAGACATTTGGGAATGGATGCTAAGAGGAGACTGTATGAAGGAGTGATTGTGCCAACGGCACTGTACGGGGCAGAAACATGGAACATAAGAGAAGAAGAGAGAAGGAGTTTCAATGTGTTTGAGATGAGGTGTCTGAGAAGTATGATGGGGGTTACTAGGCTAGATAGAGTGAGAAATGAGGAGGTGAGGAGGAGAACAGGGGTGGAAAAGGAGCTGGGAGATAGGATTGATGAAAGAATACTAGGTTTGGACATATGGAAAGAATGAGTGAAGAAAGAGTAGTAAAAGAGGTATGGAAGGCAGATGTGGAGGGAGTGAACATGAGGGGACGTCCTAGGATGAGGTGGATGGAAGGGGTGAAGGGGGCATTGGAGAAGAGGGGAATGTCTGTTGAGGAAGGACGGGAGAGGACAGAAGACAGGGGTGAATGGAGAATGGGTGTGTATGAATGATGTTGTGATTGCATGAGGTGGAATGGGCGAGGGGATGGGGGGTGAGGTAGTATGTGTGAGCAAAATTTGACGCAGGCCGAAGGGATTTCTCCCCGTCCTTGCCTTTTATGCAATGGGGGGATGGAGAGGGGGGTCGCCGATTTAATGAGGCGGCCTTGCTGTGGATGTGCTGTGTCTTGCGACACTGCTTCTGACCCAGGCAGTGGACAAGGTGCAGGGATTACCCGTCATCCAGGAGGTACTCAGATAAGAGGGAGGGTGGAGGGGTGTGGAATGTATTCAGGGATGGAATGGGTGGAAATGATTTTATGCCTTTCCCTTTTTGGCTACCTCCCTTGTAAGGGGGAAAAAGCCTTGGTATATGTATGTATGTATATATATATATATATATATATATATATATATATATATATATGTATATATATATATATATATATATATATTGAGGAATGGGCGACAAAATGAGTGGCAGGGTGGTGAGATAAACACCGAGAACCGTTGAAGTTTTATTAACTGACGTTTCGCTCTTAACAGAGCTTCTTCAGAGTGTACAAACATAATCGGGAAATCAACAATTATATATCTTACATCATTCCGCGTTCCTTCCTTAACCCACCCCCTCCCTCCCTCTCGTACCCTTCAGCTCCTGTAAGATAATCCAGCCGTACATTTTGGACAACTTAATAAAACCATCACGACCTAATCACCGACCATCACGACCTAATCACGAGACTCAGTAATGTGGATTTCTTACAGAAAGTCATGATAAGTTATGATGTAAACTGCTTTGTTCACAAATGTTTGCGCAGAGGGAGCACTAACAGCAGCCAAGGAAGCCATCGGTAATATAGATGACCAGGATTTACCAGTGGGAAGAAAGGATTTTTTGGAATTAGTCTCTCTGTGTATCAGATTCGGACCGTTCATGTTCCAGGATGAGGAATATTGTCAGATACGTGGTCTGGCAATGGGGAGTCCACTCAGTGCAGTCCTAGCATCATTATACATGGAAGTTTTGGAGAGAGATCATTTTATGAAAATTATGGGAAGAGGGACCCATTGGTTTCGATATGTAGACGACGTCCTAGTCATTGCCCCGGAGAAAACCAATTTCACCACCAAACTTAATAGGCTGAACATGGTAGACAGGGATATTCAGTTCACAGTAGAACACGAGGTGGATCAAAAGTTACCTTTCTTGGATGTATTAATTTGGAGGAAGGATAACGGCACGGTGGGTTTCTCGGTTCACAGAAAAGCTACCAACAAAAATGACCTCATCCACTACTTTTCAGCACATAGTGAAAGGATAAAGAGAGGAGTAATAATTGGATTTTTTCTCAGAGCGTTCCGGGTATGTAGTAAAGAACATATTGACAGAGAAATCAAATATATTTTTAAAGTGTTCTCAGGACTAAAATATCCAGAAGGGTTACTCCATAGTTTGAAGAAAATAGCTCTTAAAATAATGGAAAAGAGAAATGATGAGAAAAAGGAGACTAAGGAAGGTGGCTTCATTGTAGTTCCAAACTCCAAGCACACAGAAGAGTTAGGACATTTGCTCCGCAGAGCAGGGCTGAAGATCGCCAGTACATCCAGTACGAAGATAGGTGAAGTAGTGAGAGGTAAGAGTAGAAATGATCATAATAACAACAGTATGGTTTACAGAATCCCATGTGGTGGCTGTGACCTAAACTACTTTGGGGAGACAGGAAGAGGCATACACAAGCGGACATATGAGCACAAGAGCGACCTGAGGGCCCACCGAACATCAAACGCCCTGGTGATTCATGCGGAGGAGTACGGGCATTTACCTAACTGGGACGGAGTGGAAATATTAAAACAAGGATTAGACAAGAAAAAAAGAAAAATAGTAGAAGCAGCTTTTATAGCATCCCAGCCCTGCTGTAACCATCGTGATGGTTTTATTAAGCTGTCCAAAATGTCCGGCTGGATGATCTTACAGGAGCTGAAGGGTACGAGAGGGAGGGAGGGGGTGGGTTAAGGAAGGAACGCGGAATGATGTAAGATATATAATTGTTGATTTCCCGATTATGTTTGTACACTCTGAAGAAGCTCTGTTAAGAGCGAAACGTCAGTTAATAAAACTTCAACGGTTCTCGGTGTTTATCTCACCACCCTGCCACTCATATATATATATATATATCTGCTAATAAGAACACGGGTACGTGTGTTCACTTATGCAAAGTAGACCACTTGGAAAAAGAAACTAACGAAGCAGAGCTCTTTCGTATATTACATCTTCAGTGCAACAAGTACATAGTGATAGGAATACATAGACAATATATACATGATACAAAGGAACAAGGACAGTTTGAATAAGCGTAGCGACCAATTACCCCCTGGAGAGCGGAAGGTTATTGTCAATTATCTTACGATGGCGTCGACCCACTAAGCATCTCCTTCGTGGGAGTTCGTCGTCGTCGTCGCGGTTTCGATAAGTTTTCATTTCCCTCGTGGGATACTTCCTGCTTAGCAGGAACTTGAATTCGATCTCGTTGCGTAGTGGTAAATTGCAGCAAAGTCTGCGAAGTGCTCCGCCTCGTTGTGTGGTGTTTTCGGTGTGAAATAACTTCCGATATTAAGTGCGGTGCTAAAAGTATAGTGCAGTGAAGTGTTCTGTGTAAAAACAAATACGGTGTTGGAAGTATAGTTACTATACTTCCGATATTAAGTGTAACTTCGTCTAGACATCTGGCCACCGTGGATCAGCGGTCGCTCAACGTCGTTTCGCTCGTCTGCGAAGTGCTCCGCCTCGTTGTGTAGTGGTTGAAATTAAGCGTGTGAATAATAGTGTTGTGATTAGAAGTATAATTATTATACTTCCGAAAAAGTGCAATTGAAGGAATTAAGTGATATTATAACTCCGAGTGCAGTGTTGTTGTTTTTTTCTTTTTTTTTTTTTGAAATGCGGTGCTAGAAGTATAGTTACTATAAGTGAAGGGATTAAGTGATATTAAAATTCCGAGTGCGGTGCTAAAAGTATAGTGTAGTGAAGTGTCTCTGTGTGAAATGCAGTGCTAGAAGCATTGTAGTGTAGTGTAGTGTTCTTTCGTCTTTCGTGAAAGTGCAGTGACTAAGTACTTCCGAGTGCAGTGTTAAAAGTATAGTGTAGTAAAAAAAAAGTGCAATTGAAGGGATTAAGTGATATTATAATTCCGAGTGCGGTGCTAAAAGTATAGTGCAGTGAAGTTTCTCTGTGTGAAATGCAGTGCTAGAAGCATTGTAGTGTAGTGTAGTGTTCTTTCGTCTTTCGTGAAAGTGCAGTGACTAAGTACTTTCGAGTGCAGTGTTAAAAGTATAGTGTAGTGAAAAAGTGCAATTGAAGGGATTAAGTGATATCATAATTCCGAGTGCGGTGCTAAAAGTATAGTGTAGTGTTTTTTTCTGTGTGAAATGCAGTGCTAGAAGCATTGTAGTGTACTGTACGATAATAAGTCTCTCCTTATCGTACCTTCGTAAAAGTGCAGTGACTAAGTACGATATCAAGTGTTAAAAGTGTACGGTTTTAAACACGATGTAGTGTAGTGCTCTTTTCCCCCCTTCCCCCCTTCCCTTCTTTTCCCTTCCTTCCCTTCTTTCCCTTTCCCTTTTTTTTCCTCTCCCCTTTCCCCCTTCCCTCTCATAACCCTCATCTCCCTACCTCCATACTACCTCCCCCTCCATTTTCCCTCTTCCTCCACCTTCACTCTACTCTTCTCCCTCCTCCGCCTATCTCCACTTCGCTCCTCCATCTCCTATTTCTCCCGCTCACAACTTCCTCCTCCTCCATAACCCCTCCTGCTCATACCCTTTCTTCTCCTACTTCCTCACCATCTCCTCCACCCGTCCTCTCCTATCCCACATTCTCACTCTCCTCCCCTGTACCTAGTTGCTCTTCCATCCTTGCCCTTCGCCACTCACCTTAAACTCCCTTCCTCCTTCCACTACACCTATCACTCTACTTCCCCACCTTTACCACCCTCTCCCTCACGCTCACCCTTACTTCTTCCTTTCTCACTTCTCCACTATCCCTCCTCCCCTATCACTCCCTCCTTTTCCTCTCCCTCCTCCGCCTCCCCAATCACTACCCTTCCGCTTTCCCGCCTACACATCCTGTCTCGATCCCTCGTTTCCTGCTACCAGCAACAGCAAGAATGGATGAATCCACGCGCCTTTCAGAAACGGGCGATGACGGTGAAGGAGGCTGGGTGACTGCTGGCCAAAAGAGGAGTAAGAAGAAAGAGCGTGCTATTCGCTCTGGAGATGGGCAGGAGAGTCGGGAGCAAGCGGAAGGGGCCAGGAGGGCATCGCCCCCTTTGGTCACCACAGGATACAAGATCCCAAAGTCTCCAGAAGGTTTCCAATCAGCCTATGCGCTTTCTCGAGAAATCGAGAAAGAGCATAGCAATTGGAGCATCACTTTTAAGTACCTGCCAACCGGAGAGATTCTCATCTCTCCTAAGGATGAGGCCGCCACTTCTGCCCTTGCCAACCTAACGGAGGTCAGTGGTAGGAGGGTAAACCTCCAGAGGGTGGAAGGAGCAGAAAAGGGAACGAAGATGGTGCTACAGGGCTGGTCAACGGTTAATACCCTGGACGCCATCGAAGAGCATCCACAGGTGATCAGTGCAGAGAGATGCACCTGGAGGAAGGAGAACACCAGGCAGGTCGTGGTTACCCTCCGGGGGCCCGCACTGAGGGAACTGGACCTGGGCATGTGGGGCACGTTCCCACTACGCACCTTTGTGCCGGACCCCATGAGGTGTTTTCGCTGCCAGCAGTACGGGCACCACCAAAGGCACTGCAGACGCTCGTTTAAGTGCGGCATCTGTAGTGGCCCACATACCACCGACACGTGCATTTCAAAGCACAAGAAAAACGAGGAGACGACGGCTAAGTGCCCCAACTGCGGCAAAACACATCACGCTTGGAGCCTTGCCTGCGGTGTCCGCAGAGACGAGGCCAAGGCTACGAGGGAGGTGTACAAGGCCAGAGAGGACTACGTTCCAGCCCCGCCCCGTCCCTCGGTGTGGAAACACCCTCGGCAACCGAGGGAGCCACGCCAGCAGCCTCCAACACCGTCGCCTGCGCTAACGGAGGCAGAGTTCCCTGGGCTCCCTCAGCGGCCCCAGTTCCATAACGGAACCAAGAACCGCAGCCCCCCAGCAGAACCTCCTGTCCAAAGGGAGCAGCAGCCGGCGCAAGCCCTTCCGCGGCTACTCACCTTCCAGGATGACGAACTGATGCAGTTCGTCATGGTCGCCGCGGCTGCGCTGGCCCGCCACCTGGGGAGCTCGGAAGACCAAGTCAGGGAAGCTACGAGCTTCCTCAAGGACATGGCGCAGGCGATGGTCTCCATCAAAAAGTGCTCACCTGCCACCAAGCCCTCCATGTCTCCATCCGCTGCACCAGGTACCACCCAGGTGACCGAAAGCTCTCCAACGATCCCATCTCCTGCGCAGCCTCCCGCAGTGCCCTCGACCAGTGTCCGAACACCCGAGGAGGATCCAGCGCCCTCCCCAGTACGCGCAGAGCCGCCAACGTCTGACGAGCCGGCCCGAAAAGGCAAAGCAGGAGCCGCGGTCAAGGCTACACTGCCTGAGGGCCCAGTTCGAGTCCAGCGGTACCAGACGAGGCGAGAGGTTACCCTCTCTAAGGCAGGTGGCGCAGCGTTTGTGGCTGGATTCCCTGACGTACCTAGGGGAAACGAAGGGGCGGATACGGACACTGATGGTGGCAGCGAGGGCTCTTCTTCTTCGCCGTCAAGCCCGTCATCGTCATCAGAAGACAACGAGCACCATGGATAGAGTGTCCACAGTGCGCTCGACCACCCAGACTGTTCGCTTCCTCCAATGGAATATCCTTGGATTCAGAGCGAAACAGTCACTTCTGCAAGGGAAAAACAGGTCATCCTCTTGCAAGAGACCCTGGTGGGAGAGGAAGAGATCAGGATCTCTGGATACCACGTGTTCGTGTCGCCCCAAACGGACACAAGCAGAGGTTGTATGACCCTTGTCCATGCGTCCATCCCATGTTCAAGAGTAGACCCACCAATAGAGTGTGGGGAAGATGTGGAGGTGCTCGCAGTTCGACTGCACTTCCCCCATGAAACGGTCCATGTGTATAACATTTACAAGGCCCCTGTGCGTGGACACTTGGACCTGGGGGAAGTATGCACCGTCGCGGAGGACGAGCAGTACATCATCGCAGGTGACTTTAATGCGCACCACCCCATTGTTCACTCTGTGTCGCCTACAAACTCGCCCGGGCGACACATTGATGAAATCCTGAACACCAGCCCGGGTGTGGTCCTACTGAACGACGGGTCGCCGACGCATGTACGACATGGCAGGCTCGATCTCTCATTTGTCTCCTCCTCATTGCTGCATCGGATGTTGTGGAGCATCAACGACACGGCTACGAGTGATCATTTTGGAATAGACATGTCGCTCACCGTAGCCCCGCCACCCCCAGTGGTCCAGAGAATAGGAAGGTGGAACCCGCGCAAGGCCAATTGGACGTTGTTCAAGGACAGAGTGGCTCTCGAGGTCGTCACCGACGCTCTGGCCATGGGTGAGTTGGACGATGCGGAGGCCTCACTGGTCTCTGCTATTCATGCAGCGGCAGAGGAGGCAATACCTAAGAAGGGCCTCAACAGGAGGAGACATCGAGATGGTTGGTACTACAACCAAGAGATCAAGGATGCCAACCACAGGGTCAACCGTCTACGAAAGATCCTGCGTAGACACCACAACCCTGCTAACCTGGCCAACCTCCGGAGTGCCGTCGAAGAGGCCAAGGAGACAGCTCGACGTGTGCGTAGCGAGAAGTGGCTAGAATGGTGCCAAAGCTTTAGTGAGTCCACCACGCTAAAGGAACTTTGGGGGAAACTCCACATAGCGACCAGCCGTACCCCACCACGGCGCGCTCCCCGTGCACCACAGTGCGAGGCAGAAAATCTGGCGCAAGAATTTGCCAGACGCACGCACACAGCCACGCTACCCGCCGAGCTGCAACAGAGGCAGGCCATGCTCCGTGAACCAAGAGAGACCAGGATACAAGCTGCCATGGGGTCTCCGGGTGACACGGACACGCCATTCACCATCCATGAGCTGCAAGCCTCACGCAAGAGATCCTCCGACACTGCTCCAGGGAGCGACCTAGTGACGTACTCCATGGTTGCACACCTGGGGGATGCTGGAGAAGAAGCACTCCTCCAGGTGGTAAACAGCAGTTGGTCCTGTGGAAGACTTCCGTCCAACTGGAAGAGGGCCGACATCGTGCCTATCCCCAAGCCCAGGGAGCCCGGAAAGTATCGTCCTATCTCCCTGACGAGCTGCCTGGGGAAGACCATGGAAAATATGGTTCTCCAAAGACTTTTGTGGAAACTGGGACCACCACAAGAGAACCTCTATGGCTTCACCAAAGGGGTGGGCACGGCTCAATGCATTACAACGCTTCTGAGCCATGTGGAGCAACGTCACGCCATGGTCGTCTTCTTTGACCTGGAGAAGGCATTCGAGCTTGCCAGTCCCGCTGCAATTCTGGACAGTCTGGCTGCCAGAGGAGTACAGGGGAAACTGTTACAGTGGATAGCGGACTACCTCTCCAATAGAACTGCCAGAGTCCGTCTACAGGGAGTGGAGTCCTGCTATCACCCCCTGGAAAATGGTACACCCCAGGGTGGGGTTCTCAGTCCCACCCTGTTTAACGTGCTGATGAGTGAATTAATAGCCATCCCTCTACCCACAGGATGCCGCCTCCTATCATACGCAGACGATGTCGCGCTGGTGGTAGCAGGCAGAAGGACCAAGGCCAGAAGGACGCAAATGTGCCTCGACCGCATTTCCTCCAAATGCGAAGAGCTTGGCCTCAAGATCTCGCCACCAAAGACCAAAGCCATGTGTTTTGGCACTAGCGTGACACCAAGGGACAGGCTTCTGCTGCAGGGACATGAGGTAGAGTGGGTCAGCACGCACATGTACCTAGGTGTCTGGCTCGACTCCAGGCTGTCCTTCCGGACTGAAGTGGCATACATCCGGGGAAGGGTCCTCAGCCGGATTAACGTTTTGAAGTCCTTGGCGACCAGAGAGGCAGGTGCCAACTGCGCTGTCCTCCGGACATTCTACGTCAGCGCAATTCGACCGGTGATAGACTATGCCAGCAGTGCTCTGGCTGGTCTATCCGCAACACGGTTGGCTGACTTGGAGACAGTACAGAACCAGGCGCTGCGCGTAATATTGGGCGCGCCGCGCTGGACTCTGGTCGCCAATATGCAGCAAGAGGCGGGACTGGTGCCTATCAGTGCGAGGATCTCAGGATTGGTGGTAGCCTTCGCCATAAGAGTCATTCAGAGAGAACATGACTCGTTCCTGCGGCGAAGGCTAATCAGCGCCCTCCAGCAAGATCCGGATCTCTTCCCGCAGAAGAGGTGGTCAGCGAGGGTTGCACACCGCATAAGGGACCTTCACCTGCATGACCTTATCCTTCAGAAGAGGAGGGATGTGCCGGTGGTTGGTTATGTGCAATCTCCCCCCTGTGGGGTGCGGGACTACTCAACACCGCCAACTTAACACCGCCAACTCAACACCGCCGACTCAACGCCAGGACAACTCAACACCGGGACAACTCAACACCGGGACAACTCAACACCGGGAGAGGTCACCGATAAAGTTATTCCTTATTTACAGCTCATGATTATTATCATTTTTTTGCTTGTATGTATATATGTATAAATAAGTTTATTTAGAACCGTATATATTTGTATGTGTATATATAATGTGTATACTCTAACCGGTATATGTATGTACATATATAATGTGTATGTTCGAACCAGTATATGTGTGTGTATATATATAATGTACATATTTGTGTAAATGCATCTTCATACATAATTAAATGTATGTTCCTGTGTTTGAATGTATGGTTAAATGTATTCTTATATGCGTTTCTATATGCATGTAATATATATATATATATATATATATATATATATATATATATATATATACGCATACATATGTATGTATGTAGATACATTACACACGCACACACACAATATATTTTTATGCGACGTTTTTGTTTGAAATTTCCTGGCCAGGAAAGGCTAATCAAGATGCATATATCAAAGGAGGATACCGTAAGTTAATCCTAAGGTTAAAAGAGACAAACAAATAGAGATTGAGATAATCTGCCCAGATTTATTTTGAAAGTATTTTTTTTTTTTTTTTTTTTACTTAATAAATGGCAATTTTTCTGAAATGGCAATCTTAACACTGGCTGTTTTCCTTGGGGAAATATTCCCAATGGTAATTTCCCCACTGGGAGTTTTCCTAGAACCCATCTTAAAAGTTAAATCAAACTAAAGTATATTATATTAAGAGTACTTTTTTTTATTTTGTATTTTAAAGGAAATAGAAACTTTAGATACTTAACTAAGTAATTTATTTGTTATATAACATTATTTGAAACATTAAAGATTAATAAATAAATACTTGACTTGAATCTTAAAGAAAACTGCTACAATTTAAAAACATAACTTTTTTTCATTCAGAACAACTCAACACCTCTCCCGGTGTTGAGTTGTCCCGGTGTTGAGTTGTCCTGGCGTTGAGTCGGCGGTGTTGAGTCGGCGGTGTTGAGTTGGCGGTGTTGAGTTGTCCCTTCCCGCCCCTGGGAGAATCCACCGGCCAGAATCAGTGTGATGGCGTCACGACGCGGTACGCCCGCTGCCGCGCCTGCGGGCGGATGCGGAGGCCACAATGAGATCTGTCGCCCAGGAAAACTGCGTCGTCTATTTCACAGACGGCTCCGTGGATCCCGTACACAACGTGGCAGGTGCAGCGTTTGTCACGAAGGACGAGGAACAGGGAGTAAGGGTGTTGGGCACTCGCTGCTCGACGCAAGCAGAGGGTGTTGCAGTGGGTCTAGCATTGACCCATGCTCTCAACACCCACCAACGTAATGTAGTTGTGCACACAGATAGTTTAGCTCTGTTGCAATTAATATCAAAAAAATTTCATAATGACCAGAAAAAACTAATGACCTCACTGTTGTTTCAGCTCAAGGCCCTCCGTCAGCAAGGGAGATCAGTCGTCCTCAACTGGGTGCCGGGACACATCGGCATCCAGGGAAATGAAGCGGCAGACAGGGTGGCCAGAAGAGCGGCCACAGGGGACATGGAAGGCGGAATCGGTGTCCTCCCGAGCCGAACTGAGATCTTGGCCATTGCAACGAGAACGATGGCCAAGAGGGAACTACAGAGCCATAGGAACCTAACAGCCCAGAGGCCGTCAGCACGCTGGTATCAAGTTGCCACAGCGTATGAGCGACTGACCCCTGGAGTCCGTCTCTCCAGGATAGAAGAAGTCACCCTTCATCGACTCCGTCTCGGGTATCGATGCTTCTCGGAGGTGACGGGACAGCCGGAGGCCTGCATCCACTGTGGAGAGGCCGGCGCAAACGGGCTAGATCATTATGTGGCCCTTTGCCCGGCGACCAGATTTCTACGTGCGGGCCCCAGGACCTCGGCTGGGGGACTCATCCGTCGACTGACGATGACACTTAACTCGTATCAGCTGGGACGCCTCCTTCAAGTGCCGCCCCCCAGATGATACGGATGGGTTCTGTTCGACTGTACTCTCTTGCTGGTTTTTTTTTTTTTTTTTTTTTTTTTGACTTATGACACGTTTCAACTTAAGCCAAGGACTAATGCTTTCTTTTCTTCACCTAGGTAACTGCGCATGATGCCTTAGACTGGACCGGATGGGACGAGACGGGTGCAGGAACTACGTCGGCTGGACCGGATGGGACGCGACGGACTCATAGGACACTAACCACGTCGGCTAGATCGTGGAGACCGACCAGGACCGTACAGCGCAACAAATATTGTCATATTTAAACAAATATACATGTAACTTATTGTAAAAGGCATACTTGTATGCCTTCTAGGAATATGGGTAGAGACCCAAACAAGATGTATTTCTTGTAAATCAATAAATGTATGTAAAATCTTACGATGGTGGGGCTGTGACCTGATGTCGCCCCACCATCGTAAGATAATTGACAATGACCTTCCGCTCTCCAGGGGGTAATTGGTCGCTACGCTTATTCAAACTGTCCTTGTTCCTTTGTATCATGTGTATATTGTCTATGTATTCCTATCACTATGTACTTGTTGCACTGAAGATGTAATATACGAAAGCGCTCTGCTTCGTTAGTTTCTTTTTCCAAGTGGTCTACTTTGCATATATATATATATATACATATATATACATATTTATATATACACATATGTATATATACGTATATATATAAACCATAATACTTTTAATGTTCAAAACCAAGTGGTCCAACGGGGCCTTGGGTGCTGTAAAATTAAATAGATAAATAAAAATAAATAGAAATGAAAAAAATAAAAAATAAACTACCCAAACAACAGTCTATAGAGCATATATGATAAAACCCTCTTCGGTACAACTTCCTCTATTTACTTGACGGATGCTCAGCTCAATATAATTGCATATCGTTAGCCAGAACATAATCTATTTCACTATTTTTTCGATTTGAGTTAATCTTGTTCCCTTTAGCCAGGAGTTCCGATCTAAACTGATTAAAACTATTCACTGATCGACAAAACTAATCAGTAAACGTATCCATATCCTCCACATTGTACTGTCATATTAGATATTTTTATAGTAATTCGCCCTTCCTCTGACTGGCCGCTGTCTGGATGCAGAGGAGACTTCTTGCCGTCAAAATTTATTTGGTTCGGTGCCTTAGCCAAGCTACTCCTTATGAAAATTTACATAACCAGGATCTCGAGTGAGTTGTACCTTTCTATACAATGACATCGACTTTCGAACTTGAGTTTTTTTTTATATTTAATGTTGATATTGTTTTATTTGTATTCTTATTGCCTTTATTGTCCATGTCACGGGATACATGAATTATCGATAAGGGATGTTTGGATTTTTACTTCTGACACCTGCTATGCGATTTTGTTCGGTTGAAAATGAAATGATAACAACAATAAAAAAGAAAAATGACACAATATAAATCTGCATAAAAACATTAAGAAGAAAATGGTTAAAAAAAGTAATATTTTCCAGGACCGATACTTGCAAGAGAATACGAAGAAAATTGCTATTATGAAAAATGCACACTTATGAAAATATATGGCAGAAAATAGAAACAAAAGACTCATACAAAGTAATGAGGAAATAAAAGACATAAAA
This sequence comes from Oratosquilla oratoria, assembly GCF_046742065.1. Lineage (NCBI taxonomy): Eukaryota > Metazoa > Arthropoda > Malacostraca > Stomatopoda > Squillidae > Oratosquilla > Oratosquilla oratoria. The sequence continues at coordinate 69,302,085 of NC_134783.1, forward strand.
AGGAGTTATAGAGACAAAATAAAATACTTTTGTGTACAACAAAAATACTAAAAGGCTTATATAGAATTCAGAGCTACTCATGATATAAAAATAGATGCATGATCTTTTTTTAGCGTATAAGAACTTAATAATGAAAATACAAAGAATATAGGAGGAACGATGATTACATTCTAAAATGAAAGTAAATAATTTGGCAGCGCAAAAATGGTCTATAATGATAAAAGGAGAAAATAAAACTTATGGAATTAGAAAAAAGTAAGGAAAAGATAAAAACAAATACAGTAAACCGTATAACGTAAATAGTCGTTTTGATAACAGCATCTGCGATCATACGAGCCCCAGCCGGAACTTCTGGCGGTCATTAAGTTCACTCAGACGCGGGCTCATTCATTATAATTAACGCATTCAAGACCAAACAACTTTTTACATATCGTACAATCTACGCTCTTTCCATCTATTCAGAGTCACAGACGTCTCCACGGTACCAGAACCTTTAAGGCTGTTGAAGGAGCTTCTGCCATATAATTCAAACAAAATATTCATGGCATCATACGCGGTGTAGCCAAGGTCAGCGACGTCCGCTACAAAAAATTTTGTAACTGGGAGGTGGGCTGGACTAGGGATGGAGGGGATAATGTTATTCTCATTGACTGCATTTATAAACCATAAAGGGTGCATCTCCGGAAATAGCGAATAAACACACACACACACACACACACACACACACACACACACACACACACACACACACACACACACACACACACACACACACACACACACACACACACACACACACACACACACACACACACACACACACACACAATCGTCGGATTGACGGCGAAGATTGGAACTCCGGAAAAAACGCATTTTTCATGGATTTCAACTACGAGGAAGTACCTTTTTTTATTAGTAGGGAAGGGGAAAACTCGTGGTGTAGTAGAAAGGTGATGAAAAGGGAGAAGAAGAGGGATTACTGAGGGAAATGGAAGGAAATGAGGAGGGGGACGAACGGGCTCCCCCTGACAGCGGAAAAAATATAAACAAGAGGTCTGCTGACGACACAGGGGAAATCGAAAATATCAGTAAAAGCATTAAGATTAGAAATATAGATAAGAACAACACAATGGAAAGTGAAAATAATAATTTCCATGAATTCAATGAGGGGGGGGGGATGCCAACCTCTAGAAGAAAAACTAGAGAAAATGACCGAACATTGGGAGAGTAGGTTCGGTCAATTAACAAGGATAGCGCAGAGCTGATAAATTGGAAGAGTTAAAGAAGGAGAACCAAACCCTAACTAAAGAAATAGAAGAATTAAAAAGACAGTTAAAAGAAGTAAAAAATGAGAATGAAGAATTAAAGACGAATAATAAAGAGAATAAAGAGTCCATAGCAAAAGAAGTACAGGGTTGGAAAAAAGTAAAAAAAAAAAAAAAAAAAAAAAATTAAGAATATAGTGGCACAACAGATGAAAGATCAAATTAAAGACACAATTATTAAAGTGATGAGGGAGGAAGAGAATATAGTGAGAGACTTAGCGGATAAAAAGATATGTATGATTATATTGGGGATGGAAGAGAAGTATAATACAAATTGGACTACAAGAATAAAGGAGAAGGAGAAAGTAAATAAGATATTGGAAGTAGTTCAAGAAGATGGAACAGAAACAGGGAAAGAAATAGAAGAAATATATAGACTAGAGAAATACAATACAGATAAGACCAGACCAATTAGGATCAAATTTAGGTCACAAACAACAGCAGAGAATATCTTAGCAAAAACAGGAAAACTAGCAAACAGTGAACAGTTTAAACAGATATGAATAAAAAGAGAAATGAATAAAGAGGAAACAGAGGATGAGAAAGCAAAAAGACAAGAAGCTAAGAAAAAACGAGAAAAGAACAGAGACAGAAAAAGAGAAATTCTCTTGGAGAGTAGTGAATATGAAAGTGAGAAAATGGTACATAACAGAGAAAAACGGAAGGGGAACAGAAAACACGATGGAAGTAGCAGAAAATAGAAAGTGTCTTACACAAATATAGATGGCTTAATAACAGGCTTGAACGAACTGAATGATTACCTGAAAGAAAAAGAACGGGACATAATGGGAATTGTAGAGACAAAATTAAAAGGTCCACTACCATCCAACAGTGTAGGACAGGGTGCATATAATTATTGGATTAGAAACAGAGAGGTAAAACAAGGGGGGTAGAGTTGTGTTCCTGACTAAGAAGGATATAAATGTGAGGAATGTCACATATGGAAAAAATAGAGTAGAGATGATTATGATCGAAGTCGAAGACAAAGCTAGGAAGAGCAGAAAGTTTATAATAAATTATGTGCCTCCTAAAACGGCCTCGTGGGAAGAGAGAGACATAAAAGTATGTTAGAAGCCACACGGATAACATTAAATAAGTTAATGGAAGATGGAGGAAGAATAGTTATAAAGGATGATTTTAATTGTAAAGAAGTCTGCTGGGGAGAGATGACAGTAAAGGGTGGAGACGACTCATGAGGAAATGTACTACCTGATATGATTATTGACCATACAATGACGCAATGGATTCAAGAGAACTCTAGGTATAGAAATGAAGAAGAACTATCGGGACTGGACCTAATAATCACATCAGAACTTGAAATAGTGGAAAAGATTGAATATGAGACACCAATAAGTAAAAGTGACCACATATTGGTTGAAATGGAACTCAATGAGAAAAAATACACAAAAAGAAATGAACAATATAGAAAAGGAAGATTGATGTATGAAAAAACAAATTTTGATAAAATAAGATAATTCTTTTAAAAAGAAGACTGGGAAAGAATATACAAAGATAAAACAACAGTGGAAGAGAAATGGAATATTTTGACAAGAATTTATAAAAAAGAAGTTGAAAAGTATGTTCCAAGACAAAAGTAAGAAAAATAATATGTAAAGTGCTGGTACAACAAAAGTTGTAGGGAGTTAAAAGACAAAAGAGATAAAGCTTGGACAAAATGGAAAATACAAAAAACCTGAAAAATGGAAAATATATACTACATACATACATATACCAAAGGCTTTTTCCTCCTACATGGGGGTAGCCAAAAAGAAAAAGGCATAGAAACCACTCCCACCCATTCCATTTCCAATATGTTCCACTCCCCTCCACCCTCCTCCCTCCCTCTTATCTTGGCACCTAGTTATAGAAATGAATATGTACAAGTGTGCAGAGAAGAAAAAAGAAAATACGAAAAAGACGTCATAGAAAAATTTAAAGACCATCCAAAACTATTTTACAGATTTGTAAACAACAAACTGAAAAACAAACAAGATTTAGATAAGCTACAGCAAGGAGTTGAATACACAGAGGAAATAAAAATGGCAGAAATAATGAACAAGCATTTTAAATCAGTGTTTACAAGGGAGAACATACAACCTTGTGATATCGAATGGGAGGAGAAAGTCCCCCCTATGAAAGAAGTAGAAGTAACAAGGAATGAAATAATGAAACACTTGAGTAATCTTGATATCAGAAAATCGCATGGACCAGATGAAATAGCAAAATTGATTTTGAAAGCATGCAGGAATGAACTGGCAGACAAAATACATAGCCTAATAAACAGTTCATTGAAAGAAGGAAAAGTTCCAAAAGATTGAAGAGGAGCAAATATAGTACCTATATATATAGGGGGAAACAAAGAAGACCCTACAAACTATAGACCAGTCTCTCTAACAAGGACAATAGCAAAAATTTGTGAAAGAATTATCAAAAGTAGATGGGTAAGGCATTTAGAAAAAGCAACGTATTAAATCCAAGACAATTTGGATTCAGACAAGGACGATCATGCATCACAAACTTAATGTGTTTCTATTCAAGGCTAATAGATATAATACAAGAAAGAGATGGATGGGCTGATTGTGCATTTCTAGACATAAAAAAGCTTTTGACAAGGTGCCACATAAGAAGTTGCTTAAGAAATTAGAAACTACAGGAGGAATACAGGGCAAACTGCTGAAATGGATGGAAGACTTTTTGCAAGAAAGAAAAATGAGAGTGGTGATAAGAGACAAACACTCTAATTG
>NC_134783.1:69308653-69313653 GCF_046742065.1 Oratosquilla oratoria
TAATGTGTACGTGAAGGGTTTTGTTGGGATCGACTTTTCTCTATGTGCAGCTGTCTAGGGTGCTGGAGTTCAATATTACGATTTGAATCATACAGGTTCGTTCTGTGGTGTGGTAGAAACTGTAAAGGTAGGCCGGGCAAACATGGAATTTAGAGACAGCTGATTTGCATATGGCGAGGTCGGAAGAGGAGGTGTATGAGTACCATTGGCCGTCTTCAGATTTTATAACTGTTGTAAGTTCTACATCGAGAGTGATAGTTGAGTTTTTGTAGGTGTATGGGACGTGTGCGGACAATTCGTCGACAGACAATTGGGCGACGGGACAATTGGTAGTTTAGACAACTGGTAGATGGGACAATTAACCGATATTTGATCGAAAAGAGTTTTATGTAGACATTTGTCATGTATTTTTTATTTATTTTATTTACTTAATGTTCATTAATTTATTTCATTTATACTTATTTATTATAACATTTGTCAGAAAAGGCAATCTAATTAGAAAGGAAGAAAAAAGGAATACCATTTTATTATAAACTCTTACATACAATTATTAGCATATGCCCTTAAAAATTGTAGGACATCCACTTTGTCGTAATTAAAAAGAAAAAAATACCAATTATTTGTAGAATACAGTCAAACAAGGTAATTATAAACTCTTACATACAATTATGAGCACATGCCCTCAAAAATTGTAGGCCATCCTCTTTGTCGTCATTCTATTATAAACTCTTACATACAATTATTAGCATATGCCCTCAAATTTGTAGGCCATCCTCTTTGTTGTAATAAAAAAGAAAAAAAATTATACCAATTATTTGTAGAATACAGTCAAACAAGGTAATTATAAACTCTTACATACAATTATGAGCACATGCCCATAAAAATTGTAGGCCATCCTCTTTGTCGTAATTGACTACAAGCTTTTTCAGCCTTTCCTTAAGCCGATAATATTTTTTGTTTCCTCTTGACACGTAACCCCCTGATATTGCTTGTTCTATGATAAGCTCCGTACTTGACTGCTCAATCCTAAGCTTTTGAATTAATTTTGAAATGTTAGGGTGATGGACGTTGATTCGACGATTGAAGGCATGGTGCCACCCTTCAAGTGAGTTATTGGTTTTCGGGAGATCATCCAAAACTCTGTTTTCACCACCCCTTGTCACCACTGTCACCACCACTGTCGGTCTTCGACCATTACACTTATATTTGACTTGTAATACCACTCGTCTCGAGGCCCCTTGCCTTCGTTACGTGAGTTTCACTAAATGTTCAAGTTCCTCTTAAGCAGTAGGCCCAATGCCTTGTATTTCCTGTAGTCTCACTATTTTCTAATTTCAATAGGCCCCGTGCCTAGTTCTCTCGTCCTTTGGGTTAATAAAAGGGTGGTGAATTTTCTTTCTTCTTTCACTGTAATTTCACAGTCTTGTTACACTCAGGATCTCTTTCTCTCGTCTCTCTACATCGTCTGACGAGATACCGTATCCTACGCTAAGCTACCTTCGTCTGACGTCACTAATTTTTCTAATCCAATCTCCTATGACTTCTCAAATAAATGTCACTCCTTATGGGCGTGACTTTGAATTCATGCACCAATAGTTTTTTCCTCCTTCTCCACCTTGCACCAATCCGGAAAGCCATTGCAATGCCACTAGCAATATCGTTTACCTCAGCATTAGTCAAACGAAGCTAACCTGCGCTTACAGAGTTTTGATTACATCATCGATTATAAAACAGTCACCTCCGTTGGTGTTTACATAGACATAACGTCACCTCAATGTTATCAAACAGCAGGCAGCAGGCGAGTCTAATTGTTGAGTCAGCATTCAAATGCCCTAGTGTTTCCCTAGCTCATTTCCATTCGTACAACTACCGGCCTCTTACACTGTAATAGCACGACCATAATGATATATCGAATACTTGACGTCGGCGCCTACAACGCTGCATTATTCCTACCCAAGTACTCTCAAAATATGACAAAAAATCCCCCCAAATTATATATGTTTCGGTGCTCAGAGATATAAGAAATTGTTCAAACAAAACAGCTACATCATCAGGCGGAACGAAAGCAAGAGCCTACAGTTGCCTTTTGAGTAGAGTATTTTCTGGATTGTTGTACCATGTTTGCAATCCAATAGATGAGTTCAGATGATGAAATTGAATCGTTCTATGATGATTTAAGTCAGGTAATGGATCAAGAAAAAAGTAAGTACATGTTAGTAGTAGGCGACTTTAATGCTAAAGTAGGGAAGAAAATGGGAGATGAGACGTGTATTGGGAAGTTTGGAGCAGCTGAAAGAAATGACAGAGGCGAGATGTTAGTAAATTTTGCATAGAACTACAATATGAGGATAATGAACACTTTCTTCCAAAAGCGTGTAGGTCGTAAATGGACGTGGATAAGTCCAAATAGAACAACAAAGAACGAAATAGACTTCATATTAGGAGATGAGAGCAAAAGCGTTAACAATGTTACGGTGATAAATAAAGTCAACATAGGTAGTGACCATAGAATGGTAGGTTGCATAGCTAAATTCAATTTCAGAGCCGAGAGAAATAAACTAGTTTAAAAAAAGATAATAAGCCTTGCAAAGGTCAAGGATAATAATAAGAAATTTCAGTTAGAAATTAAAAATTGATTCGAAGCTCTAAGAACTAACGAGGACAGCGTGGAAGACATTGATTTGAATTTAGTGAATATCATTAGGGAATCAGCAGAGAAAGTAGGAAGTACAAAAAACATTAGAGAAAAGAAATACTCCAAAGCTACAAATGACCTAATTAAAAAGAGAAGGGTCATGCAGATTAAAAGCAGGAAAGACGAAATAGAAAGTGTAGAACTAAACAAGCTTATCAGAAAAAAAAGGCAGAGATCAAAGAAAAGAAAAAGAAACATGGATGAAATAGAGAAAACTATTCGGAAAGGTAAAAGTATTGAAGGGACCGAGCGCAAACATGCTTTAGGAAGACAGTAAATGATATGTTTGAAAGATTAAATGGAGAAATAATTAAATGTAGAGCCAAAATGGTAAAAAGAGTAGAAGAATTTTACAAAGAGCCTTACTCGTCGAAGACAGTAGTTGAGTTAGCAAATTTACGTTTAGACGTTAGTAGTGTACCAGAGATTACAAAGGAAGAAGTAGAATTTGCTCTAAAAACTATGAAACGAGGAAAAGCACCTAGGGAAGATGGTATATCAATAGATCTGTTGAAAGACGCAGGTAAATTAGTTCATATTAAATTAGCTCAGTTGTACACCCAATGCTTACATCAAGAAAGCGTTTCTGATGCTTGGTGCGATGCTATAGTAATTTCGCTTCATAAAAAAGGAGACCAGAAGGACTTTAGTAACTATCGACCGATTAGCTTGCTATCAAATGTATATAAAGTATTCTCCAAGATTCTTATAAATAGACTAAGTCAAGTTTTAGATAGAAACCAACCGAGAGAACAGGCAGGCTTTAGGAGCGGATACTTGACTCTAGACCATTTGCAGGTGATGAACCAACTGATCGAGAAAACGACATAATACAATATACCTCTGTGTTTAGCTTTTGTAGATTATGAGAAGGCCTTTGACTCGGTAGAATAAATAGCAATACTAAACTCGCTACGCAATCAGGGTACAAACGAACAGATCGTAAGGGTTTTAGAAAATATTTATGCGAAAGGTACCGCTATAATTCGACTACATAAAGATACAGAAAAGATAAAAATCGAGAAAGGAGTACGGCAAGGCGATACAATTTCACCCAAATTATTTACAGCTTGTTTGGAAGAGATTTTAAAAAAGTTGAGCTGGGAAAAGATAGGTTTGAAGATTAATGGCGAATATTTGAACCAGCTAAGATTTGCGGATGACGTTATTCTTATTTATCAAGAAAGAGCAGAAGACTTGCAAGATATGCTAAGTGATCTAAACAAGGAAAGTCTCAAAGTAGGTTTAAAAATGAATATGAGTAAAACCAAAGTAATGTTCAACACGAAAGTTCAAAGTAAAGAGATTATAATAGATGGTGAGAGTCTTGAGGAAGTTGTAGAGTATAATTATTTAGGCCAGATGGTGAAAGTGACAAAAGATTATGATAATGAAATAAAAAGACGTATTGCAATTGGTTGGAAAATGTTTGGTAAGTATAATAAAATCCTGAGAGGCTCTCTACCTTTATGTCTGAAACGTAAATTTTACAATCAATGCATTATGCCTGCAAAACTCTACGGGTGTGAAACTTGGAAACTGACGAAGGCGATGGAAACAAAGCTAAGGACGGCACAGAGGAGAATGGAGAGATCAATGATGGGAATAACGCTGAGAGACCGAAAGAGATCAAGTTGGGTGAGAAAGCAGACTAGAGTGAAAGATATTTTGAGGCGATGAAAGAGAGGAAGTGGAATTGGGCAGGTAAGTTAGCGAGAACGACTGATGAGGGATGGAGCAAGTGTGTTACTGAGTGGACGCCGCGAAATAGGAAGCGTGGAAGAGGGAGACCAGACAGAAGGTGGAGAGACAAGATTGAGAAGTTTGCAGGAGTGGCGTGGGAGAGGTTGGCGCGATCATGTGAATCATGGAATGCTATGAAGGAGGCATTTGTTCAGCAGTGGACTCAGAACGGCTGATTTGATTGATTGATTGATTGATCGATTGATTGATATGCATATCCTTCGAATAGAAATTTTCTGCTGCCACGTTCTGTTTTCACTAACTCCATCGTGTTGAAGGGTTGGGAATAAACTGAAAAAGCGCCTTGACTTGAATTGAAGTTGAAAGATGAAAGACATTATTTATAACGAGTTTAAGTTATCAACAAAGTGTTTGTACACAAATTGTCCCATCTACCAGTTGTCTAAACTACCAATTGTCCTATCGCCCAATTATCTGTGTTTAGATTGTCAACAAGGTGTTTGTACACAAATTGTTCCATCTACCAGTTGTCTAAACTACTAATTGTCCTGTCGCCCAATTGTCCTGTTGCCCAATTGTCTGTCTACCAATTGTCTGTCGA
>NC_134783.1:69326153-69328653 GCF_046742065.1 Oratosquilla oratoria
ACATGAAGATGCTAATTCCAATCTTTCTCCTCACACTGCTCCCCCCCACTCTCTCTCTCTCTCTCTCTCTCTCTCTCTCTCTCTCTCTCTCTCTCTCTCTCTCTCTCTCTCTCTCTCTCTCTCTCTCTCTATCTCTATCTCTCATGTGCGCACACACACACACATGCGCGCACACACACACACACACACACACACACACACACACACACACACACACACACACACACACACACACACACACACACACACACACACACACACACACACACACACACACACACACACACACACACACACACACACACACACACACACACACACACACACACACACACACACACACACACACACACACACACACACACACACACACACACACACACACACACACACACACACACACATACACACACACTTACACACGCACAGACGTAAATAGGGAGTAACTGAAGTGGAATGGAAGAAAATGGTGACGGGCCAGAGGGACCACAAGACAGTCAGTCACGTTACAATGTAAACATGTACCTAGAGCCTTGTACCAGTACAAGGGCGAAGCAAAGTTCAAACATAGGTTTTAGATCACCAAGAGGCAAAAAAAAAAAAAGAGTTTTCTACTTCATCATGGATTTAGTGGGTACAAAAGAAGGCTCTTAGTAAAGTTATAGACATAGAGAGGGACATGAGACATATGAACGATTTGTGGAGGCGGGAAACTGAATCTACGGAAGACGAACAAAGACCTAAACAAGGAAGTGAGTGATTTAAAAACAGTAAACATGGAATTAAAAGAAGAGGTAAGTGCACAAAAAAAGGCCGAGTTAAAAAGTGAACATGAGAGGTTGAAAAATAATGAAAATATAAATAGCGAGAACATAAGGAAAGAGGTGGGTGAATGGGAAAAAGCATAAAAGACGATTTGCAACAGCTCAGAAATAATTGAAAAAAGACAAAGAAGATAAAATAATTTCTAAAGAAGTAGTTCATCAGCAAAGGCAGGAGAAGGCTGAAGATACCATCATTAAGGTAATTAGGGAGGAAGAAAACTTAGTAAGAGTTACAATAGACAAAAAAGAAAATATATATATATATATGGTCTAAAGGAAAAACAACCCAAATTTGTTGTTGAGAGACAAAGAGGACAAACAATTGCCAAGAAATGGTTTAGAAGTAGTACAAGATAAAGAACAAGAATTAGAAAAAGGAATAGAGGAAGTGCACAGAATTGATAAATATGCAGAAGGAAAAGGAAATAGTTGACAACTAAAGATCAAATTAAGGTCATAAATGGCAGCGGAAGAAATCTTAACAAAAAAACAAGAAAATTAGCAAGTAACGAACATTACAAAAACATGTGGATAAAAAGAGACATGAATGATTAGGAAAGAGAAAAAATTAAGACATTAAGAAACGAAGCCAAAAAAAAAAAAAAAAAAAAAATGGAAAAAGAACAGAAACCGAGACAGTACAGTTCTATTGGAAAGTGTCAGATACGAGAACGAGAGGGTGGGAACAGAAAATTAAAATTGGTTTATACCAACATAGATGGATTAATCTCAGGACTGAACGAACTAAACCAGACGTAATGGGAATTGTGTAGACAAAATTAAGGGGTCCACTAGTATCAAACAGTGTTTAGTTATGGATTATATGATCACTAGCTTAGAAGTGGAGAAGAGAAACAACGTGGAGGAATCATGTTCTTGGTTGAAAAAAGATATGACGAAAGTTATATATGGAGAGAACGAGGAAAAGATTATGTCAACAAGAGTTGAAGATAGCGACATGAAAAGCAGAAAGTTTGCCGTGATTAACGTGCCCCCAAAAACGAGGTCTTGGGGAGGATACAAAATCTTCATTAAACGAGATGTTAAAATATGGAAATAAAGCGGTACATATGGGAGAATTTAATTCCAAAAGATGCGTTGGGAAGAGATGATTGTGAAAAGTGGAGATAATCAATAGAGAAATGTATTACTTGACATGACTGTAGAACATACAATGACACAATGGGTAAAATAAAATAATATATTTAGAAATAACGAAGAACCCTCGAGATTAGATTTGTTATTTACGTAAGAACCTGAAATAGTAGACAAAATTCAATACAAGACACCAATTGTGAAGAATTACCACAGACTACTCGAGTTAAAACTAAAGTAGGAAATAAACATAAAGAGAAACGAGAAACACAGAAAGGGAAGACTGATGTATAGTAAAACGGATTTTGAGAAACTTAGGCATTTTTTCTTAAAGTGAACTGGGAAAAATTCTATAAGGAAGAAACACAAGTGCAAGAAAAATGAACGATTCGTATGAAAATCTACAAAGATGGAGTGGTTAGATATGTCCCAAAGTAAAAACAAGGAAAGATGTATATTAAGTGCTGGTTTAATATAAGCAAAAACAGGCAAAGGTGTATATTAAGTGCTAGTTTAATTAAAGATGTAGTGAAGAGAAAGACAGAAGAGATGAAACTTGGAAAAGATGAAGAAAAAATTAG
>NC_134783.1:69338653-69341153 GCF_046742065.1 Oratosquilla oratoria
TATACCTGGCACAAATTCCTGGAGGAGGTCGTTGGTGAAAAGTCTTCTCCTCAACGTAGGCCATGTACATATTAGCAAAGAAGACCCCGAGTGGGGAACCCATTGCTACACCATCAACCTGCCTGAAAAGTTCTCCCTAGTACAGGTTTCCAGCAAAGACTAGACGTGTTCGGGGATGTCAATAACAGGCTTGTCGCTTTTGTAGACTCGGTCTAAAATGAAGTTGGTGGTCTCATCTACTGGAACATTGGTAAAAAGGGATTCCACGTCCAGGGAAGCTATGTCTTCACAAGGTGGTGCAGTCCGCAGAAGGTCAATGAATTCTGTCACGGAAGAAACTGAACGTCCTGTGGGGACATACGGAGTTAAGAGACTGTTCAGCTTTTTGGCAACATAGTAGGTAGGAGTGGTGATTTGGGCTATGATAGGTCTAAGGGGGTTACCTGGCTTATGGGTTTTTACAGTCCCACAGCTGTATCCTGGTCTAAAATCTCCTACTGCTTTGTTAAAGTGTTTGGTAGTTCTATTAGCTTGTTGGATGAGGCTGTTGATCTTTTTCTTCAAAGCATCACTAGGATCTCTTTGTAGGCGCTGGAATTTTGCAGGGTTCTCCAGGATCGTGTCCATCTTCTCTAGGTAGGAGGTCTTATCTATGATGACGTACACTGCTGCTTTATCTCCATTATCAGTTGCTTCTTCTTCGTCTATACCAGACCTAGTTAACCTTGGAATTTATAGTTCTTCTCACCCTGAAGAAGCCTCCGTGAGAGGCGAAAAGACTTAAGTTTTCGGTGTTTGTGAGTACAGTTTTTGTACTGTTACATTGTGTCATTATAACCATTGGCATTCAGCAGCACCTTTTACTGCACCCTCTACCCATGATTTTGAAATCATGAATGATTATGTTCACACTTTGAACTGTGAAAAAATAAAATTATTCTTCAAACTGAAGAATTTGAATCTTAAGATAGCCAAAGCTATTAGCGCAGTTGACTTCAATCAATCAATCAATCAATCAATCAATCAATATATTTATACATATATACATATATATACTCACGCACACACACACACACACACACACACACACACACACACACACACACACACACACACACACACACACACACACACACACACACTATATATATATATATATATGTATATATATATATATATATATATATATATATATATATATATGCTGGCACATTGTGACAGGTTGATGAAGGTGGAAAAAGAAGACACGGGTCTAGTTCCGAGTTCCTCAGTTTATTCCTGGCCGGTTTCGCTCTATGAGGTGGATGGATGGGGTAAGGGGGCTTTGGGGAAGAGAGGAATGTCTGTTCAGGAAGGACGGGAGAGGACAGAAGACAGGGGTGAATGGAGAATGGTTGTATATGGATGATGTTATGATGGATGAGGTGGAATGGACGGGGGGATGGGGTGTGAGGTAATATGTGTAGGCAAATTTTGACGCAGCCCAAAGGGATTTCTCCCCGTCTTCTCCTTTTATGCATGGGGGGACGGAGAGGGGGGTCGCCGATTTAATGAAGCGGCCTTGCTGTGGATGTGCTGTGTCTTGCGACACTGCTTCTGACCCAGGGCGGTGGACAGGGTGCAGGGATGACCCGTCATCCAGGAGGTGCTAAGATAAGAAGGAGGGTGAAAGGGTGTGGAGTGTATTCAGGGATGGAATGGGTGGGAATGATTTTGTGCCTTTTCCTTTTTGGCTACCTCCCTTGTAAGGGGGAAAAAGCCTTGGTATATGTACGTATATTATATATATATATATATATATATATATATATATATATATATATATATATATATATCTTATATATATATATATATATATATATACATATATAAACATATATATATATATATACATACTATAATAAAGTAGTAGCCTCTGTCTGTCTTTGTGCTTGTTCACGACCTCCTAGCGTTTTGGAGATAGACCCCCATATATTCAGACACCCTATCACTCAAGGTACTTGGATAACTATATCTTATTTCCAAAAATAAAAATATTTTGGTTAAGGTTAGAAATGAAATTTAGGTGGGGTATGGTCAGGTTAGGGATTATTCACGAACTTCTAGGCTTTTACTGATACAACCAAGTAACAACATATATTCTTAAATTTTATAACCCAAGGTACTTGGATAACTATCTTTCATTTGCATCTACTATAATAAAGAAGTAGCCTCTGTCTGTCTGTCTGTCTGTTTGTTTATTCACAAACTCCCTCCAAAACCGTATATATTCACCATAACCCAGGCTAATTCGATAAGCATATTTCAATTCTAAAGGGCGTCTCACTCTTCAATTTTTTTTCTTACTTTCTTAACTTTAATGTTTATTACCTTTTCCATTGCGTAATATTGACATTTGTAACTTTTCTCTACAAATTCTATAAAAATTAAAACTATTATCATTTCCCCGTAAGATAACGGTGGAAATTTGGCTAGTATATATATATATATATATATATAT
>NC_134783.1:69356153-69371153 GCF_046742065.1 Oratosquilla oratoria
TACACTTCTTTGTGAATTATCAATCTTTGCTACTTTCTCATTTAATCTATTCACAGAAATCTTTAGATCAGCAAAGAAGGCAAAATTGGATATTCCTAATCCAGCAATAGCTCCTAAAGCTAGAACCGTCAAACTTCCCTTTTGTCTGCCATTGTGTTTGAAATTTTCAGCTGTGAGATCAATTTTACTCGCTATCTCACATTTTATTTCCAAGTTTTCTTTGAACAGCGTTTTTATTTTAGATGCTCCCCTTAATAGTATCTAAATTCACTCTCATGGAGTCTATGTTCCCTTTTATTATTGTTATGCTTTGGTAATCTAAAACTATACTAAGGATATGATCTACCATTATCAGATTTCTTTGATGCTGTACCAAGGCTCCAGGTTGCACAGGATTCCAATCCCAGGCATGCACCATACATATTCTCACGTATCTCAAAGTATCACGTGATTTCTTTCGTGGTGTGGTGGTCTCACGCCGTCGGCCATGCACGTACTTTCACCCCCCCCTTTCAGCTGTGTCCAAGTTGACCCACAGTAGGTCAGGTCTTGGTTAATCCCTTGCACTTAGATCAAAACCCGGGGACGTTAGCGTCGCGGCACATATTGCCAGGTTGTGTGTTTTTATTATTTTATCTTTTAATGTGGAATGTTCTCTCTTTTATCTGTGTGACCAGATTGCTTGCAACTGGTCGCTTGTATATTCTTTTGTAATCTTTGCCCTTTTTGTCAAAGACGTACACTGCACCGTACCATTCTTGACAATTTTCATCTTATATCTATTAATTGCCCATTGTATGGCAACACTCACTTGCCCGGCCGACTTGGCTGTTCACAGATTGTGAAGATTGCCATACAGTGTTGTACTTCTTTTATTTTTGTTAGTATTAAGTTATATTATTGGTATATGTATTTGCATGTTAGTTTTGTGTGGGTTCCCTTTGAAGGCTTTTATATTGGATTAGGTTTCTATGCCGTATTCAAGTAGAATAGGGAAAAATCTTCCTGTCTGTCCTTTCGGCATTCATGACCCCCTCAGGTCATTTGCCGCCTTTAAAAGGTAGGGACCCTCTTGCTTCGTGGCTTTTTCTTTCTTCGGTTTTAGCGGGTCAACATCCGGCCGCTCTCGTCTCCTCGAGGGAGACATTTCCCCCGTCACCTAAGGTGTGCAAGGCACCTAGGTAGTATCAAGTAAGTTTTTCTTTAGGGAATTATCCTTAGTTCGGGTGAGAGGTTTAGGATCCCCTTTGTAGATTTAAAATTGTGAACCTGGTGTGTCGTGTAGTCGTTTGCCAGAGTTCTGTCTTAACCCTGTTGGAATTCTCCTTTGTGGGTTAAGTTGGATTAGATTTTAGACGTGTCAATTTTTAGGCTTTGGTCTGGTCAATCTGTTCTCGTGGGTGACCTAAATTTAATTCTCTATTCCAGTGGTCCAGTACCTTTTGGGATAGTTTTTGAGTTCGACGTGTCGATTAAGGCTTTGGTCAACTCTGTTTAACTCCACCCTCTTTTAAACTTACGTGTATTTTTCATTTCGGGGTTTTACCATTTGTTAGGTCACATTTTTGGGGAATTAGAATTTAGGAGTGTCATTCTGGCTTGTCCTTTTCTTGCCCGTAAGTGATCTGTTTTAGTACCTTTATTGCTTTTCGTTAAGTGCTATCTTTATTACTTTTGTTTTAATAACAGTGTTTTGTATTCAATTAAGTCTTTTTGGGTTTTCTCATTTTTCTCACGTGAATTTGGAGATCTTTCTTATCTTAAGAATTTTTGCTCATGGTTATTAATCTTCTGATAAATTGTGATATTTCATAAGTGTGTAATTTTGGGGTTTTGTTTGTTTACTTGTTGCTTGCTTTGTAAATAAAACTTTAAAACTTACCCCTGTTTAAAATTTGAATAAAACTACAAGCCTGCATACGACCGGGATAGGGGTTGTGGGAATTACAATACAAACAATCTTATTCATTTAAATTATCTCTAAATATTCCCTCCTCCCTACTGTCGTTTCATGACAGTAGGCGATCTTTTGCCAGAATTCATATAAATTTTCTCCTCCCCCCTCACGCTTTGTGACAATATCAATGATCTAAATCCAGTCTTCATCTGTAAACATTGTTTGGATTAATGTGCAATTTATATATGATACTGCATACATACTTCCCATACTCCTCAGAACTCTAACATTCCTCAATAGAACTAATGCACTGTATTTTTTTTTCTCCCAAAAAGTGTTGTTTTACAATCCTCAATGTTACAATTATCATCATGATCAAGTTCTATCCTAGTCCTTTTTAAGCCATCTACATGTTTAGGAGGTATGCAGGCTTGGCGCGGTCCGTGGAGATGACGTCAGTGGTTTCACGGCGATCGATGGTCAAGTTCTTTCCTGTCCTCTTGACGACTCTGTATGGTCCATCATATGGTTGTTGAAGAGGCTTCTTTCCTCTCTCTACGCGAACGAAAACATGTGAGCAGTCATCGAAGTCCTGGCTCACGAACGTTCTTGTTAGTGGGGTACGCGGTGGTACTGGCTGGAGTTTCTGTATTGTATTTGTAAGATTAGTGGCATAATCTTGAATGCTGCAAGGCTGTGTTATAGGGGCGGATGCAAGAAACTCACCTGGTAGGCGGAGAGGAGTGCCATAAAGAAGTTCCGCAGAAGAGTGGCCAAGGTCTTCTTTGAGGGACGTGCGTATGCCGAGGAGGACCATTGGAAGCACCGAAGACCATTCGGTGTGGTCGCATGCTGTTGCTGCAAGTGAAGCCTTGAGTTGTCGGTGGAAGCGTTGGACGAGTCCGTTGGATTGAGGAGGGTAGATTGCTATTCTGAAACGCCGGATACCTAGCAAAGACATAATTTTTCTCCATGGAGTGGATTCAAATTGGCTACCACGGTCGGATGTGAGGCTGAGTGGTGTACCGAATCTTGAAACCCAGGTGTTTATGAGAGCTTTGGCTACTGTGTCTGTGCTTATGTCTGTAAGAAGGATTGCCTCGGACCAGCGTATAAAATGGTCTACACAAGTAAGAATATACAAGAAGCTGTCGGAGAAAGGAAGCGGTCCGACGATGTCGATGTGGACGTGCTCGAGTCTAGTAGAGACTGGGCGGAAGGTACCTGGAGGGGAGATGGTGTGGCGCAGGTGCGGGTCCAGTGTCGAACGTCTTTGGCGATTCCACTCCAGAGGGAGCGTGATGACATCATGTGCTGCGAAGTTCGAATACCTGGGTGGGAAAGATCATGTAAATGGCAGAACAAGGGATACCTGTGGTTCTCGGGCAAGTAAGGCCAGATGGTGTCCGTTGATACATCGGTGTAGAGCTGAGTGTTGGTTCCAGGGAGCTGTACCTTCTTCATCTCCAACGCGGGGTTTTCCATCAATCGCTGCAGCTCAGTATCATCAGCTTGGTCTGCGGCGATGGCGGCGTAGTCAATGAGAGAAGTAGAGACTGCAGATATGTTGCGTGAGAGTGCGTCGGCAGGGCAGTTATCTTCACCTCGAACATAGTGAATATCTGTGGTGAATTGGGAAATGAAATCTGTGTCGTAGTTGTCTAGGGGAGTAGGTCGTTTTGTTATGGATGAATGCAGTTGTGATTGGTTTGTGATCTATGTATATGTGGAATTGTCGTCCTTCGATGAAATACCTGAACCTGTTGACAGCCTTGTAGATGGCTAGGAGTTCCTTGTCGAAGGCGCTGTATTTCTTCTCGGCATTGTTGAGTTTTTTTTAGAAGAAGGCGATGGGTTTTAAGGCGTCGTTGATGTAATGCTGCAGAACTGAGCCGACACCTGTGTCTTAAGTGTCTGTCGAGATTGAAGTGACGGCATCAGGGATAGGGAAACTAAGGGCGGTAGCATTCCCGAGTGCTTCTTTAGCTGCCATGAAAGCTGCGTCAGTTTCGGTGTCCCAGCTGGGTACGATGGAACGTCCCCTCTTGCATGGCTTGATCATGGAGTAGAGTGGTTGGAGCAGTCGAGCGCAGCCTGCAATGAAACGGTTATAAAATTTTAACATACCGAGGAATTATTTGAGTTAGCTCTGTGTTGTCGGTTTCGGGAAACCCTAGATGGCGTCGCAGTGGGATGAGACAGGGGTGACGCCTGAAGGTGTGATGGTGTGTCCTAGGAAGTTGATGGATGAAACACCGAACTCAGATTTGTCGAGATTGATGTGGATGCCGTAGTCTTGCAGTCGGGTAAAGACTTGTTTCAGATGGTCTTGGTGCGTGGCTTCGTCCAAACTGGCGATGAGCACATCGTCGATGTAAGTGAAGCAAAAAGGCAGACCTTGTAGGACTTCGTCCATGAATCTCTGAAAAGTTTGGGCAGATTTCTTGAGGCCGAAGGACATTCGAACTCATTCGAACAAGCCAAAAGGCGTAGTGACAGCTGTTTTGGGGATGTCCGGCGGGTTGACTGGAATATAATGGAAGGCTTTGACAAGGTCGATCCGGGAGTATACGCGAGTTGCTGCAAGGTTTGAGGAAAACTCCTGTATATTGGGAACTGGGTACCTATCCATCACAGTTCGCGAGTTGAGGGTGCGGTAGTCACCGCATGGTCTGATGTCGCCATTGTTTTTGGAGATGATGTGGGGCGCTGACGACCAGTTACTTGAGCTTGGACGAATGATACCTTGACGCATGAGGGCTTCTATTTCTGCTTTGGCTAGTTTGAGACGTTCTGGAGCTAGACGACGGGCTTTGGCGTAGACTGGAGGTCCCGTAGTCTCCATGCAGTGCACTACGTGGTGTTTCACAGTCGTGGTCGTGGAGTAAGGTTGTGTCAAGGAAGGGAAGGTCCTGAGGAGAGAAGCAAACTTGTTATCGGCACTGATAGTTGAAAGCTGGCTACTTACTCCGGTTGTTGGCCTAGCGTTGGATCACATTGATGTAAGGGGATCGTGGAGCTTGCGATTTTTAATATCAATCAGTAGATCGAAGTGGGTAAAAAAAAAAAAAATGGCGCCAAGAATTGGTTGGGAAACTACTGCAACGTAGGATCGGCGAAGGTTCAGTTCTAGCTGAAGTGTCTTCCTCTTGAAAACGGGTATCTTGGTGCTGTTGGCTGCGTAGAGGTAAGAGATCAGCGGCAGTGAGTGCTGGGTTGCTGTGGTAGGCAGGACACTGACTTCAGCTCCGGTATCTATGAGGTATGTGGTGTTTGAGAATGAATAAAAAATTAAGACAATTTTTTATATATGTTGGCTAACGCTGTGCGCCGTTAGCGTTCGCTCATCTTGTTTAATGGTGCCGGTGAGAAAGTGCACGGCTGTGTGCATTTCTTCGCATCTTTTCCAAAGCGACAATGGTAGAAGCAGACGCCTGATGTTTGCTTGGGTCTCCCTCTGGATTTAGACCTGGAGCTGTTGCGGTGGTATCTTGGTGACGGGGGTCGTCAGTGAAAATTGGCAACCTGCTCTCGGAGGACGCTGACCTGGAGGGTGAGTTTGGAGATTAGCTCGGTTAACACCTGAGTTTCGGACTGGTCGGTGAGCTTGGCGATGGTAGGACGCGCAAAAGGTACCGAAGCCATGAAGTCATCAGCGAGCGTGGCTAGCTCTTCGAGCGAGAGCTTGTTCTTGGCGCTGAAGAGGTTGCCTTGGATGGTTGGTAGCAGGCACTGGTAGAATAGGTGGAGCAAGATGGACTTGTCGAATGCCGCGCATTTGTCTCCGAGTAATCGCTTCATGCGTCGCAGCAAGTCGGACGGTTTCTCATTTCCGAGTTCTTTACAAAGAAGCTCCTGCAGGCGTGTAGCTTCGGAAGACTCGAGGCGGTCCAGAACGGCTTGCTTCAGATCCTCATATGGGACATCGGATATAGGTGCCTTGGAGATGGTGTCCGAAACCTGGAGGAGTACGTCAGGCGGTAAGAGGCCACAAGCATGTGAAAACTTCATTAGGTTGGTGGTAATGCGGTTAGCCTTAAATTTACACTCGAGGATTGTGAACCATATTATTGGGTCGCGGTTGGAAAAAGGGGCTGCGCGAAATGCACTTACTTCAGGTTGGTGATCTTCCGTCATGCTTACGTGGTTAGTATGTAGCGTTGTTCTTGGGCAGCTGGGTTGGCCAGAGCAGTCCGGGATGGCGGGGTTAGGCAGGCTGGGTCAGCGGGGCTGGGCACACCGGGGCGGCGCTGGGCACGCTGGTGCGGCGGGTAGGCCGGGGCGGTGGGGCTGGGCTGGGCAGCCAAGCCGGGACAGCCGGGCTGGGCTCGCCGGGGCGGGACTGATCACGCCGGGGCGGCGCTGGGCGCACTGGTGCGACGGGCAGGCCGGGGCGGTGGGGCTGGGCTGGGAAACCAAGCCGGGACAGCGGGGCTGGGCTGGGCTCACCAGGGTGGGGCTGGGCACGCCGGGGCGGCGCTGGGCACGCTGGTGCGGCCGGCAGGCCGGAGCGGTGGGGCTGGTCTGGGCACGCTGGGGCGGCGCTGGGCGCGCTGGTGCGGCGGGCAGGCAGGGGCAGTGGGGCTGGTTTGGGAAGCCAAGCCGGGACGGCGGGGCTGGGCTGGGCTCACCGGGGCGGCGGTGCGGGGCTGGGCACGCCGGTGCGGCGCTGGGCACGCTGGTGCGGGGGGTAGGCCGGGGCGGTGGGGCTGGGCTGGGCAGCCAAGCCGGGACGGCGGGGCTGGGCTCGCCGGGGCGGGACTGATCACGCCGGGGCGGCGCTGGGCGCGGTGGTGCGACGGATAGGCCGGGGCGGTGGGGCTGGGCTGGGAAACCAAGCCGGGACAGCGGGGCTGGGCTCACCAGGGCGGGGCTGGGCACGCCGGGGCGGCGCTTGGCACGCTGGGCCGGCGCTTGGCACGATGGTGTGGCGTGCAGGCCGGAGCTGGGTTGGCCGGATCGGCGGGGCCGGGCTGGACGGGCGGACCGGGGCGGCAGGGCTCGGCACGCCGGCTCGGCGGGAATCCGGGGCTGACAGTCACTCCAGGGTCACCAAATGTTGTGTCACCAATGTTGGCTCCACTACTAGTCGTCCTTGTTGGAAGCGGCCAGCCTGAAACGATTGGTAGGGACAAGGTATGGGAAGTTATTCACAAAGAGGAGTCAGAACACACCCTTGAGTTTACCGTGCTTTTATTCCCTTGGTCACATTTGGAATGAGCGCTTCCGTACTCTGTGCTGACGGCTGGTGGTATTCTAGTTGGAATGTACTTATCAGAACATAATTCGCCGCGGTGTATTTACCCTTATGCATCCTTGGGATGAACACTTCCGTGCTCAATGCTAACGGAAAAGTAGATTTCTGGTAGGGGGAAAGGGAGTAAATCAAATTTCCAAAACTCATAGGAAACAAAAGTTATAATGAACACAAAAAATACAGCACACAGTAAACTAAATACAAGAAAAGACAAAGAATACAGCAAAAATACAAATTTCAAAACGTTTCGCAGATCTTTCTGCATCCTCAGTTGATGTGAATAAGAATGGAAAAGGGAGCATGCTTTAAATGAAGAGAAAAGTACGGGGAGAAGACACCGTGTAGAAACTGGGGGAGGTCACCCGTATGAGCACGAACACTGTTGGCGGAAACAGTACTCGGAGAGGTCATTCCCGGGTTCGGCGCCAATCTGCTTCTCAGTCTTTGGGAACGACGAATGGCAGGATGATCTTCACTTTGGCGGGGAATGGGAAGTCTCTGTGGAGGAGACCCCGAATTCTTGGAATTGCCCATCTGGCTCCTCCGAACAGGTTTCATGCTAGGGAGGAGGGCGAAGTCATTTACTTGCCTATTAATGGCAGGTTACAGCTCCTTTATCCAGATGGCTTCCAAGATAGCCAAGCGCTGTGGATCTTCTTCTTTTGCCACAACTTCAGTGTTTTTTACCATAGTCTCCCTATCAAGGTGGCATCGATGCTGGGTCCAGTGGTGTTGCTTAGGCCCTCCGTGTTGCAAGTGCATGGTGATTCTTCGGGATAATGTGGTGGTCGTCCTTCTCACGTAGACTGAAAGGGGCGTGCAGTCCTCCTCTGGGCATGTGTATTTATATACTACGTGGGATTGACGAACCTCCTGGGGTTCTGGTGCGGGGTTGTTCCTTAAAAGTAGAGAAGAGGTTTTTCTACTTTTGTAAAAGATTGTGAAGGACAATTTGTCACTTTCGTTTTTGGGAACCACATTTCTATAGATTATGTTTTTTATAATCTTCTCATCCTCCTTGTATTTGGTAGACATAAAAGCTTTGTAGAACACCTTAATTGCGGTTCCTTCGTGTTCCACTGTAGTGGGGCGTGTTTTTTGTCGATCACTCTGCGAAGATTGGCTTGGACCTCGTGGTTCGTGTATCCATTGTTGATAAGGAGTTGGTGGACCCGATCAAACTCTTTTTGAGTGTCACT
This sequence comes from Oratosquilla oratoria, assembly GCF_046742065.1. Lineage (NCBI taxonomy): Eukaryota > Metazoa > Arthropoda > Malacostraca > Stomatopoda > Squillidae > Oratosquilla > Oratosquilla oratoria. The sequence goes on from NC_134783.1 coordinate 69,364,507, forward strand.
CCAAGAAGAACAGTGGCTGAGGGCTCTTCTGAAAAAGGCGCTAATCGTGGCGTCTTTGTACCTCTGGGGACACTCGCTCTCTCCATTCATGCACAGTCCGGGATTGGTATCTTTGACGTGGACACTATAAGAAAAAGAAGGACAATTAGTCTGCTTGAGTAGGACGTCCAGGAAGGGGAGGGAACCTCTTTCACTGTGCTCTACGGTGAAGTTAAGTCCAGACACCTCCATGAACTTCCTCCTCAAGATATCAATTTCTGAAAGGGAGTCAGTTTTTACAACTATATAATCTATATATCTACCAGAAATCTACTTTTCGCAAGCTTGAGAGCTCACGGAAAAAGTTAATTAATAATTCTTTTGCTGTCGTTTTTAACAGAATATTTATATATATATATATATATATATATATATATATATATATATATATATATATATATATATATATATATATAGTATCGGGGTGGCTAATGAGTGCGCAAATAATGACGTATAGTTTATATTTGGATACACACAAAAAAATGGCACAAACACAAAATGCGTGCAACTGCTTACAAGGCTGCTTAGAAACTGACCCACGCTCTCCAATTCGCGCCAAAAACATAAGGCGCGCATCGCATGTGATATCTTACATAATTACAAAACACATTGTATTACCTAATATAAATACATAACAGCATAATATAAATAATACAATAAGTAACAAAACAACAAAATACAATTCTCCTCCACACCAACACAATATACATATATATATATATATATATATATATATATATATATATATATGTGTGTGTGTGTGTGTGTGTGTGTGTGTTCATATATGTCCATACATACATACATACATATACATACATCTGTATGAATATATACGTATGTGTGTGTTTGTGCGTATGCTTGTGTGAGTGTGTATGTGTATGCGTTTGTGTATCTGTGTGCATGTATGTATGTATGTATGCGTGTATGTATGTATGTGTGTATGTATGTATGTATGTAGGTAGGTATGTAAGTATGTATGTACGTATGTATGTATGTATGCATATATGTATGTATGTATGTATGTATGTATGTATGTATGTATGTATGTATGTATGTATGTATGTATGTACAGTATGTATGTATGTATGTATGTATGTATGTATGTATGTATGTATGTATACATGCATGTATGTATGTATGTATATATGTATGCATGCATATATATATGTATGTATGTGTGTATGTATGTATGTATGTATGTACATATGTACGTATTTACGAATGTATGTATGTATGTATGTATGTATGTATGTATGTATGTATGTATGTATGTATGTATGTATGTATGTATGTATGTATGTACATATGTACGTATTTACGAATGTATGTATGTATGTATGTATGTATGTATGTATGTATGTATGTATGTATGTATGTATGTATGTATTTATGTATGTATGTATGTATGTATGTATGTATGTATGTATGTATGTATGTATGTATGTATGTATGTATGTATGTATGTATGTATGTATGTATGTATATATGCAATAATGTATGTACGTGTTTAAATAAACATCTAAGCAAGATGCTGTAATGGCTGCTATATATATTTCTTTATTTATTTATATATTTGTTATTATTGGTCTGTTTGTTAATTATCATTTCCTTGATTGTGATATATTTTATTTATCAATCAATCTATTATTTCCTATTTACTTGTTTGTTTATTATTTAACTTTATCCATTTATGTATTTACTTTATTTATTATTATCTATATTATAATAATTTTGTTTACTTGTATATTTATTTTCAATATGTATATATATATATATATACACACACACATATATATATACGTGTATGTTTTTGAGTGGATTTGCGTTTATACATGTGCGTGTTTATGTGTAAATGTGTGTGTGTATGCATGTGTGTACTTTTTTGTCAATATGTACTGGCGTTTCCTTTTACCAAACAAACCCTCTAATACAGTATATCGTTCTTAACCTTCACTACTTTCTCTCCCTCACTCCCTTTACAAATATTTTTTACGCCTTCAAATTTCTAAATCCATGTGTTTTTCTATATACGTGGTTCCACAAGAACGACTCTTTTTCACCGCGGTGGTGTGTGCGCGTGCGCGTGCCTGTACATCCGATATGCTAGCAAGGTTGATAGATGGTGATCATTGCTAGTCGGATTCGGTAGTTGATCGGGCCTGATAGTCCTCAGCGTTGGGAGGAATACTGATGCGAGTGTGGGTGCACAGGGATACGCTCGCTGGGCGGGACGAGAGTGAAGGGGGCAGTGAATGTGAGAGGGAGGGGCTGGAAGGGGTAAAGTAGGGAAAGGATGGAAAGGAAAAGGAAGTGAGAGGTAGAATAAGGAGAACAAGGGAAGGGAAAGGTGGGAAGGAAGGGAAAGGGGGAGAAAAAGAGGGAAGAAAAGAAAAGGAAAGGAAAAGGGTAAGAAAGAGTAGGGAATGGTAGGGAGAGGATGGGGTGGAAGGGGAGAAAAAGGAAAAGAATGGGAAAGAAAAGGAAAGGAAGAAGAGAGGAGAAGGAAGGGAAAGGGAGAGAAAGAAGAACGCGAGGAAGAAGAACGCGAGGAAGAAGAACGCGAGGAAGAAGAACGCGAAGAAGAACGCGAAGAAGAAGAATGCGAAGAAGAACGCGAAGAAGAACGCGAAGGGTGGGGAACTGGAGAAGGAAAGGAAAGGGGAGGGAAAGAAGGGAAAAGCGAGAAAAGGAAGAGTGAGATAGAAAAAGGGAAGCAGAAGAAGGAACATAGTAGGAAAGGGAAGGATAGAGTGAGAAAGGGAAGAAAGAGGAGAGATAGAGAGGGACATGAAAAACAGGGAGGAAAAATAAGGGAACTAAGGGAAAGGAAGTGGAGGTATAATGGGCGAGAATGGCCATAACAGGAGGTACAAGAAAACCAGGGGGTAAGGGGAACTAAGAGAGTAGAGGAGAGGAGAGGAGGTGGAAGTAGAGGAGAAGGAAAGGGAGTAGAGGGGAGGGGAGGAGAGGGGAGGGAAATTGAGGGTAGGTGAGGGGAGTGGAAATAAGGGAGACGAAGAAAGGGAAGTAGAGGAAAGGAAATGGGAATGGAGACGAAGTAAACAGAATAGATGGGAGGGAATGGTAGCGAAGAGAGAAAAGAGACGGGATGGAAAGGAAGAGGGAGGTAGGGTAGGGAAGTGAAAAGGAAGGGAAGGGAATGGAGAGGAAGGGAGGGGAAAGGAGGGAAGTGGAGCAGAGAGGAGGGGAGATAGAGGGAGGGGATAGAAGAGAGGAAAGAAGGGGAAGAGAGGAGAGGGGAAGGGAAAGGAGGGAGGATGAGGGGAGGGGAAGGGAGGGGGATAGGAGACGAGGGAAAAGAAGGGGAAGTGAGGAGAGGGGATGGGAAAGGAGGGAGGATGAGGGGAGGGGAAGGGAGGGGGATAGGAGATGAGGGAAAAGAAGGGGAAGTGAGGAGAGGGGAAGGGAAAGGAGGGAGGATGAGGGGAGGGGAAGGAAGGGGGATATGAGAGGAGGGAAAAGAAGGGGAAGTGAAGGGATGAAAAGAAAAAAAAGGTGAGAGAGAAGAGAAGCGTAGAGGAGAGAAAGAGAGAAGAGAGAGAAAAAAAAAGAATGGGTGGGATGGGAGAGGAAAAGAGAAAAAGAGAGATGAGCAGCGGGGAGGGAAGAGGAAGAGAAAAGAGAAGACAAGAAGAATGAATAGGAACGGAAAGGAGAAGAGGGTATGTTAGAGGAGGAGAGGGAAGAGAAGAAAGGAGACAGAAGAGAAGGGGAGAGGTTAGTAGTGGAACCAATGGGAACAGAGAATACTGGAGGAGAGAGGAGAGAGGAGAGGAGAAGGGAGGGGAGAGGAGTGAAGAGATTAGGAGGAGAGAAGTGAAAGGGGAATGGAGAGACGAAAGGGGATAGGAAGGGAGGAGGGGAAGAGGGAAGGGAAGTTGAGGGAGAGGCGAAAGGAGGAGAAGGTTTAACGGGCGAGAAGAGATGGAAGAGATTGGGGATACATAAAAAAGGAGTGTGAACGAGTGTGAAGAACACATGACATCCTGTTAAGGGGGTAGGGTAGTGATAGGAGAAGAGGGGAAAGATGAGCGAGACCGAAATACCAAGATAACTGCCCAAGACTTGGGTGGTAGTTCAATTCATATTCAAATTTTATATAAGAAAATTGGAATGTTCAGATATACTTGTATTATGGTAAAGGATGAAGAAGACTTCTGAGCACTGCTTCAAATAGGAACAATAAAAAAAGAGTTGAAGATTTGATAGCTGAAGTGGAAAATTGGGTCTATACTAGAGCGTTACTGTAACAAAACATTGAATACAAAGCGAACGAAAAAAGATAAAATAGAAACGGCTATGGATGTGGATAAATGCTAAAAAAAAAAAGGACTTTGAAAGGACTCGACAGTGAAATGCGTATGCATATATGTACGTCAGTATGTATATATACAATGGAAAAGCTTCTATGTATGTATGTGGGCATGTACATATGTATTGTAAATATGCATAAAATAGATACAATAAATTACATTCTCATGGAAGTAAGACAAATATATAAGTATTATGGGAGCAAAAGTTATGCCACTAACACCTCAGGTACTTTAAAGAACAATAGGTTAAATTTAATTGCCTTTGGAGGGAAGATTAAATTCGTTTAGGTTAGTATGGGACAAGTTAGGTAAGATTGGTGAAGTTGTTGAGTTAAAATGCAGTTAAGTTATTTCAACCTCCCCGTGCTAAAGTCCTGTTCACACTAGCGGTTTGAACCGCATGTAAACAGCGGCGATACCGCGTAGTCAAGGAAATGCAGCGTGGTTGTGTGTGAATGCCTGCACTGACTTACATTATCATTCAACTGCCGCAATTGAAACCGCTAGTGCAAACAGAGCCTAAAGGAGGAAAGGAATGTAGGGGAACGGCTGAGGTTCTGTAAGTAAAACATTTTTGTTTAGAAACAAGCCGCGGGCTTCGCCCTTTCCGGCTTTGCCGGGGGCTTGGCTGCCCAAACAACGGCCTACGGCCTCAGCTGTCCGCGCTCTAATCCCTCGTTTTCCCCTTCGGCCTCGGCCTCGGAGCGGAACCCCAACACGGGATCCCCAGCACGACGAAAGTCGCGAAGAAGAACGCGAAGAAGAACGCGAGGAAGAAGAACGCGAAGAAGAACGCGGAGAAGAACACGAAGTAGAATGCGAAGAAGAACGCGAAGAAGAACGCGAAGAAGAACGCGAGGAAGAAGAACGCGAGGAAGAAGAACGCGAGGAAGAAGAACGCGAGGAAGAAGAACGCGAAGAAGAACGCGAAGAAGAAGAATGCGAAGAAGAACGCGAAGAAGAACGCGAAGAAGAAGAATGCGAAGAAGAACGCGAAGAAGAACGCGAAGAAGAACGCGAAGAAGAACGCGAAGAAGAAGAAGAGGAAGAAGAGGATCGCGAAGAAGAAGAAGAAGAAGAAGAAGAAGAAGAAGAAGAAGAAGAAGAAGAAGAAGAAGAAGAACAAGAACGCGAAGAAGAAGAAGAAGAAGAACGCGAGGAAAAAGAAGAAGAAGAAGAAGAAGAAGAAGAAGAAGAAGAAGAAGAAGAAGAAGAAGAAGAAGAAGAATACCACCTGACCCCGACTTACCCAAGCGCCTTTTCAAGAATATTTTTAGGACAAAGTGTCACCGTAATACCACCTGTCCCCGACTTCCACAGAGTTTTTTTTAGAAGAATATTTTGTTATTTAGACTTAGATGTGGTCCAGAATGGTGAAGAGCATATTTTGTTTTCAGACAGAATCACTTGGGACCGGATTTCAAATGTCTTTTAATCGATAGAATCTAGAGGCAAAAAGTTCATCAGCACACCGTGATACAACAGATTTTTTTTTGTTTCGAATTAAATGCAATTGTAACTGACCAAAAACTATGCCACAGGAATGGGTTTGGCCACGCATTAGCACTGTCCTATGCCACAGGAATGGGTTTGGCCACGCATTAGCACTGTCCTCTATTTTGTTTAGTTGTTGGATTCTCACTTATGAGAATTTCATCAGGTCGTTAATTTAGGGGGTTAGGTAAGGTTAGGTAAGGGTAGATTAATGACTCAGTTTAAGGTATGTTTATTGAGTAAAATTGTGGCGGATTTCCAATCATAACTCACCCAAAAAATAAAAACAATGTCACCATTTTACAACACCGAAACACAAAATACCGTATCTTAACAATTTTCATTCCTATTTGTATGCTATTTCCATCAACCATAACTACATACCCTTAAAGTTCTATTCCAGTAGATAACATATTTATTTATCTGAAACAAAGTATCTGAGATAAACGAAAATAGTCAATTACTAACTCAGGAAAGAAATATTCAATGTTTGACGCCAAGTTCAAGGAGAGTAACAGAATGCGTATTACTATTATCAACCAGTACTTTTTTATTTGATTGATTCGGTTAAACATCGCGAAACTCCTTCCTGTTATGAGGCTAGAACGGTGTGTGTGAGGACTTTGTAGCGTGGAATTTAATGAACCATGCCTTTGATTAAACTTGCTAGTAGCAGGGTTCGAACCACTATTACATCGACCTTTGTCACAAGTATCAACGCCCTAACCCGCTCGATCAGCTAGCATCTATCAGTATTTAACTATATTCAAATGAAATTGA
>NC_134783.1:69376153-69388653 GCF_046742065.1 Oratosquilla oratoria
CATATCTAATTTGCTCTTAAATTCTTGTATTGTTTTTGCACACACTACTGTTTCGTCTAGTATGTTCCATGCATCCACCAATCTGGGGAAAACTTTTTTAATGTCTCTTCTATAACTGTCCTTTTTGAGTTTCCTTGTTTAGTGTGTTGTTCTCCTCTAGATGTTTTATCCATCTACTTTTGTAACTTTTTCACAAATTTTGGCTACCGTGCTTGTAAGGGAAACCAGTCTGTAATTTGTATGATCTTCCTTGTTTCCTTTTTTATATATTGGTACGATATCGGCATATTTCCAGTCTTCTGGTATTTTTCCTTCTTTGAGTGAGTAACCTAATATGTTATATATTTTGTCTGTTAGTTCTTCTTTACATTCCTTTAGCATCCAGTTTGTGATTCCATCCGAGCCTTGCGATTTCATGATATCAAGGTTTATTATTTGGTCCATTATTTCTTTTCATGTTACTATTATTTCCCTTATGGAGGGGGGGGGGCACTTCTCGTCCTTCATCTTGATGCTGCACATTTTCTCTATTGAAAGCTGACTTGAAGTGCTTTCCCATGACTTCATCCATTTCTGTATCTTTTGTGATTTCCATATTCCCTTGGCAAAGCTTCACTATTTCCTGTTTGTTTTTTAGTTTACCGTTCTTATATCTATAAAACAGTTTTGAATGATCCTTACATTTTTCTGTTATGTCTTTTTCATAGTTTATTTTTTCCTCCCTGTGTATTTTTACATATTCATTCTATTGGATTGATATATATTCGTCATTTTCTGCATTTCTGCATTTTCAGCATTTAATATACACCTTTTCCTGTTTTTTGCTTTGAGACATATTTATCCACTCGTGTATTGTAGATTTCCATCATAATCATCCATTTTTCTTCCCCATGTGTTTCCTCGTTGTAGAATTTTTCCCAACTCACTTAAAAAAAAAAAAAAATCCTTATGTTTCTCAAAGTCCATTTTACTATACATCAGTCTTCCTTATTTTTTTTTGCATTACTCATTTCTCTCTATATATATGTTTCCCTTTTTAGTTCTAACTCAAGTAGTATGTGGTCACTCTTCCTAATTGCTGTCTTGTACTCAATTTTTCCATAATATCAGGTTTTGACGTAAATAAAATGTGTATATAAAAAATAAAGTTTTCCAGTTTTGAAAAATTCCTGGCGTTTTTAGGATTTTTATGACCACCTTCCGAAATCCGTCAAAAATGTTCCATTGTGTAAGGAATCTGATTGGCTGAGAGAGTGGTGACGTCACGGCAACGGAGACAACTGATTGGCCGAGAGTGGTGACGTCACGGCAACGGAGACGACTGATTGGGCGAGAACACTGACGTCACGGCAACGGGGACGATTGATTGGCCGCGAGCGAAGGGCAGGGAGTACAAGAATGAGTTTCCCCAACTTTATGCCTCACTCAAAAAAAAAACTCTGTAACAGCCGTGCGAAGCGAGTAAGCGCCGCAGGCCAAGGCACTCACGGCGTAGCAGGTGCCTTGAAAAAAAAAAAAAAAATCTAGTCTCGAAAGTTCTTCATTTTTCTTTAAATCTAGATTTTTCTTTTTCCAATTGTGTTACTGTGTGTTCTGTTGTCATGTCAAGTAATAAATTTCCCCGTAGATCCCCCCATCTTTCACAGTCATCTCTTCCCAACAGATTTCTTTGCAGTTAAAATCTCCCATAAATACCACGCTTCCTCCACCCTTCAGCACCTCATTTAATTAAGGCCTTGCATCTTCTAACATTTTAGAATAAGCTCTCTCTAAGGCCCCGTTTTTTGGGGGGTACCCCGTCTGGGGTATTGGCTGCATGTTATTGTGGCAAAGTAGCATACAGTTGATACTTTAGGGTCTATATGGGGCGCCCCTACGGACCAGAGCCCTATATCATTTTGTCTGGGATAGAGGAAAACTCTGTACATAAAAATTATGACACTTTTATACTACGACTGTCCCTCCGTTATGCTGTCCCCAGCCCCTTGTTACTATCCTGTATAATTTTTCTGAATATTCATTTCCTTTTTTTTCGCCTACCTACCCTGTGGTGGAGGCAAAAGAATACTGTCACCAAGTATTTCCACTTGAGTCGTAAAAGGCGAAAAAAAAAAAAAAAAAAAACGGGACGGGGGATGAGATTAGGAGTCCTACAACCTATAGCCCCAAACGGGGACATTCCTAAAAAAGAAAGTAAAGGCAAAAGAGGGTCTGGGAGTTTTCCAACCAGTACCCTAAGGTTTGGGTCTTTTAATGTGCGTGGATGTGGTACAGATGAACGTATAAGGGAAGAGATAGGCAGTATGTTTGTGAGAAGAAAGATGGATGTGCAGCCTTTGAGTGAAACTAAAATGAAAGGAAAGGGCAAATGTGAGTTTGGGAGTGTAGCTGGGAGGTACTCAGGAGTGAAGAGGGGACGAGGGACAGAAGGGGTGGCTATACTAGTAAGTGAAGAGATAAGTAAGCGGGTAGTGGAGTGGAAGGAGGTGTCATCAAGGTTGATGTGGATGAAGGTAAAGCTGAGAAAGGAGATGTGTGTTTTTGTAAGTGCGTATGGACCTGGTAGTGAGAAGAGCGTAGAGGAAAGGGAGGCTTTTTGGGTAGATATAAATGAGTGCATAGAGGGATTAGGGAGAAATGTCAATGTAGTTGTATTGGAAGACCTTAATGCTAGGGTAGGAAATGAACCAATAGACGGAGATTGTTGTTCCATTAGAAATTATTTTCAAGAAATCCATCATATCCGGAGATGTCCCAAGAGAATGGAAGCTAGCTAACGTTACTCCCATATTCAAAAAAGGTGACAAAAAGAAACCAAATAACTATAGGCCTATAAGTTTGACTTCGATCGTAGGAAAAATAATGGAAACTATCATCAGAGATGATATCGAATATCATTTAGAAAGTAACCGTTTGATAAATGATAGCCAGCATGGTTTCAGACGGAAACGTTCTTGCGTGACTAACTTACTCGAATTCTACAACACAGTTATCTCGAATTATGACAAAAGAAACAATATAGATTTAATATATCTAGACTTTGCTAAAGCTTTTGATACCGTCCCACACGAAAGACTACTTACTAAATTAGCTTTGCATGGAATAAGTGGTAGCCTATTAGGTTGGACTAGTAATTGGTTGAAAGGTCGAAAACAGAGAGTTGTTTTAAATGGAAAAACTTCTGGATGGAAAAATGTTGCAAGTGGAGTTCCTCAGGGTTCCGTTCTTGGGCCACTTCTATTCATAGTATATATAAATGATATAGACAATGGACTAAAATCTACTGTTTCCAAATTTGCTGATGATACAAAACTGTGCGGAGTGGCAAATGATCACTCAAACCAATTAGATATTCAAGAAGATTTAGATCAATTACAGCAATGGTCTGAAAAGTGGCTAATGAAATTTAACACAAGTAAATGCAAGGTAATGCACATAGGTAAAAATAACAGTAAGTACGATTACAAGTTATTTGGAAATTCGTTAACAAAAGTGGATAGTGAAAAAGATCTCGGCGTAATTATCAGTAACGACCTCAAATCATCCAAGCAGTGTATTTCAGCCTCTGAGAAAGCAAATAAGATTCTGGGATTGATTGCGCGATCTTTTGATTTCAAAAGTCCATCACTCATTAACAAGCTATATAAATCGTTAGTTCGTCCACATTTGGAATATGCTGTTTCCGTATGGTCACCGAATCTCATTAAAGACATTGACAGACTGGAAAAGGTACAACGGCGAGCCACAAAACTGATTCCAAATATCAAAAATAAATCATACGAAAATCGACTTAAGCACATGAATCTGTTTTCCCTAAAAAAGCGTAGACTCAGAGGTGACTTGATACAGGTCTTTAAGATTTTAAAGGGAATTGACAACATCAAAAGTGACAAAATTTTCACATTGAATGAGAATCAGACAAGAAACAATGGTCTCAAACTGTCCGGAAATAGATTCAATTTGGAAGTAGGTAGAAACAACTTTGCCAACCGTGTAGTTAATGAATGGAATAAACTTCCTGCACAGGTAGTGCAATGTAGTTCAGTTCGAAGCTTTAAGAATCATTTAGATAAATACCTAAGTAAGATGCTGTAAATATTATAATTTATGTTATATTATTTGTTTTTGTTTTGTTATAATTTGTCTGTCTGATTTTCATTTATTATTAGTTATATGTCAATTTATTATCATTTACTATTTACCTGTTTGTTTGTTATTCAACTATACCAATGCATTTATTTATGTATTTTAATTGTTATTTACATTGTTATAGTTTTAATTTATTATTAATATGATTTTTTTTTTTTTTGTGCATCCGACCTAGATATGGATCAAAAGGTCTCCTGTCGGCATGCTTTGCCTTTGTAATCCTTTGTGATTGGGAAGTATGAAGTTCCAGGTAAAAATCGTAGTGGAGAATTGATGGTGGAGATGTGTCTTGAAAGAGAGTTGATGATAGCAAATACAGTGTTTAGGAAGAAAGTCAAGCATAACTACACATGGGAGAGGGTGGTGGATGGAAGGGTGGCAGATAGAGCGTTAATGGACTATATAGTGGTGACCAGGAGTATGGTAGGAAGAGTTAAGGATGTACATGTCCTAGGGGAGAGAGTGGGGGAATATCAGATCATTTTCTGGTGGAAGGTAAATTGAGAGTGGAGAATAGGTGGAGAAAGAGGAAAAGGGCAGAAGGTAGGGAGGTACTTAGAGTGAACTGCTTAAATGAGAAAAAAAAGGAGAATGAGTATAAGAAGAAGTTGAGAGAGGAGTGGGAGAGAGTAAAGGATAGAGTAGAACTAGGAGTGGAGGAGGAATGGGGATGGTTCAAGGAGGGAATCATAAAGTGTGCAAAAATGGTGTGTGGAACAAGGAGGACGGGAGGAAATAGAAGGAAGGGTAGTGAGTGGTGGGATGAGGAAGCAAAGAAGAGTGTAGAAGAGAAGAAGCAGGCATTCATAGATTGGCTACAAATTAGGACGAGGGAATCGTATGAGAGGTACAAAGTAAAGAGAAGGGAAGTTAAGCATAAGATAAAGGAAGCAAAGAGTAGGACAGAAAATTTTGAAAATAAAAAAAGATGTTTTGGAAGGAAATTAAGAAAGGAAGAGGAGGTGAATCAAGTAGAGAAGAAAAGGTAAAAGGTGCAGATGGAGAGATGATAATGGAAGAGAAGGCAGTGAGAGGAAGTTGGGCAGAGTATTTTAGGGAGTTCCTAAATGTGAAGGAGGATAGGGAGGGAAAGGTAGTTGCAGTGATAAGCGCTAAGAAAATGAGAGTGATGAATGAGGAAAATGGAGGAGAAATAGGGAAGGATGAAGTGAAAGTAGTTGTTAAGATGATGAGAGCAGGTAAGGCAACTGGGTTGGATGGATGCCATGCAGAATGTCTGAAGAAAGGAGGTGCAGTTATAGTGGACTGGCTGGTGAGGTAATTTAATGTTTGTTTAAGAGAAGGTAGAGTGCCGGAGGACTGGTGGAGTGTGTGTATAGTTCCGCTTTACAAAGGAAAGGGGGACAAGTGTGAGTGTAGTAGTTACAGAGGGATCAGCTTGTTGAGTGTAGTTGGGAAGGCTTATGGGAGGGTCTTGAGAGGATTAGGAGAGGAACAGAGGGAGTAATTGGTGAGTAACAGTGTAGTTTTAGGACAGGTAGGGGATGTGTAGATCAGATTTTTGTGGTAAGACAGATATGTGAGAAAGCTATAGGAAAAGGTAAGGATGTTTTGGAGGCTTTTATGGATCTGGAAAAGGCTTATGACAGGGTAGACAGGAAGGCACTTTGGGAGGTACTGCAGATATATGGGATAGGAGTAAAGCTTGTGTCAGGATTAGAAATGGAGAGAGTGAAAGGTTTGAGGTAAAGGTGTGACTTTGTCAGGGGTGTGTTATGTCGCCCTGGCTGTTCAATCTTTACATGGATGGGGTGGTGTGAGAGGTGAATGCAAGGGTAGTGGGTCAGGGGTTGGAGATGATTAAAGAAAATGGAGAAAAGTGGGATGTGAGCCAGCTGTTGTTTGCTGACGACACTGCGCTTGTAGCAGGATCATAGGAGGGATTGAGGAAGTTAATGACAGAGTTTGAGAAGGTGTGTGAAAGAAGGAAGCTGAAGATAAATGTGGGCAAAAGTAAGATGATGAGATATACAAGGGGAGAGAGTGACAGTAGGCTGGAAGTGAGCATTAAGGGTGAGAAACTGGAGGAAGTGGATAGTTTCAGATACTTAGGTGCGAATGTGACAGGAAAGGGAGGAGTGGGGGGTGGAGGTAGAATGTAGATTGAGAGAAGCGAGTAAATGCCTTGGTGGATTAAAAAGTGTAATGAGAAATAGACATCTGGGAATGGATGCAAGGAGGAGGTTATATGAAGGAGTGGTTGTGCCAACAGCATTGTACGGGGCAGAAACTTGGAACATGAGAGAGGAAGAGAGGAGTTTGAATGTGTTTGATATGAAATGTCTGAGAAGTATGATGGGGGTTACTAGGCTAGATAGAGTGAGAAATGAGGAGGTGAGGAGGAGAACAGGGGTGGAAAGGGAACTGGGAGATAGGGTGGTTTGGACACATGGAAAGAATGAGTGAAGAAAGATTAGTAAAAGAAATGTGGAAGGCAGAGGTGGAAGGAGTGAATATGAGGTTGCGTCCTAGGATAAGATGGATGGATGGGGTGAAAGGGGCTTTACAAAAGAGAGGAATGTCTGTAGAGGAAGGACGTGAGAGGACAGAAGATGGGGGTGAATGGAGAAGGGTTGTGCATAGATGATGCTGTGATGCATGAGAGGGAGTGGGTGGGGGATGGGGGGTGAGGAAGTATGTATGAGAAAAAAATTGACGCAACCTGAAGGGATTTCTCCCCGGTTTCTCCTTTCCTGTATGAGGAGACGAAGAAGGGGGGCGGTCGCCGAATTTATGAAGCAGCCTTGTTGTGGATGTGCTGTGTCTTGCGACACTGCTTCTGACCCAGGGCAGTGGACAGGATGCAGGGATGACCCGTCATCCAGGAGGTGCCAAGATAGGAGGGAGGGAGGAGGGTGGAGGGGAGTGGAATATATGGGAAATGAAATGGGCGGGAGTGATTTCTATGCCTTTTTCTTTTGGCTACCCCCCGTGTAAGGGGGAAAAAGACTTTGGCATATGTATGTATGTACATAAATCACCACAAACTTACTACATTTAACTCTTATTGTGATCATCTCCACCCTGTTCTTTCCATTTGTAACTCTCGTCACATTCAAATTTTTCTTAGCCAAGAACATGACTTCTCCACCCTGCTTCTCCTATTTCTAAACCATGTCCAAAACTGTTTGGTAATAGTGGTCCCCTTAATTTTATCTCCACAATTCCCATTTTGTCTGGTTTTTCTTCTGACAGGTAATCATTTATCTAATTTAATCATGAGATTAATCCGTCTATATTAGTATGAGTCACTTTTAATTTTCTACTCCCTCCATCTCGTTCTCTGTTCCTTTAATTTTTTAATATACCATTTTTCAGGCTCATGTCGAACACTTTTCTGTTTGTTTTTTTAGCTTCGTTTTTATTGCCTTTTCTCTTTCGCTTTCCTCATCATTCATGTCTCTTTTTATCTATGTATTTTTATATTTTTACTTCTTGCTAACTTTCCTGTTCTTGCTGATATTTCTTCTGCTGTCATTTGTGGCCTTAATATGGTTTTTAGGGGTCGACATTTTCCTTCTAAATATTTTCCATGCATTTCCTCTATTTACTTTTCTATTTCATGCTCTTCGTCTTGTACTACTTTTAGAACATTTCTTGCCAATTCTTTCTCTTCTTTATCTCCCAGGGACTAATTTAGGTTATGTTTTTCCTTTAGACCATATACTACTAAACACTTTTTGTCCACTGTGTCTCCTACCAGATTTTCTTTTTCTTTAATTACCTGAATGGCTTCATCTTTGGCATTCTACATTTGTTGATGATTTTTTTTTATCTTATCATTACTAGGTCTTTTTTTCATTCTTTCCAATGTTGTTGTAAATCATCCTTTCCTATATATCTTCTAATTTTCTCGGTCATTGCCTTTATTTGTTCGTTTACCTCTTTCTCTATGGTCGCACTATTAGTGGTATCATTATTTTTCAACCTCTCATTTTCATGTTTCAACTCGGCCAGTTCTCTTTTTAATGCACTTACCTCCTTATTTATTTCAGCATTTGCTTTCTTTAAGTCACTCACTTCCTTATTTATTTCACGATTCGCTCCCATTAGATCACCAGTCTCTTGCTTCCATTATTTCCTCATAAATCTCATTCTCTCTGTCAATAATTTTACCAAAAAAGTATTTTCTCGTGCCCAGTAAAGAAAAAAAAAAAAAAAAAAAAAAAAAAAGATCTTTGCCACTATCTAATACATATATATATATATATATATATATATATATATATATATATATATATATATATATATATATATATATATATATATTCGTAACTAAAGGGGATCTAAAGCTCATGTTTATATTTTGTTTCGCTACTGTGCCGGTAGATGGCTCTAGGCTCGTATTTACGTTTTGTTTTGATGTTTTGCCACCAAGGGACTCTAGCCTGTTACCAGTGTCTTCCATTTTTCTTCAATTCTCATTATTTTGCATACATACATACACAAAAGGCTTTTCCCCCTACACGGGGGGTAGCCAAAAAGAAAAAGGCATAGAAACCACTCCCACCCATTCCATATCCTATATATTCCACTCCCCTCCATCATCATCCCTCACCTCCTGGATGACGGGTCATCCCTGCATCCTGTCCACTGCCCTGGGTCAGAAGCAGTGTCACAAGACAGCACATCCACAGCAAGGCCGCTTCATAAATTCGGCGAACCCCCTCTCCGTCCCCCAATGCAGAAAAGGAGAAGACGGGGAGAAATCCCTTCGGGCTGCGTCAATTTTTTTCTCATACATACTTCCTCACCCCCCATCCCCCACCCACTCCCTCTCATGTATCACAGCATCATCTATACACAACCCCTCTCCATTCACCCCTATCTTCTGTCCTCTCACGTCCTTCCTCCACAGACATTCCTCTCTTCTGTAATGCCCCTTTCACCCCATCTATCCATCTCATCCTAGGACGCAACCTCATATTCACTCCTTCCACCTCTGCCTTCCACATTTCTTTTACTAATCTTTCTTCACTCATTCTTTCCATGTGTCCAAACCATCCCAATACTCTTTCATCAACCCTATCTCCCAGTTCCCTTTCCACCGCTGTTCTCCTCCTCACCTCCTCATTTCTTACTCTATCCAGCCTAGCAACCCCTATCATACTTCTCAGACATTTCATCTCAAACTCATTCAAACTCCTTCTCTCTTCCTCTCTTATGTTCCATGTTTCTGCCCCGTACAATGCTGTTGGAACAATTATTCCTTCATATAACCTCCTCTTAGCATCCATTCCCAGGTGTCTATTTCTCATTACACTTTTTGATGCACCAAGGAATTTACTCGCTTCTCTCAATCTACATTCTACCTCCACCCCCACTCCTCCCTTTCCTGACACATTCGCACCCTGTCATAAGCCTTCCCAACTACAATCAACAAGCTGATCCCTCTGAAACTACCACACTCACACTTGTCCTCCTTTCCCTTGTAAAGCGGAACTATACAGGCACTCCTCCACTCCTCCGGCACTCTACCCTCTCTTAAACAAACATTAAATAACCTCACCAGCCAGTCCACCATAACTGTACCTCCTTTCTTCAGACATTCTGCATGGCATCCATCCAACCCAGTTGCCTTACCTGCTCTCATCATCTTAACAGCTGCTTTCACTTCATCCTTCCCTATTTCTCCTCCATTTTCCTCACTCATCACTCTCATTTTCTTAGCGCTTTCCACTGCAACTACCTTTCCATCCCTATCCTCCTTCACATTAGGAACTCCCTAAATTACTCTGCCCACCTTCCTCTCACTGCCTTCTCTTTCATTATCACTTCTCCATCAGCACCTTTTACCTTTTCTTCTCTACTTGATTCACCTCCTCTTTCTCTCTTAATTTCCTTCTAAAACATATTTTTATTGCTTTAAAGATTTTCTGCCATTCTCTTACCCCATTTCACATCTGCTCTCCTCTTTGCTTCCTTTATCTTATGCTTAACTTCCCTTCTCTTTACTTTGTACCTCTCATACGATTCCCTCGTCCTAATTTGTAGCCAATCTATGAATGCCTGCTTCTTCTCTTCTACACCTTTCTTTGCTTCCTCATCTCACCACTCACTACCCTTCCTTCTATTTCCTCCCGTCCTCTTTGTTTCACACACCATTTTTGCACACTTTATGGCTCCCTCCTTGAACCATCCCCATTTCTTCTCCACTCCTAGTTCTACTCTATCCTTTACTCCCTCCCACTCCTCTCTCAACTTCTTCTTATACTCATTCTCCCTTTTTTCATTTAAGCAGGTCACTCTAAGTATCTCCCTACCTTCTGCCCTTTTCCTCTTTCTCCATCTATTCTCCACTCTCAATTTACCTTCCACCAGAAAATGATCTGATATTCTCCCACTCTCTCCCCTTAGGACATGTACATCCTTAACTCTTCCTACCATACTTCTGGTCACCACTATATAGTCCATTAACGCTCTATCTGCCACCCTTCCATCCACCACCCTCTCCCATGTGTACTTATGCTTGACTTTCTTCCTAAACACTGTATCTGCTATCATCAACTCTCTTTCCAGATACATCTCCACCATCAATTCTCCACTACGATTTTTACCTGGAACTTCATACTTCCCAATCACTCCGTCAATTGATTCATTTCCTACCCTAGCATTAAGGTCTCCCAATACAACTACATTGACATTTCTCCCTAATTCCTCTATGCACTCATTTATATATACCCAAAAAGCCTCCCTTTCCTCTACGCTCTTCTCACTACCAGGTCCATACGCACTTACAAAAACCCATATCTCCTTTCCTAGCTTCACCTTCATCCACATCAACCTTGATGACACTTCCTTCCACTCCACTACCTGCTAACTTATCTCTTATAAACTAGTATAGCCACCTCTTCTCTCCCTCGTCCCCTTTTTTCTCCTTAGTACCTCCCAGCTACACTCCCAGATTCACAGTTGCCCTTTCCTTTCATTTTAGTTTCACCCAAAGGCAGCACATCCATCTTTCTTCTCACAAACATACTGCCTATCTCTTCCCTTATACTCTCATCTGTACCACATCCACGCACATTAAAAGACCCAAACCTTAGGGTACTGGTTGGAAAACTCCCAGACCCTCTTATTCCTTCACTTTTTTTTTTTATTTTTTTTTAGGAATGTCCCCGTTTGGGGCCACATGTAGTAGGACTCCTAATCCCACCCCCGTCCCGTTTTTTTGTCGCCTTTTACGACTCAAGTGGAAAGACTTAGTGGTAGCATTCTCTTTCCCCACCACAGGGTTGGCGAAAAAAGGAAATTAATATTCAAAGAAATAGTACATGATAGTAACAAGGGGTTGGGGGAGAGCATAACGGTGGGATAGTCGTAGTATAAAAGTGTCATCGTTTCTCTATGAACAAAGTTTTCCTCTATCACAGACAAAATTATGTGGTACATGACTTTCCTTGTCTGAACACAAATTGTATTAGGTTTGTTATATTGTTGCCTTCCAGGTGTTTTAACCATCTATTCTTGATGATTTTCTCACAAATTTTGACTATAGTGCTTGATAGTGAGCCTGGCCTGTAGTTAGTTCGTTCTTCCTTGTTTCCTCCTTTATATATTGGTGCAATGTTAGAATTTTTCCAGTCTTTTGGTATTTTTCCTTCTTTAAGTGAGCAACTTATTATGTTATGTATTTTGTCCGTTAGTTCTTCTTTGCAATCTTTTAGAATCCAATTTGCAATTCCTTCCGGGCCATGTGATTTCCTGACGTCAAGGTTTGATGGATGTTCCGTTATTTCTCTTTGTGTTATTGTTATCTCGCTCATGGAGAGAGATCTCCTTTCATTTCCTTCGTCCCAATATTGTGCTTTCTCTCTAGTGAAGACAGATTTGAAGTGATTATTAATGACTTCTGCCATTTCTAATTCTTCTGTGTAATCTATATTTCCTTGGCGTAGTTTTACCAACTCCTGTTTGTTTTTAAGTTTACTATTCACGTATCGATAGAATAGCTTGGGTTGCTCTTTGCATTTATCTATAATATCCTTTTCATTGTTCCTTTTTTCCTCTCTTCTCACTTTAACATACTTATTTCTATAGTTTATATAAATTTGCCATTTTCCAGGTTTTTATCTTTTCTCTATCTTTTCCAAGCTCTGTCCCTCCTGTCTTTTGCCTCACTGCATCTTTTGTTGAACCAGCATTTAATGTACACTCTCTCTAGCTTCTGTCTTGGTATGTGCCTATTCACCCCTTCATTGTAATTACCCATCAAGATATCCCATTTCTCTTCCACTTTTGTCTCTTCCATGTAAAAATTTTCCCAGTTTGCATTCTGGAAGAAATTCTTTACTTTTGCAAAGTCCGTTTTGATCAATCTTCCTTTCTTA
>NC_134783.1:69398653-69416153 GCF_046742065.1 Oratosquilla oratoria
TATTATTATTATTATCATTATCATTATCATTATTATCATTATCATTATTATTACTATTATTATTATTATTATTATTGTTATTATTGTTATTGTTATCATTATCATTATTATTATTATTATTATTATTATTATTATTATTATTATTATTATTATTATCATTATTATTATTATTATTATTATTATTATTATTATTATTATTATTATTATTATTATTATTATTATCATTATCATTATCATTATCATTATTATTATTATTATTATTATTATTATTATTATTATTATTATTATTATTATTATTATTATTATTATTATTAGTACTATTATTAATTATTATTGCTATTATTATTATTATTAGTATTATTAGTATTATTAGTATTATAAGTATTATTAGTATTAGTAATATTATTATTGTTATTATTGTTATTATTAGTATTATTGTTATTATTATTATTATTATTATTATTATTATTATTATTATTATTATTATTATTATTATTATTATTATTATTATTATTATTATTATTATTATTATTATTATTATTATTATTATTATTATTATCATTATTATCATTATTATCATTATTATTATTATTATTATTATTATTATTATTATTATTATTATTATTATTATTATTATTATTATTATTATTATTATTATTATTATTATTATTATTATTATTATTATTATTATTATTATTATTATTATTATTATTATTATTATTATTTTCATTATTATTATTATTATTATTATTATTATTATTATTATTATTATTATTATTATTATTATTATTATTATTATTATTATTATTATTATTATTATTATTATTATTATTATTATTATTATTATTATTATTATTATTATTATTATTATTATTATTATTATTATTATTATCTTCATTATTATTATTATTATTATTATTATTATTATTATTATTATTATTATTATTATTTACGGTGGAGATACGTTTTAAAATACATGTGTATGTATGTATGTATGTATTATCATCATCATCATCATCATCATCATCATCATCATCATCATCATCATCATCATCATCATCATCATCATCATCATCATCATCATCATCATCATCATCATCATCATCATCATCATCATCATCATCATCATCATCATCATCATCATCATCATCATCATCATCATTATTATTATTATTATTATTATTATTATTATTATTATTATTATTATTATTATTATTATTATTATTATTATTATTATTATTATTATTATTATTATTATTATTATTATTGTTATTGTTATTATTATTATTTACGGTGGAGATACGTTTTAAAAGAGATCTGATGAATAGCAAATACTGTGTTTCGGAAGAAGGTCAAGCATGGGACAGAGTGGTGGATGGAAGGGTGGTAGATAGAGTGTTAATGGATTATATATTGGTGACCGGGAGTATGGTAGGAAGAGTTAAGGATCTACATGCCCTAAGGGAAGAGAGTGGGGGAATATCAGATTATTTTCTGTTGGCGGTAAATTGAGAGTAGAGAATAGGTGGAGAAAGAGGAAAGGGCAGGAAAATCAATCTCGCCTGCAAATGTGGCAAACTCAGAAGCTAAGTGAGCAGGGTCACGTGTTGGAGGAGACTGTAGTACAGAAGCTGCTATAATAGGCGAGTCCTGGAAAGTAGCAACGTGTACCACCTCAAAGGAGCCTAAGTGACTGCCAGGAGAGAGAGGAATAGGAGCACCCGTGACGTTGGTTACCATCGCCGTGGTAACATGATCCTCGCGAATAGTGGAGATAGCTCCTAATGCAAGGCGACGAATACGAATAGAGTCAGGCAAAGAGAAAACGTCAAACACTATCGGAGCACTTGAAATGCGCACCGGAACACGAACAGAACTTGAAGGTCCAATAAGATGCTCCCCTATAACAACAGCAGCACAATGAGAAGCAGGGTAAAAGCGCTTAGAAGCTGGTAAGGGCAAATGTGCAGACTGAGCAAGCACAGTAGAATCACAAACAGAAAATGGCCTATCGGATGCAGGGATATCAAAATTGCAGAAAGTCACTACACGACGACTAGGAGAAATATCTATACCATGAGCTGTAAGAGCATCAATACCCAAGAGACAATCACACCTAAGGGGAATACCAGAAACAACAACGAAAGTGACTTGGAAGACTGTAGCATGCGAGGGAGACTGCAAGGGAAGACAAACAGATCCAAGAACAAGCAATGAAGAACCTTGCACAGAATGCAAATTATTACAAAAGGGCGATAAAGGGAGATTATACAATTCCTGTAGAGCGAAATAAGCCTTTCTACTTAAGAGACTACATTCTGCACCAGTATCTACAGTGACAGAAAGAGGCGTATCCCTAGTAAGAAATTGGATGGTAAGTAATTGAAAAGACTCAACAGCCACAAAGGGAATTATTTGAGATCGAACATTACTGGTCAAATCTTTGGGGTGTGAAACAAGCGCTGGGTAAAATGGGATTGACGAGGCTGTTGAGAAGTCTCATCCCTAAGTCTCAAAACCTTGAAACATTGATCAGTCGAGTGTTTACAATGACCATGGAGATGGCAATAACTGAGTCTACCTTGAGGTTCTACTCTAGAAAGGTCATGCGACATATTAGAAGAAAGAGTAGGTACACTCCTGCGAACAGGGGACAGTCTTGACTTGTGTACCTGGCGCCTACGGCGGTAACAAAATTCGCTTGAATGACCAGACCTGTTACAAAAGGTATATGTAAGGAGAGGGGGGGGGTAACTGTAGATTGAGGGGAACTATGAGTAGGAACTGTAGACTGAGAGGGCTGAGGAGAACAAGGGACATGGGTATGTTGATGAGCATTGCTAATACACAAGGAACTAGAAGGAACTTCTACTAGTTTACAGGAAAGCCTTGTCGCAAAAGACAACAGAGTCTCATCAGTCTTATACTGGAAATTACTAATACAGAAATTACTAATTCATCAACTACAAATAAAGCCTAGCAAATTGTGGATGGTGGCGTAATAAAGTCGACATTACTACACTCCAGAGCAATTAACAGGGTGGAGGGGCAGTTGAAAGGAGTCACTGCAGACTCTGAAATTTTAACCCTCCCAGAATCAATTAGATTAAAATATTTGAAATTGGACTCAGGGATTTATAAGTAAAATAAGAACATAGTAGAATGATTAATTATTAATACTTTAAACAAAGATACAGTTTTAGGGAAATGTACACAAATAGGATGTTTTCAGGTGTGTTTCAAACCCATCAAAATTTCAAATGAGAGTTAGGTTACAAACCAGTGATATAATTGAAGATGACTGTTGTGATACCCTATGTATCAATTTTAATGAACCAGAAGAGTATAGAGAATATTATGTTAATATTCTTTTAGAATTTAATATTAATCTGGGTGCATTTTACAGATAGTATTCATTTGACCATTTGTATGTACTTGGGATGGAAGACCTAAACAACTGGAACTTGGTGTCAGGCAGAGACATGAAGAAATTGGATCTGCTGTGGTTAGACTTTGAAGCTTGTGGACAATTCACCTAAGTATTGAATTATTGGCTGTGAAGCATTAAGACTGTCTTTGAAAAATGAATTAAGTGCATTAAAAACAATAACTGAAATAAAAGAAGAGACACTAACTCTAAAGTAGTGAGTTTTGCAAATATGATTGCAAATTATTTCATATTGCAAATTAATTTTGGGATATGCTTTATTATTTAAACATGTTATTTACCATTATTCTGCCTGAATTATTATTGTGCATTTTGGAGGGTTATTTGATATGTTGTACTAATGCCATTTTACCAGTTTATGCAAAGGTAAACTAGCTTCTTATATATATGATGATTTCCAAGTAGCAGGCATTCATAGATTGGCTACAAGTTAGGACGAGGGAATCGTATGAGAGGTACAAAGTAAAGAGAAGGGAAGTTAAGCATAAGATAAAGGAAGCAAAGAGGAGAGCAGATGTGAAATGGGGTAAGAATATGACAGAAAATTTTGAAAGCAATAAAAAGATGTTTTGGAAGGAAATTAAAAGAGAAACAGGAGGCGAATCAAGTAGAGAAGAAAAGGTAAAAGGTGCAGATGGAGAGATGATCATGGAAGAGAAGGTAGAGGGCGGTAGGCAGAGTATTTCAGGAAGTTGTTAAATGTGAAGGGGAATAGGGAGGGAAAGGTAGTTGCAGTTGGAAGCGCTAAGAAAATGAAAGTGATGAGTGAGGAAAATGGAAGAGAAATAGGGAGAGATAAAGTGAAAGCAGCTGTTAAAATGATGAGAGCAGGTAAGACACCTGGGTTGGATGGATGCCATGCAGAATGTCTGAAAAAAGGAGGTACATGTATGGAGGACTGGCTGGTGAGGTTATTTAATGTTTGTTTAAGAGAGGGTAGAGTGCCGGAGGATTGGAGGAGTGCCTGTATAGTTCCGCTTTACAAGGGGAAAGGGGATAACTGTAAGTGTAGTTGGGAAGATTTATGGGAGGGTTTTGAGTGGATTAGGAGAGGAGCAGAGGGAGTAATTGGTGAGGAACAGTGAAGATTTAAGACAGGTAGGGGTTGTCAGATCAGATTTTTGTGGTAAGACAGATATGTGAGAAAGCTATAGGAAAAGGTAAAGGTCTCTTTTGGGCTTTTATGGATCTGGAAAAGGCTTACGACAGGGTAGGCAGGAAGGCACTGTGGGAGTTACAGCAGATATATGGGATAGGAGGAAAGCTGTTGAGAGCAGTCAAGAGTTTTTACGAGAGTAGTAGAGCGTGTGTTAGGATTAGAAATGGAGTGAATGAGTGGTTTGAGGGAAAGGTGGGACTTCTTCAGGGATGTGTTATGTCGCCCTGGATGTTCTATTTATACATGAATGGGGTGGTGCGAGAGGTAAATGGAAGGGTGGTGGGTCAAGGGTTGTAGATAGTTAAAGAAAATGGAGAAAAGTGGGATGTGAGCCAGCTGTTGTTTGCTGACGACACTGCGCTTATATCAGGATCAAAGGAGGGATTCAGGAAGTTAGTGACAGAGTTTGAGAAGGTGTGTGAAAGAAGGAAGCTTAAGATAAATGTGGGCAAAAGTAAGGTGATGAGATGTACAAGGGGAGACAGTGACAGTAGGCTGGAAGTGAGCATTAAGGGTGAGAAACTGGAGGAAGTGGATTGTTTCAGATACTTGGTTGCGAATGTGAAAGGAAAGGGAGAAGGGGGGTGGAGGTAGAATGTAGATTGAGAGAAGCGAGTAAATGCCTTGGTGGATTAAAAAAGTGTAATGAGAAATAGACATCTGGGAATGGATGCTAAGAGGAGGTTATATGAAGGAGTGATTGTGCCAACAGCAGTGTACGGGGCAGAAACATGGAACATGAGAGAGGAAGAGAGAAGGAATTTGAATGTGTTTGAGATGAAATGTCTGAGAAGTATGATAGGGGCTACTAAGCTAGATAGAGTGAGAAATGAGGAGGTGAGGAGGAGAACAGAGTTGGAAAGGGAGCTGGGAGATAGGGTTGATGAAAGAGTATTAGGATGGTTTGGACACATGGAAAAAAATGAGTGAAGAAAGATTAGTAAAAGAAATGTGGAAGGCAGAGGTGGAAGGAGTGAATATGAGGAGGCGTCCTACGATGAGATGGATGGATGGGGTGAAAGGGGCTTTACAAAAGAGAGAAATGTCTGTAGAGGAGGGACGTGAGAAGACAGAAGATAAGGGTGAATGGAGAAGGGTTGTGTATGGATGAGGCTGTGATGCATGAGGGGGAGTGGGTGGGGGATGGGGGATGAGGAGGTATGTATGAGAAAAATATTGACGCAGCCCGAAGGGATTTCTGCCCGTCTTCTCCTTCTCTGCATGAGGGGACGGAGAGGGGGGGCGGTCGCCGAATTTAGGAAGCGGCCTTACTGTGGATGTGCTGTGTCTTGCGACACTGCTTCTGACCCAGGGCAGTGGACAGGATGCAGGGATGACCCGTCATCCAGGAGGTGCCAAGATAGGTAGGGAGGAGGATGGGGGGGAGTGGAATATATGGGATATGAAATGGGTGGGAGTGGTTTCTATGCGCTTTTCTTTTTGGCTACCCCCCATGTAAGGGGCAAAAGGCCTTTGATATATGAATGTATGTATGTATGTATGTATGTATGTATGTATGTATGTATGTATGTATGTATGTATGTATGTATGTATGTATGTATGTATGTATGTATGTATGTATGTATGTATGTATGTATGTATGTATTTATATATGTATGTATGTATGTATATATGTATGTATGTATGTATATATGTATGTATGTATGTATGTATGTATACATTTCAGTAAGTATTTATGTATGTATATATATATATATATATGTATGTATGTATGTATGTATATATGTCTGTATGAATGTATGTATGTATGTATGTATGTATATATGTATGTATGTATGTATGTATGTATGTATGTATGTATGTATGTATGTATGTATGTATGTATGTATGTATGTATGTATGTATGTATTGTATGTATGTATGTATGTATGTATGTATGTATGTATGTATGTATGTATGTATGTATGTATGTATGTATGTATGTATGTAGAAAAAAGTAATTTAAATGGGTTTGAAGTGAAGTGTTTGAGAAGTATCGTGACTGTTACGAGAATGAATGGAGTAAAGAATTAGGAAATGAGGAGAGGGGTTGATGGAATGGAAGTTGACAGATAGGGTAGATGAAAGAGCACAGGGATGTTTTGGGTTCATGGAAAAAATAAATTAAAAAAGATTATCAAAAAGAGTGTGGAAGGCAGAGGTGGATGAAGCTAACTTGAGGGAAAGACTGATAATGAGACGAATGGATGTGGTGAAGGGGGCTTTGAGTAACAGGGAAGGAAGAAAGCAAGAGATAAGTGAAGAATGGTTGTTAATTGAACATAAATTGATGCGGCCGAAGTGATTTGTCTCTCGTTTTCTCTATTTTTACATGAAGGGACGAGGAGGGAGTGTCGCTGTTCAAGTGAAGAGGCTTGCTTTGCTGTCAATGTACTGTGTTTTGCTGCATTGCATCTAACCTTCCTTCTTCATCCCCCCCCAAAAAAAAAAAAAAAACTAAGATAAGAAGGAAATGAGGGACGGATTGAAGTGGGGTAGATGGGGTGGTTGCATGCCTTGTCTGGATACCTCTCTTATAAGGAAGAAGAAGTCTATTGGTAAATAGACAGACGGCATCTTCCTAGTCACGGGCTTGAGTTCCTCACTTATCTTAGATTCTCAGCATCGACTCTTGTCTGCTCCAAAATTCCAAGCACAGCGACGAGTCTCTTGGTATGTTCTCATCACCCATACCATATTCCTTCTCCACTCCTATTACATTCCTACCACACTCCCGTCACACTCGTATCACACTGTTCGTCACATTCAGCAACATTCAATCGTCCTTCTGAGTCAGTAATACCACATTCCGTACTTTAGTTGTTCCCACACTTTCTTCAGTGACGGTCATCATTGCACGTCGCGTCGCATGAATATAAACATCGAGAAAGGAATGTGAAGACCTCGATGGCGAACAGGAACAAGCATAACCTTTTATGTACACACACGTACACAAAGACAAATATATACGTACACACACACACACACACACACACACACACACACACACACACACACACACACACACACACACACACACACACACACACACACATGCACACACGCACACGCACAGGAACACGCACACACGCACACACGAACACACACACGCACACACGCACACACGAACACACACACGCACACACTCACAGGCACACACACGCACAGGCACACACACACGAACACACGCACAGGCACACACACACACGCACACACGCACAGGCACAAACACATGCACACACGCACAGGCAGACACACACGCACGAGCACACACATACGTACACACGCATTGGCACACACACACGCACACACGCACAGGCACACACACACGCACACACGCACAGGCACACACACACGCACACACAAACACACACACACTCGCATACACACACACACACGCACAGGCACAAACACACACACACACACGCAGAGGCGCACACGCACTGGCACACGCACACGCACACATACGCAGAGGCACACACACACACACACGCAGAGGCACAGACACACACACGCACAATTGAGGATTTTGTCTTCGAGTGGGCATACTCCAAAGTAAGCAAATTCATTGATACCCAGCAGTTTGGTAACGTGAAAACATCCTCCACCACTCACTACCTTATCACCTTTTTTGACTTTATCTATAAAAATCTCGAGCAGAGGAAGACTTCACTTGCAGTAGTTTTCATTAATTTCAAGAAAGCCTTTGATCTTGTACATCATACCACTATCATCACCAAAGCCTCCCCACGTTCTTGGTGGCTTGGCTGTCTGACTTCCTGACGGACCGCTGTCAAGCTGTCAGATATCATGGACATGTCTCTGCAGTCCAGCATCTCTCCTGTGGGGTACCTCACGGAACAAGAATGGGGCCACTGTGTTTCCTGATACTCGTCAACGATGCCCTGGCAGATACATCGCATAGGTGGAAATATGTTGATGACTGCACGGTGGGGATCCCTGGGTCCAACACTGACCTGAACTACGACCCACTGCAGGGCACACTGGACAAACTACATACATGGACAGTGCACAACAGAGTCTCCATCAACCACAAAAAGACTGTGGTAATGCATTTCCACACCTCCAACGACGTTATCCCCCCTCCCCTTCTGACAATTGATGGCCTCCCCCTGCAAGTGATCCAGTCTACTAAGCTGATGGGGATTACCATCGACAGCAAGTTGACCTGGAAGGAGAACACCGCCAACACCATCAGGGAAGCCTCCTACAAGCTGTATATGCTGCGTCGACTGAGTTCATTAGGAGCACAGACTGAGGATCCCAAGACCATCTACACTTCCTTCATTTTACCCAAGTTGATGTACGCATCACCCTTTTGGGCCTCCACTCTCACTATGACGTAGCAGCGTCAGCTGGAGAAAGTGCAGAAAAGAGCCTGTCGCACAATCCTTGGCAAAGATTACACCACCTACCAGCACGCTCTCACCACACTAGGACTACCCACTCTTGCTGACCGCTAACTTCAGATTTTGAGGTCGTTTGTGGTCACCCTGGTCAAACATACTCGGCACCGAAACCTACTCCCTCCTCAGGTACCTAGTCCACGGTGCCAGGTGAGGCACCATCATTCCATCAAGCCGATCAGAGCACGTACCGACCGGTAAGAGAAGAGCCCCATACCGACATTTGTGGACTTAATCAACAACTAGAATTAACATTGTTGTACTATATACCTATTACTTAGCCTGCTGTTTTATTTGTCTAGTTTTTGAATACTTGTAACAACGTCTTTTTACTGTCATAGTATTATATTTTTACAATCTTGTAGGATGTATATTTTTAGCAGAAATGCTGCTATACCCAATAAACCGTAAATTATTATCATTATTATTATCATTATTATTACACACGCACAGGCACACACACGCATACACACACACACACACACACACACACACACACACACACACACACACACACACACACACACACACACACACACACACACACACACACACACACACACACACACACACACACACACACACACACACACACACACACACACACACACACAAGCGCACGCACGAGCACACACAAGCGCACACACACGCACAGGCACACGCACACGCACACACACACGCACACACACGCACAGGCACACATACACGTACACACACATGCAAAGGCACGCGCACACACACGCACAGGCACACGCACATGCACACACACGCTCAGGCACACGCAAACGCACACGCAAACACAGGTACACGTACACGCACAGGCACATGCACAGGCACAAACACACATACACATACGCACAGGCACACACACACAAGCACACACACAAGCACACACACACACGCACAGGCACACACACACACAGACACATACGCACAGGCACACACGTACAAACGCGCAGGGACACACACGCAAACACATGCGCAGGCACACACATTTGCACAGACACGCGCAGAAATACACACACGCACAGGCACACACATACGCACACACACACACAAAGGAACACACACACGCACACACACAGAAAGCACACACACAGGCACACACACACGCACACACACGCGCAGCCCCACACACACGAACACACACACATAGGTACACACACACGCACAGGCACACACACACACGTAAGCACACGAATAGGCACCTCCTGGATAACGGATCATCGTTGCATCCTGTCCACTGCCCTGGTCAGAAGCAGTGTCACAAGACACAGCACATCCACAGCAAGGCCGCTTTATTAAACTGGCGACCCCACTTTCCGTCCCCTCATGCAGAAAAGGAGAAGACGGGGAGAAATCCCTTGGGGCTGCGTCAACACAAACTCCCTCACCGCCCATCCCCCACCCACTCCACCTCAAACATCACAACATTATCCATACACAACCATTCTCCACTCACCCCTGTCTTCTGTTCTCTCCCGTCCTTCCTCAACAGACATCCCCCTCTTCTCCAAAGACCCTTTTACCCCATCCATCCATCTTATCCTGGGTTCCCCCCTCATATTTACTCCTTCCACCTCTGCCTTCCACACCATTCTTTCAATGTGTCCAAGCCATCCTAATACTCTTTCATCAACCCTATCTCACAAGTCCCTTTCCACCTCCGTTCTCCTCCTCATCTCCTCATTTCTCACTCTATCTAGCCTAGTGACCTCAGCTCTTCTAGCCTCGTGACCTCAGCTCTTCAAAGGTCCGCTCGTGACCTCAGCTCTCAGTCCACTCGTGACCTCAGCTCAGTCCGCTCGTAACCTCAGCTAGAGACCTCGTTTTTCTGCACAGACACCAGCTAGCGAATACCTGTGAAATTTATATCTCCGAATAGTGTGAAGTGATTGTGTTGTGTTTTTGTGATTGTATACGTATAGCGCTATACAGTTACAGATATAAGATAATAGTGCAGTGTTCTATTTAAATTCAAAACAGTTTTCTGTTACTGTACTCCAAAGGTAGGAGAAATAGTATAAGGTAAGCAGAGTAAGCTTCGCGTATTTAGTTTATTAGAGACCACTTTGATTTTTTGTTGCTGTTGATTTGTATTTTTTCTTTGCCGTTTTTATTGCTAAGGGGGGAGCGAAATGGCTTGTGAAGGTTGCGTGAACCTAGAGGTCCGTCTCAGGATGTGTGAGGAGGAAATTCGTCTTCTCAGGAGTACGCTCCGTGAGAAGAGTGAACCCTCCCCACAACCCAAAGAGCGTTCCACTTCTTCCCCTACTGTCACTGCCATGAGCGAGTGGCGCTCCGTGGGGTCCCGTTTGTCGAGCCCGCGTTCGGTAGACGTGTGCCCTGTGGAGCAACCGCTGGCTCTAGCCAATCGTTTTGCTCTACTGGAGGATGAAGTTGCTGAAAACCAGGAGTTCTTGGTGGTGGGGGACTCCATGGTGCGAGGCTATGACGGCATCCTGCAGCGGAAGACTAAGCGACGTTGCAAGCTTGTATGTCAACCGGGCCGTGGGATCGTCGATTGTACCCGGTCCATCAGGGAGCAAGGACGGAAGAACACGGTTACGATTGTTCATACGGGAAGTACCGATGTAGGTAGGGTGAGATTAGAGGAGCTTGTTCGGAATTACAAGGTCCTCCTTCAGGAGATGAAAGAACGTGGGAGCCGTCACGTAGTCTGTGGGATCCTCCCAAGGACCTACGCAGGCTCGTGTTGGAACAGTAGAGCCATAGGGATCACTGATAGGATATCGCAGTTGTGCACACAATTGGGATACCACTTTCTTGATCCTTGGTATCTCTTTTCTAGGCGCCATGACCTTTACGCTTCTGATGGGATCCACCTTACCCGCAGAGGCAAAGATGTTCTTACAAACCTCATTGTGGGAGTTTGTAATGAATTAGCTCCTTTTTTAGGGTAGAAGCCCAAAGGGAAGGGGAAATAGAATGTACTTGGGAAAACAGTGTAGAGTATATCATTAATGCAGAACAATGTGCCAGTATAGAACAAAATATAATTTTAGGTTATAATGTCGCTAGAGGACGAAATGTCACATAAGGATGTAATATCATAGGACAAAATGTCGCAATGGGATGTAATGACAGTGGAGGACAAAATATCACGATGGGAAGTAATGATAGTGGAGAACAAAATATCACGATAGGATGTAATGATAATGGAGGAGAAAATATCACGGTAGGATATAATGTCAGTGAAGGACAAAATATAATTTTAGGAAGGGATACCGGACAGAATATCAATGAAGGCCAAAATATCATGATAGGATGTAATGACAGTGGATATAATGTCGCTAGAGGACGAAATGTCACATTAGGATGTAATGTCATAGGACAAAATGTCGCAATGGGATGTAATGACAGTGGAGGACAAAAGATCACGATGGGAAGTAATGATAGTGGAGAACAAAATATCACGATAGAATGTAATGATAATGGAGGAGAAAATATCACGGTAGGATATAATGTCAGTGTAGGACAAAATATAATTTTAGGAAGGGATACCGGACAGAATGTCAATGAAGGCCAAAATATCATAATAGGATGTAATGACAGTGGAAGACAAAAGATCACGATGGGATGTAATTACAGTGGAGGAAAAAATATCACGGTAGGATATAATGTCATTGGAGGACAAAATATAATTTTAGACAGGGATACCACACATAATGTCACTGAACGACGGGAGGCCGGCGTGAATCACGGTGACGTAGGGGGACAAAATGTACAAAAGAGATCGGATGACCGTGATCGACCAGATGTCCGTGATGGGGGAAATGTTAATTTTGATGGGAGAAATGTTAATGAGGCATTGAATGTCAATGAAGGGCCAAATAATAATATAGAGCAAGGTATAAATAAAAAACAAAATGATAATGTAAGACATGATATTGAAACTCAAAATGTGTCAAAAAGAAATAATCACGAGTTTCTTAAAACCATGTACTTTAATGCTCGTAGTATTAGGAACAAATTTCAAGAAATACAGGCGTATGTCAAAAGCGAAAATCTCGATATGATAGGAATAACTGAGACATGGTTAAATGGTACAGAGTTCGAGGCTGAATTTAATATTGCGGGATTTAAATACTTTCATCAGGATAGAAGCCACAAGAAAGGTGGGGGTGTTCTATTGTACGTTAGAAACAATGTTCATGCTTGTGTTTTAGAGAAAGTGAAACAGGATGCATATGATAAACTGTGGGTTGAGTTAACCCAAACAAATGGACAAAAAATGAATATAGGTGTAATATATAGGCCAAAGACATTATCATTAGCAGACGACAAACTGTTATTTCAAGAACTGTCTAGTTTCTGCAACCGGGATTTATTGATAATGGGTGATTTCAATTTTACTGACATTGATTGGATGACCCTTGAACATGGCCATATAGGTAGTTGCTTGATTGATTTTCTTGGTGACAATTACTTAATTCAGCATGTAAAAGAGCCCACAAAATATGGAAACTTACTCGATCTTTTGATCACTAGCCGCGAAAGCATGGTAACTGATGTAGAAGTCGGTGAATCTGTTGCAAATAGCGATCACAACTTAGTTAGATTCAAACTCCTAAACAATTTTAGAATAGATACTTGTGTTTCTAAAATACCCGATTTCAGTAAAGCTCAGTTCATAGGACTACGTCAGGAGCTTCAGCTTGCAGATTGGGAGGCAAAATTAAACAAAAGACCTGTAGATCAGATGTGGGAAATATTTCAAAATAAACTCACTAAGATGATTCAGACTTACATTCCTTTTAAGGACAGACGTCCCCCAAATCAGGCTCGCCCAAAGTGGCTCGACAAAGAAACTGAAAAAAGTATTGCTAAAAGGAGACAGGCTTATAAGAAATATAAGTGCTCGGGTGCATCTAATGACTATGAAAGTTATGTATCAATACAGAGAGATTTAAAAAAGACAATAAGAAAAAGAAAACGACAATACGAAATGAACATCGCAGATAAATCCAAAGAGAATCCCAAAGAATTCTATAGTTACATTAGAGATAAAAAGGTTGTTAGGAATCACAGTGGTCCACTATTATCTGCTGACGGTCAACTTGAATATTCAAATGAAGGAATGTATAATATCTTAAACAATTATTTTAGCTCGGTATTCGTAAACGAAACACCTCAAAGTGAATTCCAAAACTGAAACCTGTGAAAAGTCTAAGGTAAACTTACTGACTACGGTGAATATAACAAAATGAAAAATGAGATTGTTGTTCCATTAGAAATTATTTTCAAGAAATCCATCATATCCGGAGATGTCCCAAGAGAATGGAAGCTAGCTAACGTTACTCCCATATTCAAAAAAGGTGACAAAAAGAAACCAAATAACTATAGGCCTATAAGTTTGACTTCAATCGTAGGAAAAATAATGGAAGCTATCATCAGAGATGCTATCGAACATCATTTAGAAAGTAACCGTTTGATAAATGATAGCCAGCATGGTTTCAGACGGAAACGTTCTTGCGTGACTAACTTACTCGAATTCTACAACACAGTTATCTCGAATTATGACAAAAGAAACAATATAGATTTGATATATCTAGACTTTTCAAAAGCTTTTGATACCGTCCCCCACGAAGGACTACTTACTAAATTAGCTTCATATGGAATAAATGGTAGCCTATCAAGCTGGACTAGTAATTGGTTGAATGATTGAAAACAGAGATTCGTTTTAAATGGAAAAAACTTTTGAATGGAAAAATACTACGAGTGGAGTTCCTCAGGGTTCCGTTCCTGGGCAACTTCTATTCAAAGTATATATTAATGATATAGACCATGGACTAAAATCTACTGTTTCCAAATTTGCTGACGATACAAAACTGTGCGGAGTGGCAAATGATCACTCAAACCAATTAGATATTCAAGAAGATTTAGATAAATTACAGCAATGGTCTGAAAAGTGGCTAATGAAATTTAACACAAATAAATGCAAGGTAATGCACATAGGTAAAAATAACAGTAAGTACGATTACAAGTTATTTGGAAATTCGTTAACAAACGTGGATAGTGAAAAAGATCTCGGCGTAATTATCAGTAACGACCTCAAATCATCCAAGCAGTGTATTTCAGCCTCTGAGAAAGCAAATAAGATTCTGGGACTGATTGCGCGATCTTTTGATTTCAAAAGTCCATCACTCATTAACAAGCTATATAAATCGTTAGTTCGTCCACATTTGGAATATGCTGTTTCCGTATGGTCACCGAATCTCATTGAAGACATTGACAGACTGGAAAAAGTACAACGGCGAGCCACAAAACTGATTCCAAATATCAAAAATAAATCATACGAAAATCGACTAAAATATATGAATCTGTTTTCCCTAAAAAAGCGTAGACTCAGAGGTGACTTGATACAGGTCTTTAAGATTTTAAAGGGAATTGACAACATCAAAAGTGACCAAATTTTCACATTGAATGAGAATCAGACAAGAAACAATGGTCTCAAACTGTCCGGAAATAGATTCAATTTGGAAGTGGGTAGAAACAACTTTGCCAACCGTGTAATTAATGAATGGAATAAACTTCCTGCACAGGCAGGGCAATGTAGTTCAGTTCGAAGCTTTAAGAATCATTTAGATAAATACTTAAGTAAGATGCTGTAATGATTATAGTTTATCTTATATTATTTGTTTTTTGTTTTGTTATCTTTTGTCTGTCTGATTTTCATTTATTATTAGTTATATGTCAATTTATTATTATTTACTATTTACCTGTTTGTTTATTATTTAACTATACCTATGCATTTATTTATGTATTTTATTTGTTATTTACATTATTATAGTTTTTATTTATTATTTCATTATGATTTTTTTCGCATCCGACCTAGATATGGATCAAAAGGTCTCCTGTCGGTATGCTCCGCCTTTGTAATCCTTTGTAACCCCTATCATACTTCTCAGACACCTCATCTTAAACACATTCAAACTCCTTCTCTCTTCCTCTCATATGTTCCATGTTTCTGACCCATACAGTGCTGTGGGCATAATCACTCCTTCATACAATCTCCTTTTAGCATCCATTCCCAAACGTCTATTTATCATTATAATTTCTAATCCACCAAGGCATTTACTCACTTCTCTCAATCTACATTCTACCTCTACCTCCATTCCTCCATTTCTTGCCACATTCACACCCAAGTATCTAAA
Source organism: Oratosquilla oratoria (assembly GCF_046742065.1). Taxonomy (NCBI): domain Eukaryota; kingdom Metazoa; phylum Arthropoda; class Malacostraca; order Stomatopoda; family Squillidae; genus Oratosquilla; species Oratosquilla oratoria. Next base: position 69,414,866 of record NC_134783.1, read on the forward strand.
ACTATCCACTTCCTAAAATGTCTCTTCCATAAAACTCACTTCCAGTCTGCTGCCAATTACACCCACTGTACATCTCATCACCTTAATTTTACCAACATTTATCTTCAACATCCTTCTTCCACACACTTTCCTAAACTCTGTCACTATCTTCCTCAATCCCTCCTCTGACCCTGCTACAAGCTCAGTGTCGTCCGTAAACAACAACCGGCTGACTTCCCACTTTTCTCCATTTTCTTTAACTATCTCCAATCCCTGACCCACCACCATTGCATTTACCTCTCGCACCACCCCATCCATTTATAAACTGAACAACCAGGGTGACATAACACATCTCTGACGAAGTCCCACCTTTACCTTAAACCACTCACTCTCTCCATTTCTAATCCTGACACATGCTCTACTATTCTCGTAAAAACTCTTGACAGCTCCTAAAAGCTTTTCTCCTATCCCGTATATCTGCAATACACCCAACAGTGCCTTCCTGTCTACCCTGTTATAAGCCTTTTCCAGATCCATAAAAGCACAAAAAACATCCTTACCTTTTCCTATAGCTTTCTCACATATCTGTCTTACCACAAAAATCTGATCTACACAACCACTACCTGTACTAAACCCACACTGTTCCTCACCATTTACTCCCTCTGTTCCTCACCTAATCCTCTCAATCAAGACCCTCCCATAAGCCTTCCCAACTACACTTAACAAGCTAATCCCTCTGAAACTACTACACTCATACTTGTCCCCTTTTCCTTGTAAAGTGGAACTATACAGGCACTCCTCCAGTCCTCCGGCACTCTTCTCTCTCTCAAAGAAACACTAAATAACTTCACCAGGCAGTCCACCATCACTGTACCTCCTTTTTTTCAGACATTCTGCATGACATCCATCTAGACCAGGTGCCTTACCTGCTCTCATCATCTTAACAGCTGCCTTCACTTCATCCTTCCTTATTTCTCCTCAATTTTCCTCACTCATCACGGTCATTTTCTTAACGCTTCCCACTGCAACTACTTTTCCCTCCCTATCCTCTTTCACATGTAGCAACTCCCTAAAATAATCTTCCCATCTTCCTTTTACTGCCTCCTCTTCCATTTTTTTCTCTCCATCTGCTTTTTTCCCCTTTTCTTCTCTTATTGATTCACCTCCTCTTCCTCTCTTGATTTATTTCCAAAAAATCTTTTTATTACTTTCAAAATTTTCTGTCATACTCTTACCCCATATCATATCTGCTCTCCTCTTTGCCTCCTTTACCTTTTGCTTCATTTCTCTTTTCTTTTTATCTCTCATA
>NC_134783.1:69428653-69433653 GCF_046742065.1 Oratosquilla oratoria
TCAAAACACGAATCAATCAACGCAAGAAATACGTTAAAGGGAAACCAATCTAACTGTACACTCATTTACATGAGCCATTTTAACCATTCAGTTGACTGGGATAATACCAAAGTAATTACATATAACAACAACATCACAGTAAGAAATTTAATTTAATGCAGATTGATCAAATCTAGTAAGGGGATAATTGTTAATTTTCATCAAGGTTTGTACAAATTAGATAGATATATTTCTCAAGAAATTTCAAAATTATTGAAATTATAATATAAATTATGAGCAGTTGTCCCACACACACACACACACACACACACACACACACACACACACACACACACACACACACACACACACACACACACACACACACACACACACACACACACACACACACACACACACACACACACACACACACACACACACACACACACACACACACACAACCACACACACACACACACACATACACACACACACACACACACACACACACACACAGACACACACACACACACACACACACACACACACACACACACACACACACACACACACACACACACACACACACACACACACACACACACACACACACACACACACATTCGTCGGATAGACGGCGAAGATTGAAGTTCCGAAGAAAAAGTGAAATTTTCGTGGATCTCAATGTCAATGAAGTACCTTTTTGTATTTACAGGGAAAGGGAAAGCTCGTGGTGTAGTGGGAAGGTGAAGGGAGAAGGGGAGGGATTACTGAGGGAAATGGAAGGAAAGGAAGAAGGAGAGGACTTGGTCTAGGCAGGCAGACGCCATATAAACAAACGTGGCCCAGAATTCAGTGACGAGGAAGGGACTAACAAAAGTGTAAAGATTACAAATTTTAGATAAGAGCAGCACAATGGAAAGGGAACATAACAATTTCCAAGGATTTAATGTGTGTGTGTGTGGGGGGGGGAAGCTAACCCTCCTCGATTAGCAAACCTAGAAGAAATACTTTAAAACAAATTGTCAAACATTGGGAGGATAGGTTCAGTGAACTCACGAGGATAAAGCAGAGAGTTGAAAAATTGGAAGAATTAGAGAAGGTGAACCAAAAACTAACTAAAGAAATAGAAGTATTAAAAAGACAGTTAAAAGAAGTAAAAGATGAGAATGAGGAATTAGAAAATAATAATAAAGAGAATAAAGAATTCATAGCAAAAGAAGCACAGGGTTGCAAAAAAATCCAAGAAAACAACAAAGTTGCATTTAATGAAATAGTAAAACAGCAGATGAAAGAACAAACTGAAGACACATTTATTAAACTGATAAGACAGAAAGAGAATATAGTAAGAGACTTAGCAGATATAAAGAAATGTATAATTATTTTAGGGATGGGAGAAAAGTATAATCTAAATATGATTACAAGAATTAAAGAGGAAAAAGTAAACGGTTTATTAGAATTAGTTCAGGAAGATGAACCTCAAATAGGAAAAAAATTGAAGAAATGTATAGGCTTGGAAAATATAGTACAGATAAGTCCAGACCAATTAAGATTAAATTCAGGTCACAAACGACAGCAGAAAATGTCTTAGCAAAAACAGGGAAACTAGCAAACAGTGAACAATATAAATAGGTGTGGATAAAAAGAGAAATGAATAAAGAGGAAAGAGAGGAAGAAAAAATGAAAAGACAAGAAGCTAAGAAAAAAAAACGAGAACAGAACAGAGTAAGAAAAAGAGGAATTCTATTGGAGAGTAGTGAATATGAAAGTGAGGAGATGGGCCATAACAGAGAAAAACAAAAGGGAAACAGAAAATACAATGGAAGTAGCTGAAAACTAAGAGTATCTTACACAAATTTAGACGGATTATTAAGAGGATTGAACAAACTGAATGATTATCTGAAGGAAAAAAAAAAAAAAACGGACATAATGGGAATTGTAGAGACAAAATTAAAAGGTCCACTACCACCCAACAGTGTAGGATATGATGCATATAATTATTGGATTAGAAACAGAGAGACAAAACAAGGGGGTGGAGTTATGTTTCTGACTAAGAAGGATATAAACGTGAAGAGTGTCACATATGGAAAGAATAGAGTAGAGATGATTATGATCGAAGTGGAAGACAGAGATAAGAAGAGCAGAAAGTTTGTAATAAATTATGTGCCTCCAAAAACAGCCTCGTGGGAAGAGAGTGCACATAAAATTATGTTAGAATTCACACGGATAACAATAAATAAGATAATGGAAGATGGAGGAAGAATAGCTATGATGGGCGACTTTAATTGCAAAGAAGTCTGCTGGGAAGAGATGACAGTAAAGGGTGGAGACGACTCATGGGGAAATTTTCTACTTGAGATGATTATTGACCATACAATGGCACAATAGATTCAAGAGAACACTAGGTATAGAAATGAAGAAGAAACATCGAGACTAGACCTAATAATCACATCAGAACCTGAAATAGTGGAAAAGATTGAATATAAGACACCAATAAGTAAAAGTGACCACATATTGATTGAACTGGAATTAAATGAGGAAAAATACATAAAAAGAAATTAACAATATCGAAAAGGAAGATTGATGTATGATTTTTTTTTTTTATAAAATAAGAGAATTCTTTCAAAAAGAAAACTGGGAAAGAATATACAAAGAGGAAACTACAGTGGAAGAGAAATGGAATATTTTGACAAATATTTATTTATATATATATATATATATATATATATATATATATAAAAAGAGTGGAAAAGTATGTCCAAGACAAAAACAAGAAAAAAGAATATGTAAAGTGCTGGTACAACAAAAGTTGTAGGGAGTTAAAAGACAAAAGAGACAAAGCTTGGACAAAATGGAAAAATACAAAAGACCTGAAAAATGGAAAATATATTCTAGTTATAGAAATGAATATGTACAAGTGCGCAGAGAGGAAAAGAGAAAATATGAAAAAGATGTCATAGAAAAATGTAAAGATCAACCAAAACTATTTTACAGATTTGTAAACAAAAAACTAAAAAACAAACAAGAATCAGGTAAATTACGACAAGGAGGAGTTAAATACACAGAGGAAATAGAAATGGCAGAAATTATGAACAAGCATTTTATATCGGTGTTTACAAGGGAGACCATACTACCTGGAGAGATCGAATGGGAAGAGAAAGTCCCCCCTATGAAAGAAATAGAAGTAACAAAGAATGAAATAATGAAACACCTGAGTAACCTTGATGTCAGAAAATCGCATGGACTAGATGAAACAACAAACTGGATTTTGAAAGAATACAGGAATGAACTGGCAGACAAAATACATAGCATAATAAACAGTTCCTTGAAAAAAGGAAAAGTTCCAAAAGATTGGAAAAGAGCAAATATAGTACCTATATATAAACGAGGAAATAAAGAAGACCCTACCAACTATAGACCAGTCTCTCTAACAAGTACTGTACAATAGCAAAACTTTGTGAAAGAATGATCAAAAGTAGATGGGTAAGGTACTTAGAAAAAAACAACGTGCTAAATCCAAGGCAATTTGGATTCAGACAAGGACGATCATGCGTCACCAATTTAATATGTTTCTATTCAAGAAAATTTTGAAAGTAATAAAAAGATGTTTTGGAAAGAAATTAAGAGAGGAAGAGGAGGCGAATCAAGTAGGGAAGAAAAGGTAAAAGGTACAGATGGAGAGTTGATAATGGAAGAGATGGCAGTGAGGGGAAGATGGGCAGAATATTTTAGGGAGTTGCTGAATGTGAAGGAGGATAGGGAAGGAAAGATAGCTGCAGTGGGAAATGCGAAGAAAATGAGAGTGAGGAGTGAGGAGAATGGAGGAGAAATAAGGAAGGATGAGGTGAAGGCAGCTGTAAAGATGATGAGACCAGGTAAGGCACCTGGTCTGGATGGATGTCATGCAGAATGTCTGAAAAAGGGAGGTGCAGTGATGGTGGACTGGTTGGCGAGGTTATTTAATGTTTGCTGGAGAGAGGGTAGAGTACCGGAGGACTGGAGTAGTGCCTGTATAGTTCCTCTTTACAAGGGAAAAGGGGACAAGTGTGAATGTAGTAATTTCAGAGGGATTAGCCTGTTGAGTGTAGTAGGGAAGGCTTATGGGAGGATCTTAATTGAGAGGATTAGGAGAGGAACAGAGGGAGTAATTGGTGAGGAACAGTGTGGATTTAGGACGGGTAGAGGTTGTGTAGATCAGATCTTTGTGGTAAGACAGATATGTGAGAAAGCTATAGGAAAGGGGAAGGATGTTTTTTGGGCTTTCATGGATCTGGAAAAGGCTTATGATAGGGTAGACAGAAAGGCACTGTGGGAGGTTATGCAGATTTATGGGATAGGAGGAAAGCTTTTGGGAGCTGTCAAGAGTTTTTATGAGAGTAGTAGAGCATGTGTTAGGATTAGAAATGGAGAGAGTGAGTGGTTTGAAGTAAAGGTGGGACTTCGTCAAGGATGCGTTATGTCGCCCTGGCTGTTCAACTTATACATGGATGGGGTGGTGCGAGAGGTGAATGCTAGGGTAGTGAGTCAGGGATTGGAGATGGTTAAAGAAAATGGAGAAAAGTGGGTAGGTGAAGCTGTTTTTTGGACGACACTGCGCTTGTGCAGGTGGAGGGTCAGGGGAGGAAGAGTTTAAGAGGGATAGGAGGAAAGCTTTTGGGAAGGCTCAGAGTCTTTTGAGAGGTAGTAGAGGATTAGCATGGAGTTGGAGAGAGTGTGGTTTGAAAGTAAAGGTGGTTCGTCAGGGATTGGAGATGGTTAAAGAAAATGGAGAAAAAGTGGGAGGTGAGCCAGCTGTTTTTTTGCGGCGGAACTGCGCTTGTGGCAGGGTCAGAGGAGGGATTGAGGAAGCTGGTGGCAGAGTTTGGATAGGAGGAAAGCTTTTGGGAGCTGTCAAGAGTTTTTATGAGAGTAGTAGAGCATGTGTTAGGATTAGAAATGGAGAGAGTGAGTGGTTTGAAGTAAAGGTGGGACTTCGTCAAGGATGCGTTATGTCGCCCTGGCTGTTCAACTTATACATG
>NC_134783.1:69441153-69443653 GCF_046742065.1 Oratosquilla oratoria
GGCTTAGAATTAAAGTGCACTGTGGTTGATAAAAATGTATATATATATATATATATATATATATATATATATATATATATATATACATACATACATTTATATATATATAAATATATATATATATATATATATATACATATATATGTATATAAAGGATTACAAAGATTACAAAGGCGGAGCATGCCGACAAGAGACCTTTTGGTCCATATCTAGGTCGGATGCGAAAAAAATCATAATAATAATAAAATAATAGATAAAAACTATGATAATGTAAATATCAAATAAAATACATAAATAAAGGCATAGGTATAGTTGAATAATAAACAAACAGGTAAATAGTAAATAATAATAAATTGACATATAACTAATAATAAATGCATCTTGCATAAGTGTTTATCACACCGTTAGAGTACCATCACTGCCCCTATCCACTTCAAGCCAATCTAGGTTCCACGAGCGTATAGTAGATTCATGCTTTACTGGTTGTCGTTTTCCTTGGCCCTTGCCCGTAGAGTTTGAATTAGGCTTTGCTGGTCCAGAAGCGGTTCCTGCCGTCAAAACACTCTCCCTTGATTCTGAAAAGACTGAATCTGAGGGCAAACCATCTTCACTCATCTTCACTCGCTTCACTAGAAATCGCTCCATGATGTACGATCATCAAAAGTTTGGCATGGACGTGACGTACAAACGTAGACCTACAGGTAGCTACCGTAAACCTAAGCTAGCTAACGAATCATTTTTTATTTTTGTATTTTTTATTCTCCCTCCAAAGATCCATATTTATGAACTAAATATATCATTATCAAATGTTCATATTTATACTTAAGTTTATTTACTTTCAATTACTAACCAAACATTTGATTCTATTTTGTTTTCTCATAAATACGCGAACGAGGTTATAAATGGAATTTCCCAGCTTCCCTCCTATGCCTCGAGCGAGTTTGCATATGTAAAGTGTACGTATGCATGCGGTGATGTGGTATTGGGTATGGTGTATTGTACATGTAGTCAACGCGTTGATTGGGCAGCTAGCTGCATGCAACCAGTTAATTTCCCTGCATACAGGTACTATGCAATTCGCAATTAGCGACATTATGTAGCACGATAGTCGTGTAGAGTCTAGTCTACATGTATTATAGTATACGCGCGCATGCAGCTGATACGAAGCTAGACCAGGTAAGCCGTTGAACTCTAGCAGCTATACCGCGTAAACATACATACGTACATCAACAAATTAAAGTTGATTGATGCGTTGCGTTTATGATATCGGTTGATAATGCAATGATTGATCACGGGTAAGTTGTGTTTGCTCTGATCCTTTCATCAATGGTGATGGGATTCAGGGATTGCCAAATGATGGATAATGCATGAAAAAGTTTAATCTTGCCGCGGGAGCAATCTTTTCGTTGGGGATCGCTCCTGCTATTGGATTTGCGAGAGCGACATTGGAACTTTCCCGAGCGAAATCGCTCGTCGCTCCCGTGTATTTTTTTCGCTGGTATGTTTCTTTTGCTGACACCACGAGGAAATCAAAGATCTGAATACTGAATGTTTTCGTCTATTTAAGACATTTAAAGTACTTAGGTACACAACAAAATACAGCTTAAATACAATAGTGTAGAGAACAGGAGAAGCCACTCAACATAAATGCATAAGGATTGCCTTACAAAGGAAAAGAATAGAAAAAAAAAGAATGACAATAAAAATAAATAAAATGAGTGACCTCTCCTGTTCTCTATACTATTGTATTTAAGCTGTACTTTGTTTGGTAACTATGTACTTTGAAAATGTCTTAAATAGACGAAAACGTTCAGTATTCCGATCTTTGAATTCCTCGTTGTTTCAGCAAAATATCTTTATTCACGTGTTTTAAGTGATTATTGTTGCAAGTATGTATATATGTATGTATGTATATATTTATGTATGTATGTATGTATGTATGTATGTATGTATGTATGTATGTATGTATATATGCATGTATGTATGTATGTGTGTGTATGTATGTATGTATGTATGTATGTATGTATGTATGTATGTATGTATGTATGTATGTCTGTATGTATGTATCTATGTATTTACATACATATATATATATATATATATATATATATATATATATGTGTGTGTGTGTGTGTGTGTGTGTGTGTGTGTCTATACATACACACATATACATACATATATAGATATATATGTACATATATATATATATATATGTATAGATATACCTATACACATATACACACACATACATATACATACAGTATTGTATATATATATATATATATATATATATATATATATATATATATATATATATATACATATATATTGGAAAACAGTAAATACCAGATTCAATTGAAGGGTTTATTGTCCGACGTTTCGATTCCCGTCCAGGAATCGTCTTCAGGGGGTATAACGGTTACAAGAATGTGAACTCCTTATGAATCGCTGAATGGTAAACCTGGGAAAGGTTCACCCTTTCAGTCAATTGTACAACGCA
>NC_134783.1:69463653-69473653 GCF_046742065.1 Oratosquilla oratoria
TCTCCTAATCCTCTCAATCAAGATCTTCCCATAGGTCTTCCCAACTACACTTAACAAGCTATTCCCTTTGAAACTACTACACTCACACTTGTCCACTTTTCCCTTGTAAAGTGGAACTGCAGAGGCACTCATCCATTCCTCCGGCACTCTACCCTCTATCCAGCAAACATTAAATAATCTCACCAGCCAGTCCACCATTACTGTACCCCCTTTTTTAAGCATTCTGTATGGCATCCATCCAGACCAGGTGCCGTACCTGCTCTCATTATCTTAACAACCGCCTTCAGTTCGTCCTTCCTTATTTCTCCTCCATTTTCCTCATTCATCACGGTCCTTTTCTTAGCACTTCCCACTGCAACTATCTTTCCCTCCCTATCCTCCCTTACATTTAGCAACTCCCTAAAATACTCTGCCTTACTTCCCCTTACTGCTTTCTCTTACATTATCATCTCTCCATCTGCACCTTTTACCTTAATGTAAATAATAAATAAAATACATAAATAAATTCATAGGTATAGTTCAATGATAAACAAAAAGGTAAATACATACATACATACATATACCAAGGCTTTTTCCCCCTTCCAAGGGAGGTAGCCAAAAAGGGAAAGACATAAAAACACTCCCACCCATTTCATCCCTAAATACACTCCACACCCCTCCCACCCTTCCTCTCATCTGAGCACCTCCTGGATGACGGGTCATCCCTGCACCCTGCCTACCGCCCTGGGTCAGAAGCAGTGTCGCAAGACACAGTACATCCACAGCAAGGCCGCTTCATTTAATCGGCGACCCCCCCTCTCCGTCCCCCTTTGCATATAAGGCGAGGACGGGGAGAAATCCCTTCGGGCTGCGTCAAAATTTACTCACACATACTACACCCCCCCGCCCCCCCGCCCATTCCTCCTCATGCAGTCACAACATCATCCATATACAACTATTCTCCACTCACCTCTGTCTTCCGTCCTCTCCCTTCCTTCCTCAACAGACATTCCCCTCTTCCCCAAAGCCCCCTTCACCCCATCCATCCACCTCATCCTAGGACGTCCCCTCATGTTCACTCCCTCTACATCTGCCTTCCATACCTCTTTTACTAGTCTTTCTTCACTCATTCTTTCAATGTGTCCAAACCATCCTAATATTCTTTCATCAACCCTATCTCCCAAATCCTTTTTCACCCCTGTTCTCCTCCTCACCTCCTCATTTCTCACTCTATCCAGCCTAGTAACCCCCACCATACTTCTCAGACACTTCATCTCAAACACATTCAAACTCCTTCTCTCTTCTTCTCTTATGTTCCACGTTTCTGCCCCATACAGTGCTGTTGGCACAATCACTCCTTCATACAGTCTCCTCTTCGCATCCATTCCCAAATGTCTATTCCTCATTACACTCTTTAAACCACCAAGGCATTTACTCGCTTCTCTCAATCTACATTCTACCTCCACCTTCACTCCACCTTTTCCTGCTACACTTGCACCCAAGTATCTAAAACTATCCACTTCCTCCAGTCGCTCTCCCTTAATGTTCACTTCCAGTCTACTGCCACTTTCACCCCTTGTACATCTCATCACCTTACTTTTACCCACATTTATCTTTAGCTTTCTTCTATCACATACTCTCCCAAACTCTGCCACCAGATTCCTCAATCCCTCCTCTGACCCTGCCACAAGCGCAGTGTCGTCCGCAAACAACAGCTGGCTCACCTCCCACTTTTCTCCATTTTCTTTAACCATCTCCAATCCCTGACTCACTACCCTAGCATTCACCTCTCGCACCACCCCATCCATGTATAAGTTGAACAGCCAGGGCGACATAACGCATCCTTGACGAAGTCCCACCTTTACTTCAAACCACTCACTCTCTCCATTTCTAATCCTAACACATGCTCTACTACTCTCATAAAAACTCTTGACAGCTCCCAGAAGCTTTCCTCCTATCCCATAAATCTGCATAACCTCCCACAGTGCCTTTCTGTCTACCCTATCATAAGCCTTTTCCAGATCCATAAAAGCCCAAAAAACATCCTTCCCCTTTCCAATAGCTTTCTCACATATCTGTCTTACCACAAAGATCTGATCTACACAACCTCTACCCGTCCTAAATCCACACTGTTCCTCACCACTTACTCCTTCTGTTCCTCTCCTAATCCTCTCAATTAAGATCCTCCCATAAGCCTTCCCTACTACACTCAACAGGCTAATCCCTCTGAAATTACTACATTCACACTTGTCCCCTTTTCCCTTGTAAAGAGGAACTATACAGGCACTACTCCAGTCCTCCGGTACTCTACCCTCTCTCCAACAAACATTAAATAACCTCACCAACCAGTCCACCATCACTGAACCTCCCTTTTTCAGACATTCTGCATGGCATCCATCCAGACCAGGTGCCTTACCTGCTTTCATCATCTTTACAACTGCCTTCACCTCATCCTTCCTTATTTCTCCTCCATTCTCCTCACTCATCACTCTCATTTTCTTCGCATTTCCCACTGCAGCTATCTTTCCTTCCCTATCCTCCTTCACATTCAGCAACTCCCTAAAGTATTCTGCCCATCTTCCCCTTACTGCCTTCTCTTCCATTATCATCTCTCCATCTGTACCTTTTACCTTTTCTTCCCTACTTGATTCGCCTCCTCTTCCTCTCTTAATTTCTTTCCAAAACATCTTTTTATTACTTTCAAAATTTTCTGTCATACTCCTACCCCATTTCACATCTGCTCTCCTCTTTGCCCCCTTTACCTTTTGCTTTACTTCTCTTTTCTTTTCTTTGTACGTCTCATATGACTCCCCTGTCCTCTTTTGTAACCAATCTGTGAATGCTCGCTTCTTCTCTTCTACAACCTTCTTTGTTTCCTCATCCCACCATTCACTACTCTTTCTTCTATTTCCCCCTGTTCTTCTTGTTCCACACACCATCCTTGCACACTTTAGGACTCCCTCCTTGAACCATCCCCATTCCTCCTCCACACCCATCTCTGCTCTATCCTTTACTCCCTCCCACTCCTCCTTCAGCTTCTTTTCGTACTCCTTCTCCTTTTCCTTTTCATTCAAGGAGTTCACTCTAAGAACCTCCCTACCTTTTGTCCCTTTCCTCCTTCTCCATCTATCCTCCACTCTCAGCTTACCTTCCACCAAAAAATGATCTGATATTCCCCCACCCTCTCCCCTTAGCACATGTACATCCTTAACTCTTCCTATCATAATCCTATTTACCACTACATAATCCATTAGCGCTCTATCTACCACCCTTCCCTCCACCACCCTCTCCCATGTGTACTTATGCTTGACTTTCTTCCGAAACACTGTATTTGCTATCATCAACTCTCTTTCTAGACACATTTCCACCATCAACTCTCCACTACGATTCTTTCCTGGAACTCCACACTTCCCAACCACTCCATCGATTGGACCATTTCCCACCCTAGCATTAAGGTCTCCCAGTACTATTACATTAACATTTCTTCCTAAACCCTCTATGCACTCATTTAAATCTATCCAAAAGGCCTCCCTTTCTTCCATGCTCTTCTCACTGCCAGGCCCATATGCACTTACAAAGACCCACATCTCCTTTCCCAGTTTCACCTTCATCCACATTATCCTTGAGGAAACCTCCTTCCACTCCACTACACGTTTACCTATCTCCTCACTTACTAGAATAGCCACCCCTTCCCTCCCTCGCCCTCTCTTCACTCCTGATAACCTCCCACTTACACTCCCAAACTTACACTCACCCTTCCCTTTCAACTTAGTTTCACTCAAAGCCAACACATCAATCTTTCTTCTCACAAACATACTACCTATCTCTTCCCTTTTACTCTCATCTGTACCACATCCACGCACATTAAAAGACCCAAACCTTAGGGTGCTGGCCCGAGGCCCTCCAGCACCCCTTATGCCTTTCCTTTTCTTTTTAGGAATCTGCCCCTTGGGGCTACAGGGAGAAGGATGCCTAGTCCCTCTCCCCGTCCCTTTCTTCTCGCCTCTTACGATCCAAGTGGGAAACTTGGTGGCAGTATTCTTTTCCCCCACCACAGGGAATTCCCCCATCACAGAAAGAGAATACTCAGAGAAATGGTACAGGACAGCAACAAGGGGTTGGGGGACAGCATAACGGAGGGACAGTCGTAGTATAAAAGTGTCATCATTTCTCTATGAACAGAATTTCTTCTATCATAGACAAAATGATGTATGGCTCTGGTCCGTAGGGGCGCCCCATATAGACCCTAAAGTATCGACTGCATGCTACTTTGCCACAATAACAAGCAGCCAATACCCCAGACATATCACTAATAAGAAATGAGAATAAAGTAGATGATAATAACAGACAAACGATAACAAAACAAATGAACAAATAATATAGAATAGATGGTAATCATTACAGCATCTTGCTTAGGTGTTTATCTAAATGACTCTTAAAGCTTTGAACTGGACTACATTGCACTGCCTCTGAAGGAAGTTTATTTCATTCATTAACTAACGGTTGGCGAATTTGTTTCTACCCACTTCCAAATTAAATCTATTTCCAGACAGTTTGAGACCATTGTTTCTTGCCTGATTCTCATTCAGTGTAAAATTTTTGTCACTTTTAATGTTGTCAATTCCTCTTAGAATTTTAAAGACCTGTATCAAGTCACCTCCGAGTCTACGCTTTATTAGGGAAAACGGATACATATGTTATAGTCGATTTTCGTATGATTTATTTTTGATATTTGGAATCAGTTTTGTGGCTCGCCGTTGTACTTTTTTCCAATCTGTCAGTGTCTTTAATGAGATTCAGTGACCATACGGAAACAGTATATTCCAAATGTGGACGAAGTAACGATTTATATAGCTTGATAATGAGTGATGGACTTTTGAAGTCAAAAGATCGCGCAATCAGTCCTAGAATCTTATTCGCTTTCTCAGAGGCTGAAATACGATGCTGGATGATTTGAGATCGCTACTGATAGTTACGCCGAGAACTTTTTCACTATTCACTTTTGTAAACGAATTTCCAAATAACTTGTAATCGTACTTACTGTTATTTTTACCTATGTGGTTTCTATCCTGATGAAAGTGTTTAAATCCCGCAATATATATATATATATATATATATATATATATATATATATATATATACATATATATATATATATATATATCTATATATATATATATCTATATATATATATATATATACATACATACATACATACATATACCAAGGCTTTTTCCCCCTTTCAAGGGAGGTAGCCAAAAAGGGAAAGGCATAAAAACACTCCAACCCATTTCATTCTTAAATACACTCCACACCCCTCCCACCCTCCCTCTCATCTGAGCACCTTCTGGATGACGGGTCATACCTGCACCTTGCCCACCGCCCTGGGTCAGAAGCAGTGTCGCAAGACACAGCACATCCACAGCAAGGCCGCTTCATTTAATCGGCGACCCCCCCTCTCCGTCCCCCCTTGCATATAAGGAGAGGACGGGGAGAAATCCCTTCGGGCTGCGTCAAAATTTACTCACACATACTACCCCACCCCCACCCCCCGCCCATTCCTCCTCATGCAATCACAACATCATCCATATACAACCATTCTCCACTCACCTCTATATATACTTACTCCTACTCCGTTGGCTCACGGGCCTGTTGTTCCATCCCCCACCTTTACCAAGCCTTTCCATAATCAACGATTTGGGGTGCCAGTTCCTGAACATCCTTCTTGATATTGTCTGTCCATCTATATCGGGGTCTACCAAGCGATCTGACCCCATCAACTTCTCCATTCATGTTTTTCTTAGGAATTCTGCTCTCTTCCAAATTGGCATAATGTCCTAGTCACAGTAGTCTCCTTGACTTGACTACATCTTGTGTTTTACTCTAGCCTGACAAATGCCGGAGTTCGATATTAAGTCTTCCCCTCCAATGCTCTCCCTCTTCACCGTACACTGCTCCAAGGATTTTACGGAGTATTTAGTTCTCAAACAATTCTAAATTTTGCATTCTCCCCTTTATAAGTGTCCATGTTTCGCATCCGTATATTACTGTTGGTCTTATGATAACATTGCATGTGCGTAGTTTGTTTCTACGAGATATACTACGGCTGTTCAGTACTGATGATAAAGAATATGCACATCTGTTGCCAGTACCAATTCTCTCCATTGATTCTTTTTCCATTGCGTTTTCGAATGTCAGTGTTGATTCAAGATATTTGAAATATTGCACGCTCTCCACTTGCAATGTTGCGACTGGCATTTCTCCTACAATTCTGCTTCTTTTAGACAATAGCATAAAATTTGTCTTGCTCTCATTGCACTCTAATCCCACTCTTTTACAAGTTTCAATAAAAGGTACGCTAATTCTCTCTAAATTTTCATCACTTTCTGCTAAGATTACCACATCATCCGCATAGGCTAATATGTTGATGTTATTGTTATCCATTTGTGTTCCTTCGTTCATCTCTGAGGTAGTTGTGAGGGTTTTCTCCAAAACTAGGTTAAAGAGTATTGGTGATAACATGCATCCTTGTCTCAGTCCACTTTCCACGATTAAATATTTCGTTTTTCATTTACCTACTTTCACAGTACACTTGCTGTTAAAGTAGTATGCTTTGATGAGTGAGATGAGCTTATGTTCATTTCTCTCACTTCCACAATGTTGGTCTATGTATGCAGTCATATACTTGTCTATAGTCAATAAACATAATCTTTATCATACTCCCAGTAATTTTCCATCAGAATCCTTAGCGTAAAGATGTAGTTTGTTGTTTCTCAATCTGTCCTAAAACCTTCCTGCTTTTCTCCAAGAATTTTGCTTGCAATTGGTTGCAATCTATTTAGTGATATTCTGGTATACACTTTGTATAGAGTATCCAATAAGCTAATGCCTCTATAGTTTGCGCTTTCATACTTTGAGCCTTTCTTGTGAATAGCTACTACATCTGCTTTCTCCCACTGAAGTGGTATCCATATATTCAGCCATATATCTAGAATTAATTTGTATATCTCCCTTGCTAGGGTATCCCTACCATATTTTATTAATCTTGCAGATATATCAACACATCCTGGGGATTTGTTATTCTTCAATTGTTTAATTGTTCTCTTTACTTCGGCTAGGGTTGGTGGAGAGATTTCTTGCTCGGCTTCCACTCCCTGTTCTTCTACTCCTGTAAACGGGCTTTCTAGTTCTGGTCTATTAAGCAGCTCTTGAAAGTATGTTTCCCATTGCTCAAGGATATCCTCTTCGTTTAGGAGGTCATTGCTCTTGTCTCGTATCATGTTTGGTCTAGCCTGGTATTCTTTCTTTACTTTCGTGATTTTAGATGGTGTGTTCTGAAATTCCCCTCCCGAGCACTTCTTTCTATTTCATCGAGTCCATTATTGAGTGCTTGACGTTTCTTCCTTCTGAAAGTTTGTTTTGCTAGTCTTCTCTTTTCTTTCAGGGTTTGAAACAGACTATCATCCTCTTTACTTACTATCCGCCTTTTCCATGCTTCTTTATTCTCTCTTGCCACCCCTTTACATTCTTCGTCATACCCGTGGGCGTTTCTATTCCTTCTAGTGGTTCCAACAATTCCCTCTGATCCTCTCGAGATAGACTATGATATTGTTCAGCCTTACATTGAAGTCTACTTCTTCATCTTCGAGTAGGCTTAGAACATCAAATTGATTCTGTAATTCTAACTGATATGCTTCCCTAATTTCAAGTGTCTTTAATCTTTCTGTGTCATGTGTTCTTTTATCGTTCCTTGGAGACTTTTTCACTTTTAAACTTAACTCTCAGTTTCCCCTCAACTAAATGATGATCTGTCCCACATTCTGCTCCTCTACAGCTCCTAACATCTTCGAGAGCCTTTCTGTGCTTCCCTGTAATCAGTATATGATCTTTTTGGTTGATAGTATTACTATCGGGAGATATCCAGGTATGTTTGTGAATATCTTTATGAGGGTATACCGTTCCCCCTATTATGAGATCATTGCATAGGGTAAATAAGGTAAGTCTTAAACCATTATCATTACATTCTTCACGTAGTCTTTCTTTTCCTATTCCAGGCCCAAAGCTGTTCACCTCCCTGCCAATTTTGGCATTTAGGTCCCCCGACTAGAACAATCACATTATGTCTTGCGCATCCATCTAGTGTGTCTTGTAATTCACCATAGAAAATATCTTTGTCTCTGTTATCTGTATCTTTGCATGGGTCATAAGCCATTATAAGTGATACATTAAACAATCTTGATCTCATTCTAATTTTAGCTATTCTCTCGTTGGCCGCTGAGAAAGACTGTACACTATTTTAAAATCTATTGTAGATATAAAATGGTACTTCTTGGTGATGTTGTCCATTTTCTCTCCCATTGTATAATATTGTATAATCACCCATTCTTTGTTCTCCTTGGATTGGCCATCGCACCACTTGCACAGCAGCTACAAAAATTTGATGGTTTTTTAATTGTTCCGATATTGTCATCGCAGAGCCTGTTCAATGAAGAGTTCGTACATTCCATATAGCAATCTTAAGAGGACATTTTCAATTCAGTTGTCTAATCCGTTCCGAGTCGTCATTAGTATTCTCATTCCGAGACTCAGTTACAGTTTCATTAACAAGAAAAAAATCAAAGTATATGGTTTGTTAGCTCATAGTACTCGAGGATGACCACCACTAGCACATACTCATTCACCATCCCCATATATATATATATATATATATATATACATATATATATATATATATATATATATATATATGTATATATATTAGAGATGTATCGGATATCCGCATCCGCGGAACATCCGCATATTAATTCACATCCGCATCCGCATCCGCATCCGTAGTTGTGATAAACTGAACATCCGCCTCCGCATTTGTGGTGAAATATACATCCGCATCCGCATCCACATCCGTATTCTACAGAGGATGTGTGGATGCGGATGTGTTTTGTGTATTGCACAACCTATAGATTATAGAGTAATATATAGACACGCAGTTACAGACTAGCAGAGTAGTAGAGTACTGCCTGGTGCTTACAGACTTAGAGTTCAGACAGAGCTTAGAAATGTGGAGTAAATTTATTGATGTGCGTCTAATGAATTAATAATCTAGTAAAAATAAAGCAAATAATATCACGGATTCATTTCCTTTCAAACTTACACAACGTAATGTGCCTAAAATTTAGGGAAAGGTCAGGAGAAGGGGGCGAATTTTACTTAGTGACTATGAAGTACAAATACATAGTAAATAAACTACAAACTGTGAATGATGGAATGTTAGATACTTAGTAACGACATATGAGTGAGTCACTGTGTGTGTGTGTGTGTATGTGTGTGTGTGTGTGTGTGTGTGTGTGTGTGTGTGTGTGTGTGTGTGTGTGTGTGTGTGTGTGTGTGTGTGTGTGTGTGTGTGTGTGTGTGTGAGAGAGAGAGAGAGAGAGAGAGAGAGGGAGGAGGGTGAAGAGGGAGATAGAGAGGAGGCTTATCACCCTAACTTGTCACCTTCACCCCGATGCCTTATTGATGGAGAGAGAGAGAGAGAGAGAGAGAGACAGAGAGAGAGAGAGAGAGAGAGAGAGAGAGAGAGAGAGAGAGAGAGAGAGAGAGAGAGAGAGAGAGAGAGAGAGAGAGAGAGAGAGAGAGAGAGAGAGAGAGAGAGAGAGAGAGAGTGAGAGAGATTGTAATGTGTGTGTCGTGTGGCTGAGTAATGTCAGACATTGCAGTCTTTGACCTTATTCCCACTCCACATAGTAGAATTCAGTGCTTCTTCCTTAAATACTTTTAATGCGAATGTTTCCATAATTATACAAATAATAGCATTAAAAAATATGAACCGGCTGCGCTGAGCTCTTCTTATCTCACGAGTCTTCCTGTTGTCGCCTGTTTCCCCTGATACAGTGAGTTGCCGATAAAAAGATTTTCACAGAGGAAGGGTAATACTAGCTATTGTTTTATTATTATTATCATTATTACTGTTATAGAGGGCTTTTCGATGTATTTTTTACGAGAATTTAATGCAATGAAGCATTAG
>NC_134783.1:69491153-69506153 GCF_046742065.1 Oratosquilla oratoria
GGGAGATGTTGTACCCGCGAAGAAACCCTAGGCCAGGAAGTCGACGTAGCTACCCACGGAGCGCCGACGGGTTCCCCGTAGGTTGCTGGTAGGGTTTCCTCATTGATGGGAGGGAAACTTCAGGCTGTAGCTGGATATTGATGGAGGGTTGATCCAGACGAATAGAAATTGATTCTGCCATCCTTAATCTCCTTCTGTCTTGTTCTCGATACAGTATTGTTGTTTGCGTTTCTAGTTGTTGTCTGGTGAGGGAATGTCCATGTGTATTACTGATGTGACGTAGTATGGCTCCATCCTGCAAATGTGCCGTCATCCTTTTTGAAAAGGTGGTAGTGGTTGAACCTATATACCGTGAATTGAGGCGACTGCAGTCACCAAAGTTGCAATGAAATTGGGATATAAGATTCACCTCTTGTAAAGGCCTTGTCTGTGGGAGGCAACTATTTTTCATGATGAGGCTTGATGTTCTTTTTGTTTTGTAAAAAATTATGAGCTTCAGGATGGCGTTGGGGTCTGTAGGGATCACATGTTTGCTAATGATCTTTTTTAAAGCCATTTCGTCTTCTTTATATGCGAAAGACATGAAGTTCTTGTAGAAGAGGGAAATATGGCAAGGTTTTTCTGTTGTTGAGGGGGCTTGTGTCATGAAACTGTCTAGATGTCCCTTTATTGTCTCATCAACTAATTTTTTGGGTAACCGTTATTGGTTACCAATTTCATTGCAACTTTGGTGACTGCAGTCACCTGAACACACGGTATATAGGTTCAACCACTACCACCTTGTCAAAAAGGATGACGGCACATTTGCAGGATAGGGCCATACTACGTCACATCAGTAATACACATGGACACTCCCTCACCAGGCAACAACTAGAAACGCAAACAACAATACTGTATCGAGAACAAGACAGAAGGAGATTAAGGATGGCAGAATCAATTTCTATTCGTCTGGATCAACCCTCCATCAATATCCAGCTACAGCCTGAAGTTTCCCTCCCATCAATGAGGAAACCCTACCAGCAACCTACGGGGAACCCGTCGGCGCTCCGTGGATAGCTACGTCGACTTCCTGTCCTAGGGTTACTTCGCGGGTACAACATCTCCCCCGCCACACCTCATATGACTTCCTGTCCCAGTGTTTCTTCACGGGTACAAAATCTCCCCCGCCACACCTCATATGTCATTTCTGTTTATCATTGTATATATTGTAACTCCTGAAGATGACCTCTGATTGGGTCGAAAGTCGTCTGGAGTAAACATCATGTACCTTGGAGATTCTATCAATACCCTGACCTCCAACCTCCGCTCTCTCATTAGAAATATCGAGAGTACTTCTTACAAGTTGAACAATGCTACTACTGCTCTAGACTTCAACAAAGCACATATATATATATATATATATTATATAGTCATAAATATATATATATATATATACATATATATAAGTTGGCGATAGCTTATAAGGGATTCGTTCCGGTCCTTACCCCTCCCACGTGTGCGGTTGGCCTTGGGGTGAAATGGTTTGTATGGGGTGCAGTGAGTGCCCTCCCCAATCTCGATAGTCAGATTGACTATGAGTTCTCAAGGTTTTATACCGTCGATGGTCGAGCGGAGAAAGGCGGGTGTCTTGGAAGTTTGCTTCCAAGTACAGCGGGTTTGAATCCCGTGCGTCACTGTCAAGGAGATTGTCTGATTGATGTTGCTGTTCACTAGCGAATTTCTCATATAGTTAAGTTGGTGATAGCGTGAAAGGGATTCGTTCCGGTCCTTACCCCTCCCACGTCTGCGGTTGGCCTTGGGGTGAAATGGTTTGTATGGGGTGCAGTGAGCGCCCTCCCCAATCTCGATAGTCAGATTGACTATGAGTTCTCAAGGTTTTATACCGTCGATGGTCGAGCGGAGAAAGGCGGGTGTCTTGGAAGTTTGCTTCCAAGTACAGCGGGTTTGAATCCCGTGCGTCACTGTCAAGGAGATTGTCTGATTGATGTTGCTGTTCACTAGCGAATTTCTCATATAGTTAAGTTGATGATAGCGTGAAAGGGATTCGTTCCGGTCCTTACCCCTCCCACCTGTGCGGTTGGCCTTGGGGTGAAATGGTGTGTATGGGGTGCAGTGAGCGCCCTCCCCAATCTCGATGGTCAGATTGACTATGTGTTCTCAAGGTTTTATACCGTCGATGGTCGAGCGGAGAAAGGCGGGAGTCTTGGAAGTTTGCTTCCAAGTACAGTGGGTTTGAATCCCGTGCGTCACTGTCAAGGAGATTGTCTGATTGATGTTGCTGTTCACTAGCGAATTTCTTTATATAGTTAAGTTGATGATAGCGTGAAAGGGATTTGTTCCGGTCCTTACCCCTCCCACGTGTGCGGTTGGCCTTGGGGTGAAATGGTGTGTATGGGGTGCAGTGAGCGCCCTCCTCAATCTCGATAGTCAGATTGACTATGAGTTCTCAAGGTGGTTTTATACCGTCGATGGTCGAGCGGAGTAAGGCGGGTGTCTTGGAAGTTTGCTTCCAAGTACAGCGGGTTCGAATCCCGTGCGCCACTGTCAAGGAGATTGTGTGATTGATGTTGCTGTTCACTATCGAATTTCTCATACATACATACATACATACATACATACATACATACATACATACATACATACATACATACATACATATGTATATATATATATATATATATATATATATATATATGCATAGAATCACCAGTGACGGTGACGTCGATCAAATAATTCCGACTGTCGTCCCCGGATTTGAACCGGGCTCGTGAAATCACGGCGCCATCGTCTTACCGACAGAGCTAACCGACCCTATAGAATTCTCCAACCTGGAAGTTAATCTACTTCCCGTGGAGATAATTATTTGATCGACATCACCGTCACTGGTGATTCCATTCAGTTATGACAACGACGATAACTCCATCAAGGAAACGTACCAGTCTAATCCACTAGTTACAAGTTGCCCTGGCAGTTAGCAGTCGACTTACTTCCTCGGGAAGTAGATTAACTTCCAGGTTGGAGAGCTTTATGGGGTCGGTTAGCTCAGTCGGTAAAGCAACCGTTCGAATCCAGGGACGACAGTCGGAATGATTATATATATATATATATATATATATATATATATATATATATATATATATATATACAGTATATATATACAGTATATATATATATATATATACATATATATGTATATATATATATGTATATACATTTACATATATGTATATATATACATATATGTATGTATGTATATATATGTATATACATATATATGTGTATGTATATATATATCACAACAAAGTTATGTCGTAGCACATTTGTAAAATAATACTGATGACCCCCTTTCGGAGAAGAATAAGCAAAGGTATAGAGATCTGTATATTTCGATCACTTACTCTGATCCTCTTCAGCAGATATGAATTTCAGAGTAGAGAACAATGTGTATTTATACTGAAACAGTGAGTTAAGCAAGAAGGGACGGTTCAAGGCGGAATGGGAATATGTTTTGTGAAAACTAATTTTGGCCTTACTAAGAGCTTTTGTAAAAACCACGGCGGGTATCCTAATTTAGTTAATTGATTTCTTACTGAATTTAGTTCCATTTCTAAATATTGAGAGCTACAAATTCTCAAAGCCCGTAAGAATAGGCCTGAAGCTACACCATCCTGACAAAATAAAATATAGTGTAGCTTGAGGCCTATTCTTACGGGCTTTGAGAATTTGTAGCTCCCAATATTTAGAAATGGAACTAAACTCAGTAAGAAATCAATTAACTAAATTTGGATACCCGCCGTGGTTTTTACAAAAAGCTCTTAGTAAGGCCAAAATTAGTTTTCACAAAACATATTTCCATTCCGCCTTGAACCATAACTGGGATAATGGATGCATAAAATTACCTTTTAATAAATCAATTAATGACTTGTCTCACTTGTTACCAAAGGAAAAGGTAAATTTCATCTTCAATTATCCCAACAATTTGTTCAGTAAAGTCGTCAATATACATCATAGATCCAAGAGTAATACAACTCCTGGAGTTTACAAATTACCTTGTTTAGATTGCAAGGATGTATATTGGGGACAGACGGGTCGAGACCTCACCACCAGGGTCAGGGAGCACAAGAACTCTGTAAAATACGGGCAGGAAAATTCCGCGGTATTTCAGCACGTCGCCAACAAAAACCACCGGATGAATTGGGACGATGCTGAAATAACTTACAAATCCAAATGTAGTTTCAGAAGAAAAATGGTAGAATCCTCCTTAGTAAACAATTTTCCAAATTTTAACATTTCCCATGGTCAATGGTCACCAGATTGTATTTCTTCTTTTGCTATAAATAAAATGTTACCATCTACATTAGCGGTGGACAAAAGCCACCAAGGTCCACGCATCGCCGGACACGTGACCTGAGCCACCAAGGTCCACGCCATGCGCGCCGGACACGTGACCTGAGCCCACTGTCCCTTCTTGCTTACCTCACTGTTTCAGTATAAATACACATTGTTCTCTACTCTGTAATTCATATCTGCTGAAGAGGATCACAGTAAGTGATCGAAATATACAGATCTCTATACCTTTGCTTATTCTTCTCCAAAAGTGGGTCATCAGTAGTATATACATATATGTATACACACACACATACACACACACAAACATATATAATATATATATATATATATATATATATATATATGTACACTGAATGAGTCCTATTGATTAGATACATTTTAACGACCACAATGCACTTTAATCATAAGCCATCAACATTGGGAGACCCAATGGGGCCACATGCAGATATTGAAATGCGGTACTGCCGAGGAATCTAACTCAACGATCACATGACAAGTGCCGTTGTAACTAACCAACTACGCTATCAAGAGAGATATAAGTTGAGTTCAAGTTTTTTATATATTTGTATGCTCGAGCTACATACACATACATTAAATTTTGCGTTCAACCCATCTCCACTATGATAGTGCAATTGGAAGTATACAAACGCAGGAAAGTATTTGTACAACATTGAATGGGTCCCAACGATTAGAGATACATTTCAACGAACACAATGCATTTTAATTCTAAGCCATCAACATCGGGAGACCTAATGGGGCCACATGCAGAAATTGAAATGAGGTACTACCGAGGACTCAAACTCAGCGATCACATGACAAGTGCCGTAGTAACCAACCAACTACGCTATCAAGAGAGATATAAGTTGAGCGCAAGTTTTGTCGTTAAAATGTATCTCTAATCACTGGGACCCATTCAGTTTTGTACAAATACTTTCCCGCGTTTGTATACTTCCAATTGTACTATCATAGTGAAGATGGTGGTAAAAGGTAGCTTTAGAAGCACAGCAGAATGGACATATAGTATTTGATAAAAGTATACATAAGAGAATGCTGCGTGATTCTAGTCTATAGGGATTTAATTAAATCCCCTGCATTATTAACTACATAAAACATATGCACTCAATGCCACATATAGGATTGCATCTGACGAGGGAAAGAGGGTCATCCTTAAAGATATAATCTAGTTAATATAGGATTCAGTGATTAGTTGGAGTGAATGAGACGATTTGTCTTCACTCAAATCTCACCTTGTTAATATTATCTTTGTCCCACATTCCTTGAAATTAAATATATGTGGAAAATGGGACTATTACCTATCATACCATTAAATGAGGTACTTTGAATTAAGCCAATAAAAGACCAATTAGGTATGTTATATGTATGTTTATTTTTTTTTATCTACAAAGCACATCTATATACTTCCAAGCTCGGCATTTTCATTTGCCCACACCAGCTTTCGTCTCTTTTTCCCATCTTTTCCTCCATTCCTAAACTAAAGTGTTGGATAATTATATTCATAATCCTTTTATTTTCAAGCATTGTCTGTGAGTGTTTTTCCATTATCAATTTGCTCTTCCTTCTCTTTTCAATTTTAGCATCCATCAAGTGTTCCATGACTTGTTATATTTAATTTTCTGCAACTGTCTAAACACCATTTATCTCTGTCTGTCTGTCTGTCTGTCTGTCTGTCTGTCTGTCTATCTGTCTGTCTGTCTGTCTGTCTGTCTATCTGTCTGTCTGTCTGTCTCTCTCTCTCTCTCTCTCTCTCTCTCTCTCTCTCTCTCTCTCTCTCTCTCTCTCTCTCTCTCTCTCTCTCTCTCTCTCTCTCTCTCTCTCTCTCTCTCTCTCTCTCTCTCTCTCTCTCTCTCTCTCTCTCTCTCTCTCTCTCTCTCTCTCTCTCTCTCTCTCTCTCTCTCTCTCTCTCTCTCTCCCCATAATGATATTATAAGCTCTTGAAAATAATTACACCCAAATTAGAAGAGAAGAGCCAATTCTTCAGAGAAAAAGAAAGAAAATTATGTGAGAATTCACATTTCCTCCCCCCAAAAAAGATTTACTGTCTTTTTTCACGTAAACCCTAGTAAATCATGACTGTGCCTCACCTAGCAATTTTAAGGATCAGTAATTTGATATTTAACACTTAAGACTTGACGACGGTGTGTCTAACACCTACGTTTCCACGCGAAGACAAAATTCCCACCCATGATTTATGTGTCTTGTTGCCAGTTATTACCATAAGGGTCCCGCAGGAGGATGGCGTAAGAAAAACCTGTAATTTGTAAAGATTTAAAAATGTACTTCATTTTAATAGTATTTGTGACCATAAGAGGAAGAATGTCTACATATATTCAGAGACGTTGATATTGATCTTATACCATCTTATGAAAAAGAAAGAAAAAGATAGCAAGAGAGAATGAGGGAGAGGTAGGGAAGGAGGGAGAAGGAGAGAGAAAGAGATAGATAGATAGATAGATAGATAGATAGATAGATAGATAGATAGATAGATAGATAGATAGATAGAGAGAAGGGGGAGGGAGCGGGAGAGAGCGAGAGAAATAGAGATAGAAACTGAAAGATATATACTTCACGAATTTATATATATATATATATATATATATATATATATATATACATATATATACATATATATATATATATATATATATATATGTATATATAAATATGTATATATATATATGTATATATACATATATACATGTATATGTATATATATATATATATATATATATATATATGTATGTATACATATTAGTATATACATATATATATATATATGTATGTATGCATATATATATATACATATGTGTGTGTGTGTGTGTGTGTGTGTGTGTGTGTGTGTGTGTGTGTGTGTGTGTGTGTGTGTGTGTGTGTGTGCGTGTGTGTGTGTGTGTGTGTGTGTCTGTGTGTGTGTGTGTGTGTGTGTGTGTGTGTGTGTGTGTGTGTGTGTGTGTGTGTGTGTGTGTGTGTGTGTGTGTGTGTTTGTGTGTGTGTGTGTGTGTGTGTGTGTGTGTGTGTGTGTGTGTGTGTGTATGTGTGTGTGTGTAAAGATAGAATAATAGATAGATAGATAGACAGACATACAGACAGACAGATAGATAGATTGATAGATAGATATGCTATCAACTACTTCAATGTCAAGGGAGATTCAATTGTTCCTAGTAACAGGCTCCAGGCAAAAACTGCTCGAACAATAGAAGCCACCAGCGTTTCGAGGAAAACACCCTGCCACCAGCGTCGGACGAAAGGGACCGTGCTACTCGACTACAAAGGAAAACGGCGCCTGTCCGGCTCCTATCATCGTTACTCAAGCGATATTTTTATGTACTTGATCAGTATATGTCACCACTGTAAATTTATATATATGTATGTATGTATGTATGTATGTATGTATGTATGTATGTATGTATGTATGTATGTATGTATGTATGTATGTATGTATGTATGTATGTATGTATGTATGTATATATGTATGTGTGTATGTGTGTATGTATGTATGTATGTATGTATGTATGTATGTATGTATGTATGTATGTATGTATGTATGTATGTATGTATGTATGTATGTATGTATGTATGTATGCATGTAAAATTTGACAGCCCCCCGAGGGTTGCATTGAATGTATAAACCAGAAAAAATATTAGAACAATAAAGAAAAAAGCCCGCCTAGACTTTGTCTCCCAAACACCAGTAGCTTAAATGTAGATAAAACTACACATCTACATTCCGGTGGCCTAGCGTGGAATCCGAAGCAGCAACTCTACCATTCCTCCGAAGCAACACTTCTACGACAGCGGCTTCGTTTGAACATATCCATTTCCGAACGCTACGATCTTCGCTGAAATCCAGCATC
The DNA here is from genome assembly GCF_046742065.1 of Oratosquilla oratoria. NCBI lineage: Eukaryota > Metazoa > Arthropoda > Malacostraca > Stomatopoda > Squillidae > Oratosquilla > Oratosquilla oratoria. The sequence continues at coordinate 69,499,376 of NC_134783.1, forward strand.
ACACACGAGGCACATAATCCTCTCCCCTACATCGCCAAGCATCAATACGAGGAAATCCCTTTTAGCTGCCTCGTCCAGCATCCTACTACGAAACACCGCTGCATTGATCCATTCCACCATACAAGCACTACAAGAAAATCCCTCTTCATCCGGCATCCTATTACGAAGCACCGCTGCATTGCTTCGCTCCATCCTCTGGCATCTACTACGAAGAAAACATTCTCCACGGCATTCTCCAGCATCCACGACACCCGCTGCCTTCACGCCAACACCGAGACGAGTTGGACGACACCCTTTCTCCAACATCACATCGCGCTTCGCACGTCACTGCACCAACAACCAACGACCATCTTCTACGCGCCAACGATCGTCGCGGCATGAACAACCATCTAACCCCCGCCCCCACTCCACGCATCTACCTTCTCAAGATCTCCATCTCCCTTTCCCTTATTTCTTTTACATAGATCACACACACGTGCACACACACACACACACACACACACACACACACACACACACACACACACACACACACACACACACACACACACACACACACACACACACACACACACACACACACACACACACACACACGACTCGGTGGCGCAGTTGGTAGAACGATGTACTACTAGCATGGTGGTGCGCGTAATGCTTGGTTCGAATCCTGCCCAGGGCCGAAATTAATTTCGGTACAGCTGCGCTTCGGGTCGTTACTCTGACTCTCGTGGGCGGGGAGTTGGGGGTGTGTGTGTGAAAGGTCATAGCATTACCCATAGATCGGACCTACGAGCTCTGAGCTCTCTTCCAGGAGGGAAATAGCTGTCGATCACGAGTCGAACACGTGATCCAAAAGACCAAGTGAATACACACACACACACACACACACACACACACACACACACACACACACACACACACACACACACACACACACACACACACACACACATACACACACACACACAAGAGGGAGAGAAGGGGTGGCTATACTAGTAACTGAAGAGATAAGTAAGTGTGTAGTGGAGTGGAAGGAAGTTTTATCAAGGTTGATGTGGATGAAGGTGAAGCTAGGAAAGGAGATGTGGGTTTTTGTATGTGCGTATGGGCCTGGTAGTGAGAAGAGCGTAGAGGAAAGTGAGGCTTTTTGGTTAGATATAAATGAGTGCATAGAAGGATTAGGAAGAAATGTCAATGTAGTTGTATTGGGAAACCTTAATGCTAGGGTAGGAAATTAACCAATAGATGGAGTGATTGGGAAGTATGGAATTCCAGGTAAAAATTGTAGAAGGGGAATCGGTGGTGGAGATGTGTCTTGAAAGAAAGTTGATAATAGCAAATACAGTGTTTAGGAAGAAAGTCAAACATAAGTACACATGGGAGAAGGTGGTGGATGGAAGAGTGGTAGATAGAGCGTTAATGGACTATATAGTGGTGATCAGGAGTATGGGAGGAAGAGTTAAGGATGTTCATGTCCTAAGGGGAGAGAGTAGGGAAATATCAGATTATTTTCTGGTGAAAGGTAAATTGAGAGTAGAGAATAGGCGGAGAAAGAGGAAAAGGGCAAATGGTAGGGAGGTACTTAGACTGAACTGCTTAAATGAAAAAAAAAAAAGGAAAATGAGTATAAGAAGAAGCTGAGAGAGGAGTGGGAGGGAGTAAAGATAGAATAGAACTAGAAGTGGAGGGGGAATGGGGATGTTTCAAGGAGGGAGTCATAAGGTGTGCAAAAATGGTGTGTGGAACAAGGAGAGCGGGAGGAAATAGAAGGAGAGGTAGTGAGTGGTGGGATGAGGAAGCAAAGAAAGGTGTAGAAGAGAAGAAACAGGCATTCATAGATTGGCTACAAATTAGGACGAGGGAATCGTATGAGAGGTACAAAGAAAAGATAAGGGAAGTTAAGCATAAGATAAAGGAAGCAAAGAGGAGGGAAGATGTGAAATGGGGTAAGAGTATGACAGAAAATTTTGAAAGTAATAAAAAGATGTTTTGGAAGGAAATTAAAAGAGGAAGAGGAGACGAATCAAGTAGAGAAGAAAAGGTACAAGGTGCAGATAGAGAGATGATAATGGTAGAAAAGGCAGTGAGATGAAGGTGGGCAGAGTATTTCAGGGAGTTGCTAAATGTAAAAGAGGATAGGAAGGGAAAGGTAGATGCAATGGGAAGCGCTAAGAAAATGAGAGTCATGGATGATGAAAATGAAGGAGAAATAGGGAAGGATGAAGTGAAAGCAGCTGTTAAGATGATGAGAGCAGGTAAGACATCTGGGTTGGATGGATGCCATGCAGAATGTCTGAAGAAAGGAGGCATAATTATGGTGGACTGGCTGGTGAGGTTATTTAATGTTTGTTTAAGAGAGGGTAGAGAGCTGGAGGACTGGAGGAGTGCCTGTATAGTTCCGCTTTACAAGGGAAAGGGAGACAAGTATGAGTGTAATAGTTTCAGAGGGATCAGCTTGTTGAGTGTATTTGGGAAGGCTTATGGGAGGGTCTTGATTGAGAGGAGGGAGTAATTGGTTAGGAACAGTATGGTTTTAGGACAGGTAGTGGTTGTGTGGATCAGATTTTTGTGGTAAGACAGATATGTGAGAGAGCTATAGGAAAAGGTAAGGATTTTTTTTTTTTTTTTTTTTTATAGATCTGGAAAAGGCTTACGACAGGGTAGACAGAAAGGCACTGTGGGAGGTACTGCAGATATATGGGATAGGAGGAAAGTTGTTAAGAGCAGTCAAGAGTTTTTACGAGAGTAGTAGAGCTTGTGTTAGGATTAGAAATGGAGAGAGTGAATGGTTTGAGGTAAAAGTGGGACTTCGTCAGGGATGTGTTATGTCGCCCTGGCTGTTCAACTTATACATGGATGGGGTAGTGCGAGAGGTGAATGCAAGGGTAGTGGGTCAGGGGTTGGAGATGGTTAAAGAAAATGGAGAAAAGTGGGAGGTGAGCCAGTTGCTGTTTGCTGACGACACTGCGTTTGTAGCAGGATTAGAGGAGGGACTGAGGAAGTTAGTGACAAAAGGTGTGTGAAAGAAGGAAGCTGAAGATAAATGTGGGCAAAAGTAAGGTGATGAGATTTCCAAGGGGAGAGAGTGACAGCAGGCTGGAAGTGAGCATAAAGGGTGAAAGACTGGAGGAGGTAGATAGTTTTAGATACTTGCGTGCGAAATTGGCAGGAAAGGGAGGAGTGAAGGTGGAGGTAGAATGTAGATTGAGAAAAGCGAGTAAATACCTTGATGGATTAAAAAGTGTAATGAGAAATAGAAATCTGGGAATGGATGCTAAGAGGAGGTTATATGAAGGAGTGATTGTGCCAACACCACTGTACGGGGCAGAAACATGGAACATAAGAGAGGAAGAGAGAAGGAATTTGAATGTGATTAAAATTAAATGTCTGAAAAGTATGATAGGGGTTACTGGGCTAGATAGAGTGAGAAATGAGGAGGTGAGGAGGAGAAGAGGGGTGGAAAGAGAGCTGGGAGATAGGGTTGATGAAAGAGTATTGGGATGGTTTGGACACATGGAAAGGATGAGTGAAAAAAGATTATTAAAAGAGGTGTGGAAGGCAGAGGTGGAAGGAGTGAATATGAGGGGACGTCCTAGGATGAGATGGATGGATGTGGTGAAAAGGGCATTACAAAAGAGAGGAATATCTATGGAGGAAGGACGGGAGAGGACAGAAGATGGGGGTGAATGGAGAAGGGTTGTGTATGAATGATGCTGTGATGCATGAGGGGGAGTGGGTGGGAGATGGGGGGGGGTGAGGAAGTATGTATGAGAACAGATTTGACGCAGCCCGAGGGTATTTCTCCCCGTCTTCTCCTTTTCTGCATGAGGGAACGGAGAGGGGGGGGGGGTCGCCGAATTTAGGAAGCGGCCTTGCTGTAGATGTGCTGTGACAGCAGTGTGGTCCGTGTAGACTGTAATAGGATATCCAAAAATTATATCACGGCCCCACACCACTGCCAGGGCCTCTAAATGAGTAACAGAGTAACGGGACTCAGGCTTATTAAGAATACGACTAGCATATGCAATAACATGAGATCTACATCCATCTACTTTTTGCATGAGTACAGCTCCAATGCCTGTACCAGAAGCATCTGTACAAATGGTAAAGGGGAGACTGTAATCAGGGAAGGCCAACACAGGCGCTGTATTAAGAGCAAGCTTCAAAGAATCAAAACTATTCTGATGAACATCACGCCACTGGAAGGAAGAGTCCTTCTTGAGAAGGCGAGTGAGAGGGGAAGCAATTGAAGCAAAGTCTTTAATGAATGCACGATAGTATCCTGCAAGTCCAAGGAAGGAACGTACATGTTCAACTGTCTTCGGTATAGGGAAGTCTCTCACCGCTTTGATTTTATCTCCTGTGGTGTGGATACCATGTTTGTCTACAACATGACCTAGGAATTGGATACTAGACTTGAAAAAGGAACCCTTGGGTAAGTTGAGTTTCAACCCAGCTTCAGCAAAACGTTGCAAGACCATAAACAACTTAGTAAAGTGGCTTTCGACATCTTTGGAAACTAAAATCAAATCATCCAGGTAAACAAAAAGTCCATTCCCAACTAAGCCATGAAAAATGGAGTTAACTAAGCGCTGGCAAGTCAAAGGAACATTCCGCAAACCCATGGGGCAACGAAGCCATTCATAGTGCCCACTGGGAGTCGAGAAGGCCGTGAGTTTACGAGAATTCTCCTCCAGGGGTATCTGCCAAAAACCTGCTTTTAAATCTAAGGTGGTGAACACCGTATTACCAGTGCCAATGGACTGAAGAAGCTCGCTTAAGAGAGGCAGAGGATAATGGTCTGGAATGGTGACCTCGTTAACTCTCCTGTAATCAACAACAGGACGAAAAGATCCATCTTTCTTAGGCACCAGGAGAAGAGGCGAGTTCCACTCTGAGTGGGACTCCTGTACAACACCTTCACGCAATAAATCGTCAACCAAGGACTGGGCTATAAGCCGACGAGAGTGAGGTAGCCTGTAAGAGGGGACGTAAACAGGACGAGTACCTGGCTGAAGATCAATTCTATGAACCACACGGTCCGTAACCCCTAACGGATCACCTGGTAAAGCCAAAGCCTACAAATGTGGCAAGCTCAGAAGCTAAGTGAGCAGGGTCACGTGTTGGAGGAGACTGTAGTACAGAAGCTGCTATAATAGGCGAGTCCTGGAAAGTAGCAACGTGTACCACCTCAAAGGAGCCTAGGTAACTGCCAGGAGAGAGATGAATAGGAGCACCCGTGACATTGGTTACCATCGCTGTGGTGACATGATCCTCGCGAACACTGGAGAGAGTTCCTTCTAGGGCAAGCCGACGAATACGAATAGAGTCAGGCAAAGAGAGAACGTCAGACGCTATCGGGGCACCTGAGACGCGCACCGGAACTCGAACAGAAATTGAAGGTTCAATAACAACAGCAGCACAATGAGAAACATGGTTATAGTGCTTAGAAGTTGGTACAGGCACATGTGCGGACTGATCAAGCACAGTAGAATCACAAACAGAAACTGGCCTATCCGAAGCAGAGATATCAAAATTGCAGAAAGTCACTACACGGCGACTAGGAGAAATATCTATGCCATGAGCTGTAAGAGCATCAATACCCAAGAGACAATCACACTTAACGGCAATGCCAGAAACAACAACAAAAGTGACATTGAAGACTGTAGCATCCGAGGGAAACTGCAAGGGAAGACAAACAGATCCAAGAACAAGCAAGGGAGAACCTTGCACAGAATGCAAATTATTACAAAAGGGAGATAAAGGGAGATTATACAATTCCCGTAGAGCAAAATAAGCCTTTCTACTTAAGAGACTACATTCTGCACCAGTATCTACAGTGACAGAAAGAGGCGTATCCCTAGTAAGAAATTGGACGGTAAGTAATTGAGAAGACTCAACAGCCACAAAGGGAATTATTTGAGACCGAACATTACTGGTCAACTCTTTGGGGTATGAAACACACGCTGGTGAAAATGGGATTGTCGAGGCTGATGAGAAGTCTCATCCTTAAGTTTCAAAACCTTGAAACATTGATCAGTCAAGTGTTTACTATGACCATGGATATGGCAATAACTGAGTCTACCGTGAGGTTCTACTCTAGAAGGGTCATGCGACAGATTAGAAGAAACAGTAGGTACACTCCTGCGAACAGGGGACTGTGTGGACTTGTAGACCTGGCGCCTACGGCGGTAACAAAATTCGCTTGAATGACCAGACCTGTTGCAAAAGGTATATGTAAGGAGAGGAGGGGTAACTGTAGATTGAGGAGAGCTATGACTAGGATATGTAGACTGAGAGGGCTGAGGAGAACTAGGGACATGGGCATGTTGAAGAGCATTGCTAATACACAAGGAACTAGAAGGCACTTCCCCAATTTACAGGAAAGCCTTGTCGAAAAAAAAACAATAGAGTCTCATCTGTCGTATACTTGAGGGAAGATGCAGCTCTTCTCTCAGAAGGCACAAAAAAAATATATATATACATTAAAAATTCCAAAATAAGACGAAATCTATCTAAAGTGATATTGCCATTATTTACCCAATCTGAATGTGAAAGTGACTCTAAAGCATCAACAACAATTATACTGGCCTGAGCTTGCGCCCGTCTATAATCAAGAGTGCCCAGTCGGGATACGAGAGTATCAGCCAGTTTGAAGCACCAATGGAACGAACCACCACCAGGGGTATCTGAAAAAAGTTTAAGGAAGTTAGACCTAAAGATGTCATAATTATAATCCAGAGATTTGGGATCTAAACACGACGCAGAAAGTAACTCC
>NC_134783.1:69518653-69523653 GCF_046742065.1 Oratosquilla oratoria
TTTCTTGGTGACAATTACTTAGTTCAGCATATAAAAGAGCCCACTAGATATTGAAACTTACTTGATCTATTGATCACAAGCCGCAAAAGTATGGTAACTGATGTAGAAGTCGGTGAAACTGTTACAAATAGCGATCACAACCTATATTCAAACTTCTAAAAAAAAAAAAAAATAGAATAGATACTTGTGTTTCTAAAATACCCGATTTCAGTAAAGCTCAGCTTCAGCTTACAGATTGGGAGGCAAAATTAAGCGAAAGACCTGTAGAATAGGTGTGGGAAATATTTTAGAATACGGTCACTAAGATGATTCATACTTACATTCCTTTTAAGGACGGACGTTCCCCAAATCAGGCTCGCCCAAAGTGGCTCGACAAAGAAACTGAAAAAAAGTATTGCTAAAAAGAGACAGGCTTATAAGAAATATAAGTGCTCGCGTACATCAAATAACTATGAAAGTTTTGTTAAATGCAGAGAGATTTAAAAATACAATAAAAAAGAAAGCGACAATACGAATGAATATCGCTGATAAATCCAAAGAAAATCCCGAAGAATTCTATAGTTACATTAGAGATAAAAAGGTTGTTAGGAATCACATTGGTCTACTATTATCTGCTGACGGTCAACTTGAATATTCAAATGAAGGAATGTGTAATATTTAAACAATTATCTTAGTTCTGTATTCGTAAACGAAACACCTCAAAGTGAACTCCAAACTGAAACCTGTGAAAAGTCTAGTGTAAACTTACTCACTACGGTAAATATAACAAAAGAAAAAATTAAAAGGTGTATAGATAAACTCAAAGTTAATAAAACACCAGGGCCTGACGGTTGGCATCCAGGAATCTTAAAGGAAATGAAAAATGAGATTGTTGTTCCATTAGAAATTATTTTCAAGAAATCCATCATATCCGGAGATGTCCCAAGAGAATGGAAGCTGGCTAACGTTGCTCCCATATTCAAAAAAGGTGACAAAAAGAAAGCAATTAACTATAGGCCTATAAGTTTGACTTCAATCGTAGGAAAATAATGGAAATTATCATCAGAGATGCTATCGAACATCATTCAGAAAGTAACCGTTTGATGAATGTTAGCCAGCATGGTTTCGGACGGAAACGTTCTTGCGTGACTAACTTACTCGAAATCTACAACACAGTTATCTCGAATTATGACAAAAGAAACAACATAGATTTAATATATCTAGACTTTGCAAAAGCTTTTGATATCGTCCTACACGAAAGACTATTCTACTAAATTAGCTTCACACGGAATAAGTGGTAGCCTATCAAGTTGGACTAGTAGTTGGTTGAATGGTCGAAAACAGGTAGTTGTTTTAAATGGAAAAACTTCTGGATGGAAAAATGTTACAAGTGGAGTTCCTCGGGGTTCCGTTCTTGGACCACTTCTATTCATGGTATATATAAATTATATAGACCATTAACTAAAATCTAGTGTTTCTAAATTTGCTGGTGATACAAAACTGTGCGGAATGGCAAATGATCACTTAAACCAATTAGATATTCAAGAAGATTTAGATAAATTACAGCAATGGTCTGAAAAGTGGCTAATGAAATTTAACACAAGTAAATGCAAGGGAATGCACATAGGTAAAAATAACAGTAGGTACGATTACAAGTTATTTGGAAATTCGTTAAAAAAGTGAATAGTGAAAAAGATATAAGCGTAATTATCAGTAACGATCTCAAATCATCCAAGCAGTGTATTTCAGCCTCTGAGAAAGCAAATAAGATTCTAGGACTGATTGCGCGATCTTTTGATTTCAAAAGTCCATCACTTATTAACAAGCTATATAAATCGTTAGTTCGTCCACATTTGGAATATGCTGTTTCCGTATGTTCACCGAATCTCATTAAAGACATTGACAGATTGGAAAGAGTACAACGGCGAGCCACAAAACTGATTCCAAATATCAAAAATAAATCATACGAAAATCGACTAAAATTTATGAATCTGTTCTCACTAAAAAGCGTAGACTCAGAGGGGACTTGATATAGGTCTTTAAAATTCTAAAGGGAATTGACAACATCAAAAGTGACAAAATTTTACATTGAATGAGAATCAGACAAGAAACAATGATCTCAAACTGTCCGGAAATAGATTAAATTTGGAAGTAGGTAGAAACAACTTTTCCAACCGTGTAGTTAATGAATGGAATAAACTTCCTGCACAGGTATTGCAATGTAGCTCAGTTCGAAGCTTTAAGAATCATTTAGATAAACACCTAAGCAAGATGCTGTAATGATTATGATTTATTTTATATTATTTGTTTTTGTTTTGTTATCATTTGTTATTGTCTGTTTGATTTTCATTTATTATTAGTTATATGTCAATTTATCATTATTTACTATTTACCTGTTTGTTTATTATCTAACTATGCCTGTACATTTATCTATGTATTTTATTTGTTATTTACATTATTATAGTTTTTTATTTATTATTTTATCATTATTATGATTTTTTCGCATCCGACCTGGATATGGACCAAAAGGTATCCTGCCGGCATGCTCCGCCTTTGTAATCCTTTGTAATCCTTTGATCGTGGTGTGTACAATGTCCTTGCGAATGGATGCCACACCACTAAATCCAATAAAGTCGTCAGCTGGCTTGACACACTCGGGCCACAATTTCTTCCAGCAACCATTCATTATTATTTTTTCTATCACCTCCTTCCATTCTGCATTGATATTGTTTATGGCCTTCTTGTTATTATAATTGGCCCAGAACGGCTTGATTTCGGGCTTGTCTGATTCATTGTGTGGCGCTGGTAATATGCCTTGAAACTGGCGATCGCACCTTGGTTCATGGGCTGGATGAGTGCTGTCGTGTTTTTTGGGGCAGAAACATCACCCTTATATAGCCTGCCTAATCTTCCATGGTTGTTAGGTGGCTTGGGGCATTGTCAACCAGCAGGAGAAAATAGTTGGCAATGTTTTCTTTGGTAGCATAGTCACGCAGTGCAGAGGGCAAATAATTTGCAAAATAATGCTGGTTCATAGAAGACGTCATCCAGGCCTTCTTGTTGGATTTATATAACACTGGGAGATATTCTTTCACATAGCCATTAGGTTTTCATAGCGGTAGCTTAGTAGAGGCTTCAGCTTCAGGTCCCCAGTTTTTCGCTGGTTGACCCGCGCATGCTACTTGCTTGTGCTACCAACTGATTAGCTTCTTCATGTTAGCTGGTTACTTATTTGCATGCCCTGACTGGTAGTTGGCTTGTGTGTTCTGGTAGTTGATTGGCCCACACGTGCTTGTCGCTTATTGGCCAGCGCATACTGGCCCATGATTAGCTTAATCATCCTGGTTTGATTTGCTAGTACGTGAAGGCCACTGGCCAGAACAATAAATCAGTCGGTATCACCTTTTCATGTGGTCTGGGATATCTTAACCTCTTCACTACAGAGTATATCTCGCTCTTACAGTAAAGAAATAAAATTGCAAAATACAGGGAAACTTATAGACTAGGGGACTGTATATTTTCTGGAAAATTTTCTTTATTACTGTACAGCCCCTTTTTGGAAGAGTCGAAAGGCATATATTTCTTATCTATTTATCTACTTACGAGTATTCATGTATTTTGCTTTCTCAGGGAGTCTGTGAAATTCTCTTCTTTGTGACATCTACTCACTTGCCAAAGGCTTGACAATTTCAGAAAGCTGATGACCTTTCTTTTTTTAAACAAACTGAAATGAACTATTCTCTTTTTGTAATTTCTGATCAACGTCCTATAGGTATTTTGTACTCTTTGTGGTTTTCCCTTAGCTTTCAGAAGCTTTCTTTTGTGTGTATAAAAATAGATTATAATTGTAAGAAGATAGAATAAAACAGAAAGGAAGACAAAGAGTCGATGAAATTACGAATTTCAGAACAATTTGGGCCGAAGGGCGGGATGGAAGGTGGGAGGGGTGTCTAGTGGCGGGAAAGGCACAGGCGGAATAACTGGAAGGATGAGGGTGGGGAGGAGAGGGAAGGGAGGGGAGAGAGAGTGAGCCCTCCTCCAGGCACAAGGAACGACCTGAAATTATCAGCTGTCGTGAACCCATCAGAGGGGTAAGGTAAAGAGAATGATGAAGAGGAAGGAGATGAGGAGGAGAAGGAAAAGGAGGAAGGGAAAAAAGAGTAAAAGGAGAGGACGGGGAAGATGAGGAGAACAAAGATAAATAGGAGGAAGGAGAGGAAGTAAGGACAGGAAGAAGAGAAGCAGGATGAAGATGAGGGTGAAGAAGAGGAAGACGACTAGGATGAGTATGAGGATGTGAAAGAAGAAGAGGATAAGATTGAGAATAGAGATGATTAGGGTTAGGGTTAAGGTTAGGGTTAAAGGAAAAAAATGAAAGGAAGATGAGAAAGAAGTGGGGGTAAAGGGAAAGGGAGATGATGAGAAGAAAGAGTAGAGAGTATAAGAGGAAGAAAGAGAATGAAGGGAATGTAAAGAGAATGAATAGAAGGCAGATGAGGAAGAGGAAGAGAATGAGATAAAGGCAGATGAGGAGAAAATGGAAAAAAGGAAAGGAAGATAAAGACAAGGTAAAGGAGAAAACATTACTAAAGAAAAAAAATGTAATAAGAATGAATAATCATTTGATGAAAGTGAGTGTCTGTTTGTAAACAAGCCCAGAGTATATGCATGTTTATATGACCAAAACAACCCTGTCTTCATGAAATTTTACCTAAATCTGTTGTCTTTGTCCACACCCAATCTTCCTCATCTTCTTTCTCATCTTCCTCTTCCCCCTTCATCTCTCTGAGACCTTAAAACTAGACCTTATGATATTCTTCATGATTTCACTCCTCATCCTCCTTCATTTCTCCGAAACCCTAAAACTAGAGCTTATGATGTTCTTCGTGATTTCACTCCACTTTCTCATCTTTGTAGTTATTCTCTAAGTGTTTCTTTAGCTTCATTGATGTAGCAACAACTAAAGATATTTCCATATAGATTTCATATATTATGTGCTACAATATCATATCTTAATATAC
>NC_134783.1:69526153-69541153 GCF_046742065.1 Oratosquilla oratoria
TTATTATTATTATTATTATTATTATTATTATTATTATTATTTTTATTATTATTATTATTATTATTATTATTATTATTATTATTATTATTATTATTGTTATTATTATTATTATTATTATTGTTATTATTATTATTATTATTATTATTATTATTATTATTATAACGGAGGGACAGTCGTAGTATAAAAGTGTCATCATTTCTCTATGAACAGAGTTTTCCTCTATCACAGACAAAATGATGTGTGACTCTGGTCCGTAGGGGCGCCCCATATAGACCCTAAAGTATCAACTGCATGCTACTTTGCTACAATAACATGCAGCCAATACCCCAGACCGGGTATTTTTATACTACGACTGTCCCTCCGTTATGCTGTCCCCAAATCTCTTGTTACTGTCCTGTACAATTGCTCTGAATATTCATTTCCTTTTCCGCCTACCTGCCCTGTAGCGGGGGCAAAAGAAAACTACCACCAAGTATTTCCACTTGGATCGTAAGAGGCGAGAAAAAAGGGACGGGGATTGGGACCAGGCATCATTCTCCCTGTAGCCCCACAGGGTACATTCCTAAGAAAAGTAAAGGCCTAAGAGAGTCTAGGAGTTTTCCAACCAGCACCCTAAAGTTTGAGTCTTTTAATGTGCGTGGATGTGGTAGAGATAGGTAGTATGTTTGTGAGAAGAAAGATGGATGTGTTAGCTTTGAGTGAAACTAAGTTGAGAGGGAAGGGTGAGTGTAAGTTAGGGAGTGTAATTGTGAGGTTATCAGGAGTGAAGATAAGACGAGGGAGAGAAGGGGTGGCTATACTAGTGAGTGAAGAGGTAGGTAAACGTGTAGTGGAGTGGAATGAGGTTTCCTCATGGGTAATGTTGATGAAGGTGAAACTGGGAAAAGAGATATGGGTTTTTGTAAGTGCATATGGGCCTGGTAGTGAGAAGACTGTAGAAGAAAGGGAGGCTTTTTGGGTAGATTTAAATGAGTGCATAGAGGGATTAGGGAGAAACGTCAATGTAGTAGTATTGGAAGACCTAAATGCTAGGGTAGGAAATGAACCAATTGACGGAGTGGTTAGAAAATGTGGAGTTCCAGGAAAGAATCGTGGTGGAGAGTTGATGGTGGAGATGTGTCTAGAAAGAGAGTTGATGATAGCAAATACAATGTTTCGGAAGAAAGTCAATCATAAGTACACATGGGAGAGGGTGGTGGATGGAAGGGTGGTAGATAGAGTGTTAATGGACTATGTAGTGGTAGATAGAAGTATAATAGGAAGAGTAAAGGATGTACATGAGCTAAGGGGAGAGAGGGGGAATATCAGATCATTTTTTGGTGGAAGGTAAGTTGAGAGTGAGGGATAGATGGAGAAAGAGGAAAAGGATAAAAGGTAGGGAGGTGCTTAGAGTGAACTCTTTAAATGAAAAGGAAAAGAAGAAGGAATACAAGAAGAAGCTGAGAGAGGAGTGAGAGGGAGTGAAGGATAGAGTAGAGCTAGGAGTGGAGGAGGAATGGGGATGGTTCAAGGATGCACAAAGTGCACAAGGATGGTGTGTGGGACATGAAGGACAGGAGGAAATAGAAGGAAGGGTAGTGAATGGTGGGATGAGGAAACAAAGAAGGTTGTAGAAGAGAAGAAGCGAGCTTTCACAGATTGGTTACAAAATAGGACGAGGGAGTTATATGAGAGATACAAAGAAAAGAAAAGAGAAGTAAAGCACAAGGTAAAGCAGGCAAAGAGGAGAGCAGATGTGAAATGGGGTAAGGGTATGACAGAAAATTTTGAAAGTAATAAAAAGATGATTTGGAAAGAAATTAAAAGAGGAAGAGGAGGCGAATCAAGTAGAGAAGAAAAGGTAAAAGGTGCAGATGGACAGATGATAATGAAAGAGAAGGTAGTAAGGGGATGAAGGGCAGAATATTTTAGGGAGTTGCTAAATGTGAAGGAGGATGGGGAGGGAGGGATAGTTGTGGTGGGAAGTGCTGGGAAAATGAGAGTGATGAGTGAGGAGAATGGAGGAGAAATAAGGAAGGATGAAGTGAAGGCAGTTGTTAAGATGATGAAAGCAGGTAAGGCACCTGGTCTGGATGGATGCCATGTAGAATGTCTAAAAAAAGGAGGTACAGTGATGGTGGACTGGCTGGTGAGGTTATTTAATGTTTGCTGAGAGAGGGTAGAGTGCCGGAGGACTAGAGGAGTGCCTGTATAGTTCCACTTTACAAGGGAAAAGGGGACAAGTGTGAGTGTAGTAGTTTTAGAGGGATTAGCTTGTTAAGTGTAGTTGGGAAGGCTTATGGGAGGATCTTGATTGAGAGGATTAGGAGAGGAACAGAGGGAGTAATTGGTGAGGACGGGTAGAGGTTGTGTAGATCAGATCTTTGTGGTAAGACAGATATGTGAGAAAGATATAGGAAAGGGGAAGGATGTTTTTATAGGCTTTTATGGATCTGGAAAAGGCTTATGACAGGGTAGACCAGAAGGCACTGTGGGAGGTTTTGCGGATATACGGGATAGGAGGAAAGCTTCTAGGAGCTGTCAAGAGTTTTTACGAGAGTAGTAGACCATATGCCAGGATTAGAAATGGAGAGAGTGAGTGGTTTGAAGTAAAGGTGGGACTTCGTCAAGGATGCGTTATGTCTCCCTGGCTGTTCAACTTATGCATGAATGAGGTGGTGCGAGAAGTAAATACAAGGTTGATGGGTCAGGGATTGGAGATGGTTAAAGAAAATGGAGAGTGGAAGGTGAGTCAACTGTTGTTTGCGGACGACACTGCGCTTGTGGCAGGATCGGAGGAGGGATTGAGGAAGTTGGTGACAGAGTTCGGGAGAGTATGTGAAAGAAGAAAACTGAAGATAGGTGTGGGTAAAAGTAAGCTGATGAGATGTACAAGGGGTGAAATTGGCAGCAGACTGGGAGTGAGCATTAAGGGAGAGCGACTGGAGGAAGTGGATAGTTTTAGATACTTGGGTGAAAATGTGGCAGGAAAAGGTGGAGTGGAGGTGGAGGTAGAATGTAGGTTGAGAGAAACGAGTAAATGCCTTGGTGGATTAAAAAGTGTAATGAGGAATAGACATTTGGGAATGGATGCTAAGAGGAGACTGTATGAATGAGTGATTGTGCCAACAGCACTGTACGGGGCAGAAACATGGAACATAAGAGAGGAAGAGAGGAGTTTGAATGTGTTTGAGATGAGGTGTCTGAGAAGTATGATAAGGGTTACTAGGTTGTGTGTGTATGTGTGTGCGTGTGTATGTATGTATGTGTACACACACACACACACACACACATACACACACACACATATGTTTAACTTAGTGTATGTGTTTTCATCACTCAATAAAGTTTCCATTTTGTCAACGTAATCGTTCTTATTCAATATTACAACACTATTACCATGGAAATAGAAGAAAATAATCATTTGCCTTACCTTGATGTAATGATTTACAGAAAGGAAAGGTCCTTCAAATTTGATGTCTATAGAAAACCCACCAATATCCTTTCATACGTACATTTTTACTCGTCTCATCATTGCAGGACAAAGATGTCAGTGTTGTCATCAATATTTCTGAGAGCCCATAGAATTTGCACTCCGGAGTTTTGGGATGATGAACTCTTAAGAATATTTGATATAGCTTCAAAATTAAAATATCCTAAGCACCTCGTGGATATTTCTTATAAATCAGCAAAGAAATCGTTCTACGAGGAAAAAGCTAGTAAAACTTTTAATGTAAAAAACTTACTTGTACTGCCTTTCAACGAGAATTTCGTCAAACTACCTCATATTCTTAAGACTCTCAACATTCAAGTGGCTTTTAAGAACTCCAATACAGTTAGAAGTCTTTTAATTAAAAACTCCCCTTATAAGAAAGAAGGATGTATATATTCAATTCCATGTAAAAATTGCGACAAATGCTATATTGGTCAGACTGGAAAAGAATTAAAAGTAAGATTAAAACAACATCAGTATAGCGTCAAGTGTGGGCAAATTTCTAATGCATTATTTATTCACCTAAGGGATTTTAATCATTGCATAAATTGGGTGGGTGCTAAAGAAATTGTTAAAAATAAGTCATATATGACTAGAAATATAATAGAATCCAGTCTGATCAAAGATACATTTGTCAATAACTTGAATTTAAGTCATGGTATGTATAAACTAGACAATTTTATTATGAAAAAGTAATAGCCCAAACGTCCGCTGCCGCGAACGGGTCAGGTCGACATTAGAGCCTCACAACCTTTCCCGGTTCCCTTCCTGACCTCATACTCTGTATATATATTCTTGTGTCCTTTTTTTTTCTATGCACCCTGAGGATGTCTGAATAGGAAAGCGCTTGGTCATAATTTTTTCTTTTTCCTTGGTGGTTTTTCCGCGTATTTAGAATCACGAGTTTATGTGATTTCTCATGCACATACACACACACACACACACACACACACACACACACACACACACACATATATATATATATATATATATATATATATATATATATATACATATATATATACATATATATGCATATATATGTATTTATATACATATATATATATATATATATGTATATATGTATATGTATGTATACATTTATATGTGTATATTTATGCATATATATATACATATATATATATGTTGTTACGGGCGAGGCTGGTTAGTGAAGAGACGTTACGTATAACGGATAAGTGCTTAAGAACCAGCTCACTTCTAGAAGTCACTGTAGGACTGAACTATCTGGTCAGGGCCTAGATAATTCGTAAGACTAGAAGTAAAGGTAACAAAGAAGATTCCAGGAAAGGAATATTAAACTAGCGATAAAACTAGTAAACGAAATTATTAATATGGAAAATATTCACAGGCAATCAACACAAAAGAGAATGGGCAGTAGGGTCAATGGGACCGTTACACGATTATAAGAATATGGAAATTATCGTTCAAATAAGAAACACAAGATACGTATACAATATGGTACTATCTAAGTACAAAGAGATCAGGAACATGCATCAAAATAAGTAATAAGTACAAATATAAGTATAAAGTAATGCAATGTATATCAGACACGTAATGTAGGCAAAAAGGGTGATCACTTCACACCAATCGTCTCATGAGTCTAAACTTCCAGTTTTTATCAAGAGATAAGATATGCGACAAAATGACGAGGAGTGAGCGATTTCCACCGCTTATATACCATTGGACCGGAAGCGGGATACTTCCGGGTGAGCGAAAGAGGGGGAGGAGGGTAAGTTAACACACGTCAACATGGGTAGTTTTAAGACCCTCAACTCGCTTGAACAATCTACTTATTTAGTAACTGTCAAATCTGTGCGCTCCGAACTATTCAGGATTTCGCTTGTCTGTTTGTTCTACAAGAGTGCGCACCTTTCTCCGCACGTAGGCAAGATTACATATAGTGGACGGGCGTTACTGCTTAACATTGTTACAATACATACATAGACAAGAAATATGAACATAGTTATGTAATACAAAGGAACACAATTCTATAACATAATTACACATATGACGTAATATCTAATATTACGTTACAACGATATATATACATATATATATATATATATATACTTATATATGTATGTATATATATATATATATATATATATATATATATATATATATATATATAATAATCAATCACCATCCTTCACTGGTAAATGAAGATAGTGTGGGTTCTTACTCAACATAGTAAAATCACATGTCTCCGGCTAAATATATATATATACAGACAATAAACATTATCTATTGGCTATGAATCATCTTAATAATAAGCATTGACAAGTACAAATCACTGACTAGAATATAGATTTCTTTTTTGTAATCGTACACCCACTTTAATAATTAAGTACCTAATAATAGGGATTTGAATTTATGGAATGAGGTATCCCCATACTTCAGCAGTGTTTAAGAATACGGATATGATATTGCATGATAAAGGCCATGGTGATTTAAACCCTTAGATTGTGACCTAAAGTGGGATCAAAATAGTTCCTCAGAGTCCTGGTTGAGGGCCTAGAGACAACCGTTAGCTAGTACCCGAAACTTATACTTTTAACATCATGATGAAAGAAATTTGCAAATACTAATATGCACATTCAGAATATCAACTCTAGGAACTTATCAGAATCTCTGAATAATCCACCACCAAAAATTGATTGTTTTAATTTATTGAAATGACGGTAATACCGACCATGAATTGTCTTATGTGCACATCGTTATTCAACAGGTCGTGGATTTTCTACAAGCAGGTCGGCTAGTGCTTTATTTTTTGTACCTAAAATACATTTAACTTATTAGAGAGATATTCCTATTACAGTTCACCCGTTTGTGAGCCTCAATTTCTTCTGCATCAGTTCTGGATAACATAAGACAATTTTATTTGATTAAAGGTAATAAAGCTACATTGATATAGTGTAAAAGCTCTATTGCTCCCAAAAGAATAGACCTCTCGTCTTGAAGGTTAAACGATCAAAGATAAGAACTCTTACTCTCAAAAAAGTTAAATACACAACACAATTGTAAACAAATATAATCTAACATTTTAAAGTTTTAATGCTGTTCAATACACACATACATACATGCATATACATATATATATATATGTATATATATATATATATATATATACATATACATACTCGTCCGTTCAATAAGTAGTGAGAAAATGTCAGGAGAGACATTAAATATGATTTGATCAAAATAATACTTCATGGAAAAAGTACACATACATATATTCTATTAAATGACGAACATTGGAAACTTTCTATACTTGTAGGTCTGAGTGCAGCGGTGAAAGTGGTGGAACCAGTCTGATTCAGTTTGCCAATCTGTGAACACTTGTCAAGATGCAGGGAAACATGGAGCAAGGTTACGTCATCAAATTCTGTGTTAAACTTAAGAAAACCAAACAAGAAGCTTATGGATTTAAAGGAGGCCTATGGGGATGAACCGATGAGACAAGCAAGTTTCTATCGGTGGTTTAACAGATTTTCTGAAGGAAATGAACAGGTTGAGGATGAGATCTGGAGCACCGAAAAATGCATGCAAGGAGGAAAACATTGAGGAAGTGCAAAGGTTAGTGATGCAAGACTATCAAATATCTGTAAGGATGATATCTGAAGCTGTTGGTATTAGTATTGGCACAGTAAAGACAATTCTGACCGAAGATCTGAAGCTCCACAAAGTCTGTGCCAAGTCCGTGCCAAAGATCCTCTCCGACGACCAGAGGCAGTTTCGTGGGGAATGTTGCACTGATATTCTCGAAAGGATAGAGGCTGATTCAGGTTTCTTGAATAAGGTAATGACTTGTAATGAGAGATGGCTGTTCACCTACGGCCCTGAGAACAAACGTCAGAGTGCTCAGTGGAAGCACGCGACCTCCCCCAGACCCAAAAAGACAAATATGAGCAGGTCGCAAGAGATGGCCATGGTCATTCATTTCTTTGACTCCCAGGGGCTCATTCACGTTGAATGGGTTCCTCAGGGTCAAACCGTCAATAAGGAATACTACCTTACTGTTCTGAAAAGGTTCAGGGAGAAGATGAGGAAGTAGAGGCCTCGGCAGTCGAGGACTGGTCAGTGTTTAGTATGTTATTCCACTCGCCATGCCTGTAAAAAGATAAATTGTAATAGTATGGCGAGTTGGCAACTGCGGCCACCACGGTGAACGCAGTCAACGCTGGTGACAACCTGGATGACCGACAGGGGAATGAAAGTGGTACAACACCCACCCTACAGCCCTGACCTAGCCCCTTGCGACTTCTTCCTGTTCCCAGGCATGAAAGACAGTCTCAGAGGAACCAGATTCCAGTCAACAGAGGAGCTGAAAGAGGCATTAGAAAGCTACCTGAAGAGACTACTGAAAAATGACTTTGAGGAAGTCTTCCAGGATTGGGAGAGACGGGTGCACAAGTGTATAGATGCGAAAGGCAATTATTTTGAAGGAGACAAAGTTTTGTAAGCTTATGAAAATAAGTATTGTCTCTCTTGCCATTTTCTCATTACTTATTGAATGGAGGAGTATATATGTATCTATATACATATATATATATATATATATATATATATATATATATATATATATATATATATATATATAGTTGCGTGGCCGCAAGTTCATGTGTTCATTTGTAAATGATGTGCTTTTCATTTAACCACCTGTTTCGGTTAGCTTGTAGCCACGCCCTATTTCACGCCTTCCTGAATTACAGATCGTATGGAATAAGACTTTCCATGTTCCAAGTGTATTGTCTCTGCCATTCTTTAACTTTAGTTAGCTAGGATATTATTCATATTATAAATTGTACCTTATTATGTTAATAATGTCTGTATGTGTAGAATGTTATTCCACTCGCCCTGCCTGTAATAAAATAAATGATATCATATATGGCGAGTTGGCAACTGCGGCCACCACGGTGACCACAGTCACGAAGTACACCATTTTTTCTTTCTCTCTCTCTCTGGTTCTGAGCCCGTTTAGAGCGGACGCCCTTTTCCCGCTCCTCTGTAATCCTTAGGTTAAGTATGTTAGATGGACCCTAGTGGTAACAAGTGGTCCTGGTAGGCATATTGTAAGTATTAAGTGAATATGAAAATACGTTAGTGACAAATAGTTTTGCTATACCTTGACGCCACTCAGAGTTATCCACCGGTCACCTAAACTTATGAAATACGAGCTTAAAAGTACTGCACTGAGATTTATAGTTGATATGCAGTATATTGTTACCTTGCCATTTAGTCTCAATCTTGTGTCAATGATTGGAGGTAGGATTGCTTTTTCAACTAAGATTAGGCTTTAATGGGAGAGGTAACAAGTGGGGGCCTTACGACCGGGATTATAGCCATTAGAATTTTTACATTTATATTGTTAGAACGCCTATGGGGTTGTGGTTCATCGCCGAGATTTTTTGTGGCAAGCTATTGTTTTGTTGCCATTAGTCCATGCTCTTGCGATACCAGCTAACAACTTGCATTACCATACGAGTGACCAATCCCTATCATAGGTATTTTATTACTTCACAATTAGTTAACAACTAGCTAATAAGCAGCTTTTTGCTATTCTTTGTCTTCCAACATCTTAAGTTCAACATGTTCAACTTGGAGAACTTCGTAAAGGAGCCTTCAGCCGAAAGAGGTAAGGAAGCTAACTAAAACAGAGTTAGAGATGATAGTACATCATTATCAAATAAGTGAGTGTTCCGGTTTAAATAAGAATCCCTTGAAAGACAAAATTCTTGAGTACTTAGAGGAAAATGAACTCATCCCCGCCTCACGGGTAGATGTTGGGGATGTTAGCCCCGTAAATGATTTAGCCTTACAGGCTGAACTTAAAAAGTTGGAAATAGAAATAGAGAGACTCAAGTTTCAAAGTCTTGTAACTTCTACATTTGGTATAGAAAAACATACACCTAATATCCTAAAATTTAACCAGATAAGTTCTTTTCAATTTTCGAAAAGCTAGCTCGTATGTACCAATGGCCATTCAGCCAGTGGACGCAGATGGTGTATGGTGCTCTCTCAGGAAAAGCTCTTGATATATTTATGGCGCTTTCTGACAGTCAGAGTAGTGATTATTATGTAGTTAAATCTAACATATTACAAGCATACCAGCTTGTTCCTGAAGCCTACCGGCAACAATTCAGGAAATGTAGGAAATCCAACCAGGACACCTACGTGGAGTACTTCCGCAGAAAACGCACCTTGTTCACCCGGTGAGTGGAGAGCGAGGAGGCTCACGTAGAGCTGGAGAAACTCCAAGAGTTGATATTGATGGAGAATATTAGAAATAATATCCCTCCAGATGTGCGAGCCAATTTGGATCAGCGAGGTATCCGTACCTTGGCAGAGGCTGGCCCAGCGGCCGACTATTACCAATTGACTAATCCTAGAATGCATTCCAGGTCTCACCCTGCCTTGCCCCAAAGCTTCCCCCCTGCTAGGGATCCCAAGCCAATCGGACCTCCACAGCCTCCTCGACCGCCGGCCCACTCATCATCTGCTTCATCTACCTCAGGTAAGCCCGTTGATAGTGAGACCAGGTGATCTACCCTTACTGGGGGGAGGAGCTATTGCAAATATTGCAAAAGGCCAGGACATCATGTTGATGACTGTTTCAAACTACAATAAAAAAGGCTTCTCTCCAAGGGTCCCTCTCTCTCGATCAACGTGGCCGAGCAATCAGAAAGTTTTTTGGAGCACTGTCTCACTGCTGCTAGTCCCTCAGTTGTCCCAGATAAAATTTCCCCACCTATGTTATCCACATTTGAACCATTCTGCTCTTCTGGTTCAGTGGCCCGTGATCAAGATAGCCCGCCCACATCTATTAAGCTTCTGAGAGACACAGGCTCAGCCTTATCACTAATTACAAAAGACGTGGCTGCTTTGATAGATGCATATTATACTGGGAGTTGGGTCCTTGTGAATGGTTTAACAGGCGGGTCACGTATCCCTATATGCCAAGTATACTTGCGGTCAGATGTTAGGACAGGTTATGTCCAGGTAGGACTAGTCGACAAGTTACCTGTAGAAGGATTCTCACTCCTGATAGGAAATGACCTCGCTGGGGGTACGATGTTATCTAATGCCATAGTCTCCTCGTATCCCTTTGCCGAGAATAATATTTCCCAATTAGAGGCAGACATTCCGGGCATATTCCCTGCATGTGCTGTTACCCGTAGCATGAGCCACAGGGTGGAGGCAGAGATTAGCGAGCATAAAGAGGATGCTCATGTTGGTGTAGTTACCCCCAACCTAGTGAGAACACAGAGGATGTTCCTACTCAGCCTGACCTTGCTGATTTAAATCTAGGTGAACTTTTTTAAACTTCTCCTCCACCCGGTGACCTTCAGAATAGGTTTGATAGCGAAAACGACTCTGAGGGAGACAATGTTACCACCCTGGATAGTTTTGGTTCCTCCCCAGTCACTAGAAGTAAGCTCATTCAACTCCAAAAAGAGGACCCTGAACTAGCCAGTTGTTTCCGTTGAGCTATTAGTGAAGAGGAAGCTAAGTCTGAATCCAACTGTTATTACCTTAGCTCAGGCATATTGATGCGGAAGTTCCGTCCTACTGATTCCCCTGCAGATTACCCTTGGTCTGTTCGTCACCAAATAATGGTCCCAAACCCATTACGGAAGGAGATCCTGGGTATTGCTCATAATGGGGTAGGAGGACATTTGGGAGTTAGGAAGACTAGTACAAAAATTCTAGCTCATTTTTATTGGCCTAAAATGAAGAAAGATTTTAGTTCCTATATTAGTACGTGTCACTGTTGTCAGATAGCAGGGAAACCGCACCCCAGTGTTAAACCGTTCCCTCTACAACCTATCCCTCTCATTGAAGAACATTTTGGCAGAATTGTCATAGATTGCGTTGGTCCTCTGTCAAAGAATCCAAGAGGCAATCATTTTCTCTTTACCATGATAGACTGTGCCACCCGTTATGCAAAAGCCATTCCCTTGCGTCGCATCACAGCCAAGAATGTAGTGAGAGCACTCATCCACTTCTTTACGCAAGTAGGCCTTCCAACAGTAGTGCAGTCAGACTAAGGATCTAATTTTACTTCCCGATTGTTTAATCAGGTAATGCAGAGTTTGGGTGTCCAGCAGTCTAGGTCTTCAGCCTATCATCCTCAATCCCAGGGGATGGTGGAGCAATTCCATCAGACATTCAAACGCATAATGCGCACTTATTACTTGGAGTTTGGGAAGGATTGGGACGAGGGAGTTGACCTGCTTCTATTCACGGTTAGGAACTCTGTTAAAGAACTCTTAGGATAATCCCTATTTCAACTCATCTATGGTCATGAGGTGCGAGGACCTCTCAAAGCCCTCAAAGAAAGTTGGCCGCTGAAAAATAGTGTCGCACCCTTGGTATCATATGTAGCTAAGTTTAAAAAAAAAAAAAAAAAAGCTGCCGTGAGATTGGCTCATGCCCATTTAAAATCTACTCAGATAAAGATGAAGCAGCAGTTTGACAAAAAATATCAGGTAGAGCACATGGAATTTAGGGTAGGTGATAAGGTGTTAGCTTTCTTGCCCCTGCAGACACACTCATTCCAGGCAAAGCATGATGGACCTTTCCAAACTGTAGACAGGGTAGGGGAGGCCAATTACGTTATATACACACCAGACAGGCGTTAGAAAAAACGTCTGGTTCATGTCAATATGATTAAACCCTAAAGAGTAAGAAAGAGTAAGGAAAGGGAGGAGAGTATTGAACCTCCCTTGCCCGCATGTGTTGTAGTGCCTGCATGTGATAAAGATCAGGAAGACAATTTCTCTGAACTCCAGAGTGGCTTGTATACCAAGGTGAACAATTCCACCATACTTTCTGATCCCAGTGCAAAGTTAGGCCATCTCTCTAATGACCAAGCGAGTGATGTTTCTTCTCTTTTAACTGACTATAGTGATATATTTAGTGACCATCCTCACCCCTGTTCAGCTGTAGAGCACGACATCGAAACCAACGGAGCTCGGCCCATCCGCCAACGTCCTTACCGCCTGAACGCATTAAAGGAGTACGTCCGTGAGGAGGTACAACGCCTTCAGTAGGTTGGTATCGTGGACCCCAGTAGCAGTCCTTGGGCCTCTCCCGTGGTCTTGGTGCCGAGGCCCGATGGTTCTATGCGGCTGTGTGTCGACTACAGAAAGGTCAATGCAGTAACCGAGCCGGATGGCTACTCCTTGCCACGCATTGACGACGTTATTGACGACGTTGGTCGAGCACATTGGGTGACGAAACTGGACCTACTGCAGGGCTATTACCAAGTCCGACTGTCAGGGCGGTCGAGAGCCATTTCCGCGTTCATCACTCCCGAGGGGCTGTATCAGTTCAACGTCCTCCCCTTCGGTTTGCGGAATGCACCTGCAACCTTCCAGCGCCTCATGAACATCGTAACTGCGGGGCTGGTGGGTGTCCGCTGCTACCTGGATGACATCGTCGTCTTCAGTGACTCCTGGGAAGAACACGTCGACCGCCTAAGAACCCTCTTTGCTGTTCTAGCAGCACACAATTTGACAGTGAATCTCGCCAAGAGTGAGTTCGGCCATGCCCGCATCACATTCCTGGAACATGTCGTCGGAAAGGGGGAGGTCCAACCGACTGCAGCCAAGATTACAGCCATTCTGCAGTATCCTGCCCCAAGCGACAAGAAGGGAGTGATGAGACTGTTAAGAATGGCGGATTACTACCGTCGCTTCTGTCCCAACTTCTCCTCCGTAGTGGATCCTCTCACTAACCTCCTGAGTGTCAAGATCTCCTTCAAGTGGACCCAGACTTGCCAGGACTCCTTCGAGAGCTTGAAGACTCTGCTGGCAAATGCTCCTGTCCTACGTGCTCCTGATCTCCAGAGGCCGTTCACCATTCACGTCGACGACAGCGAAGTTGGTGCCGGTGAGGAGGATCGTGTGCTACATCCTGTGTATTACTTCTCCAAGAAGTTCCTCAGGTCGCAGAGGAACTATGCCACCATTGAAAAGGAGGCTTTAGCTTTGATTATGGCTCTATATACGTTTAGGGTATACGTAGGAAATACAGTTCACCCTGTGCAAGTGTTTACAGACCACAATCCCCTGACATTTGTGGAACGAATGAAAAACAATAATCAAAGCCTTCTTCGGTGGGCATTGGCCTTACAGCCCTTCATTTTAAAGATCGCGCACATTCGTGGGAAAGATAATGTGCTGGCTGATGCCCTGTCCCGAACTACCCATGTGCAAACCTAAATGTTAGTGTGGTTGACCTTCGATAAGTGATTCTTTGCTTACAAACCCTTGTAAGCGTGTTCTTTTGGGGGAGGGGTGTTGCGTGGCCGCAAGTCCATGTGTTTCTTTGTAAATTATGTGCTTTTCACTTAACCACCAGTTTCGGTTAGCTTGTAGCCACGCCCTATCTCACGCCTTCCTGAATTACAGATCGTATGGAATAAGACTTTCCATGTTCCGTGTGTATTGTCTCTGAAATTCTTTTACTTTAGTTAGCTAGGATATTATTTATACTATAATTTGTACCTTATTATTTTAATGATGTCTGTATGTGTAGTATGTTATTCCACTCGCCCTGCCTGTAATAAAATAAATGATATTATGTATGGCGAGTTGACAACTGCGGCCACCACGGTGACCCCAGTCACGAAGTACACAATTTTTTCTTTCTCTCTCTGGTTCTGAACCTGTTAAGAGCGGACACCTTTTTTCCACTTCTCTGTAATCCTTACGAGTAGGTTAAGTATGTTAGATGGACCCTAGTGGAAACAAGTGGTCCTGGTAGGTATATTATAAGTGTGTGTTATGTTATTAAGTGAATATAAAAATACGTTAGTGACAAAAAGTTTTGCTATACCTTGACGCCACTCAGAGTTATCCACCTGTCACCTAAACTTTTGAAATACGAGCTTAAAAGTACTGCACTGAGATTTATAGTTGATATGCAGTATATACCTTGCCATTTAGTCTCAATCTTGTGTCAATGATTGGAGGTAGGATTGCTTCTCCAACTAAGATTGGGCTTTAATGGAAGAGGTAACAATATATACACACACATATATATATATATATATATATATATATATATATATATATATATATGCCAAATGCTTTTTCCCCCTACATGGGGGGTAGCCAAAAAGAAAAAGGCATAGAAACCACTCCCACCCATTCCATTTCGTATATATTCCACTCCCCTCCACCCTCCTCCCTCCCTCCTATTTTGGCACCTCCTGAATGACGGGTCATCCCTGCATCCTGTCCACTACCCTGGGTCAGAAGCAGTGTCGCAAGACACAGAGCATCCACAGCAAGGCCGCTTCATAAATCCGGCGACCCCCCCCTTCTCCGTCCCCTTATGCAGAAAAGGGGAAGACGGGGAGAAATCCCTTCGGGCTGCGTCAATTTTCTTCTCACACATACTTCACCACCCCCACCCCCCACCCACTCCCCTTCATGCACCATAGCATCATCTATACACAACCCCTCTCCATTCACCCCTATCTTCTGTCCTCTCCCTTC
>NC_134783.1:69546153-69551153 GCF_046742065.1 Oratosquilla oratoria
CACATAGGTAAAAATAACAGTAAGTATGATTACAAGTTATTTGGAAATTCGTTAACAAAAGTGGATAGTGAAAAAGATCTCGGCGTAATCATCAGTAACGACCTCAAATCATCCAAGCAGTGTATTTCAGCCTCTGAGAAAGCAAATAAGATTCTAGGACTGATTGCGCGATCTTTTGATTTCAAAAGTCCATCACTCATTAACAAGCTATATAAATCGTTAGTTCGTCCACATTTGGAATATGCTGTTTCCGTATGGTCACCGAATCTCATTAAAGACATTGACAGATTGGAAAGAGTACAACGGCGAGCCACAAAACTGATTCCAAATATCAAAAATAAATCATACGAAAATCGACTAAAACATATGAATCTGATTGAGTGAACTAAATGATTACCTGTCAAAAGAAAAAACAGATATAGTTGGAATTGTTGAGAAGAAATTAAGGGATCCACTACCATTAGATAGTGTTGGATGTGAGTTGTACATTTATTGGAAAAAAAAAAAATCAGGGTGGAGGAATCATGTTTTTGGCCAAGAAAATATTAAGCGTGACGAAGGTTACAGAGGGTTAAAACAGTCTGGAAATTATCATAATAAAAATTGAAGATGACGACATAAAAAGTAGAAAGTTTTTGGTAATTTAATAGATATAATAAAAGAAAGGGATGGATGGGCTGATTGTACTTTCCTAGACACACAAAAAGCCTTCGATAAAGTACCACACAAAAAATTATTTAAAAAACTGGAAAACATAGAAGAGATACAAGGTAACCTACTAAACTGGATAGAGGATTTCCTACATATTAGAAAAATGAGAGTATTGCTCAGAGAAAAAAAAAAAAGTTCAGATTGGGAGGAGATGATTAGCAGAGTTCCTACAGGGATCCGTATTGGCTACAATAATGTTCGCTATTTATGTGAATAACATATTATTATTATTATTATTATTATTATTATTATTATTATTATTATTATTATTATTATTATTATTATTATTATTATCATTATTATTATTATTGTTGTTATTATTGTTATTGTTATTCTTATTATTATAATTATTATTATTATGATACCTATTATTATTATTATTATCATTACTATTATATTATATTATTATATTATTATTATTATTTATTATTATTATTATTATTATTATTATTATTATTGTTGTTTTGTTATTATTATTATCATTATTATTATTATTATTATTATTATTATTATTATTATTATTATTATTATTATTATTATTATTATTATTATTATTATTACTACTACTACTACTACTACTACTACTACTACTACTACTACTACTCATACTACTACTACTACTACTACTACTACTACTACTACTACTACTACTACTACTACTACTACTACTACTACTACTACTACTACTACACTGGGGAACACACAACCACACACACACACACACATGCACGCACGCACGCACACACACACACACACACACACACACACACACACACACGCACACACACACACGCACACACACACGCATACACACACACGCACACACACGCACACACACGCGCACACACGCGCACACACGCACACACACACACACGCACGCGCACGCGCACGCACACGCACACACACACGCATACACACACACACGCGCGCGCGCGCGCGCGCGAACGAACCACAGAGCTGTCAGCTGCCAACAGTTCCGTAGGCTGCCGAATAGGACGAAAATTCTCAGTAGTGCAAGGAAAGCAAGAGGCCTGGGTTGTATTGAGTGGGAGGGAGCAATTGTGGTTGCCCAAAATGATGTTTATGCAGTGTTAAGTATGCCTATTGAGAGAAATGCAAGGGAACCAAGGCAGATCGAGAGAAAACGGCGACGAGTTTGAGTTGTATGTCAACACAAACGCAAAGCCCTCTGGAGGCTTTGAAAACCCCAAGAGGGCTTCTTAGGTTGTATAACGATGTTCCCTTTTCTAGTTTTGGTAAGTACGAAAGAAGTACACTGGGGAACACACTTTCGGTTGCATGAGTTCTGACACTTGATTCTGGTAGATTTGAGGTCACAGATTCTGAAAAGGGCATTCGTTTGTGCAGATCAGGTCTAGTTTTGATGCTACGCGGCAATTTACATATCAGGTGACATGTTCTAAAAATAGCAGAGGTAATAAGCATATTAGTTTACATTCATCAAATACTATTCTTAATTACATCAGTGCGTCAAATATAGATTTGTGTGTGCATTATTATTTTATTTCATTAAAACAATTATTTTATTTCTTTTCCAGGTGTGATCATTCTGTAAACAGTGTTGACTTCAATCAAAGGAAATGTGGCCTCTATAGCAAGTAGAAGGAAATGTGTGACATGTCCGGATTCATTCTGCTACATTTGTGGTGCATTGACAGCTCCAAAGCAAAGAAGAAACATTAGTGAATTTGTGAAGAGAGCTTACTTTTGCTACTTTAAAGTGAAACTTGGAGATCAAGACAAACCATGGGCACCGCATAAGGTATGTCATTCCTGCGAAGAAAACTTGCATCAATGGACTAAAGGAAAAGACAAAATAACATTCGGTATTCCGATGATATGGCGTGAGCCACGGGACCATGTCACAGACTGTTACTTTTGCGTGACTCGTGTTGCTGGTTTCACTAGTAAAACTCGTCATCTTATCACATACCCTAGTCTAGATTCAGCAATCAGGCCTGTGCCCCATTCAGATGATGTTCCAAAGCCTATCTTCACTCAACTTGCTTCTGTTGAATCTGACAGTGAATGTGACACTGAGGTCACAGAGATGTCAACTAACAGAAATGACTTAGATTTTGGAGGCATATCAACAGAACCGGAAACATTTAGCCAAGCAGAACTCAATGACTTAGTTCGAGATCTGGGTCTGTCTAAAAAACTGTCAGAATTGTTGGCTTCACGGTTAAAAGATAAAAACTTGCTGAAAATAGACACAAAGGTAACATTCTTTCGCAACAGAGAAAAGAACCTCTTACAGTTCTTTGATTCTAAATTTGACTTCGTCTACTATTGTGATATTCCTGGATTAGTCACCGCGATAGGAGCATCAGGTTATGATGCGAAAGAGTGGCGCCTCTTTATAGATAGCTCTAAGCGGAGTCTGAAGTGTGTTTTATTACATATAGGCAACATCTTTGGCGCAATACCCATAGGACACTCAGTACACCTGAAAGAAAAATATGAACACATCAAAACGGTTTTGGAGCTACTCAAATATGAAGAACACAAATGGATCATGTGTTGATCTAAAAATGGTCAATTTTTTACTAGGACAGCAAGGTGGGTATACAAAATTTCCTTGCTTTATCTGCCTCTGGGACAGCAGAGCCAAAAACAGACACTGGATTCAGAAGGAATGGCCAGTTAGGGAAAGCCTCAATGTTGGGAAAAAGAACATCATTTATGAACCCCTAGTGGAAAGTGAAAAAAAAAAATTCCCGCCCCTTCACATCAAGCTGGGCCTTATGAAACAGTTTGTCAAGGCGCTCGATAATGACAGTGACTGTTTTAAGTATCTGTGTGAAGTGTTCCCTGGTTTAACGCTAGAAAAACTCAAAGCAGGTATTTTCGACGGCCCTCAAATTAGGACGCTGATTAAAGACCAAGCCTTCACTCAATCCATGACTGATGTTGAGAAAAATGCATGGGGAGCATTCGTTTCTGTTGTAAGGAACTTTCTTGGAAACAGGAAATCAGAGGACTATAAAGAGCTCGTTGAATCTTTGATGGAAAGTTTTCATGTGTTAGGTTGCAACATGAGCATTAAGATGCATTTCTTGAACAGTCATCTTGAACTGTTTCCGGCAAACTTAGGGGACGTGAGTGATGAGCAAGGTGAACGCTTTCACCAGGATATCAAAGTCATGGAAGACAGGTATCAAGGTCGCTGGGACATTCACATGATGGCGGACTATTGCTGGAGCATTCAGCGAGACTGCACTGAGAGGCGATATTCAAGACAGTCCATTAAACGCAAGTTTGTGCCTGAATAAATCTGGCATAGTTCACAAAAGCAACTGATGGATCCAAAATATGCTTGTCAAGGTAAATAAAAGTAATTAAAGATTAATTCTACGTGTTTGGTAATTCCTCTGTGTGCTGGTTTAGATTTTTAGTAGTTGTATATGGTAGTCTAACTATATAGAGTAGCAAATGGGAGGTAACTCACCTCAACAAAACTAGACCCGATAGAAAAAAAAAAAAAAAAAAAAAACGGTGCCATGTTTGAAATCATTGATCTCAATTTACCCAGAAACAGGTCTCAAATGTATGCAACTGACAAAAAGTTGAATTTTGTTCCCCAGTGTTATTATTATTACACACACACACACGCACACGTGTATATATATATATATATATATATACATATATGTATATATATATATATATATGTGTGTGTGTGTGCGTGTGTGTGCGTGCGTGTGTGTGTGTGTGTGTGTGTGTGCGTGTGTGTGTGTGTGTGTGTGTGTGTGTGTGTGTGTGTGTGTGTGTGTGTGTGTGTCTGTGTGTCTGTGTGTGTGTGTGTGTGTGTGTGTGTGTGTGTGTGTGTGTGTGTGTGTGTGTGTGTGTGTGTGTGTGTGTGTGTGTGTGTGTGTGTTGAGATATTCTGACAGGTTGACGTAAGTGGACTAGGAAACACAGGAGTCTTAGTCTGAGTTTATTCCTGACTAGTTTCGCAGGTATGCTTTTCCAAAGGCATAACTGCGAAACTAGTCAGGATTAAACTAAAGAATAATACTCCTGTGTTTCCTACTCCGCTTGCATCATTATATATATATATATATATATATATATATATATATATATATATATAAATGCAAGGTTGACCACGAGGAAAAACTATTAAAGCAGAGCGCTTTCGTGTATTCACATCTTCAGATGTATTATTTGCACTGAATATGTGAATACACGAAAGCGCTCTGATTTAAACGACTTAGACGACGGGATAAATAGTGATGATAGTAAGTTTGCGGACGACACTAAAA
>NC_134783.1:69576153-69578653 GCF_046742065.1 Oratosquilla oratoria
TAGACCTGGGTGCCAACCTATAGTTAGTCTCGTGATCAAAAAATTCGATTTGGGCAACCTAGTGCAGGTGTATTTATTTTTTTACGGACGCATGTTTGTGTGGGGGTAGTGTGTGCATGTGTAGGCTATGTATGTGCTTACACGTGTGCATATATGTACATGAGTATGTGTGTGCATGTGTGCAATGCATTTGTGTTATTTATAAACAAACATGTTTGTGTGGGTAGGCCTAAGGAGTGTGTATGAGAGTGCGTGTATGTATGTATGTCCATAATTATAATAAAATGTAGTTTAATAACACAAATATACAGAGAAACCAAGCACTATATACATGAAAAAAACTGGTAACCACTTGTGTAAATAAACTATGCAATAAATCACTAACGAAAGTTACGAAACATACCGTCCCGGTACTTATCGGATGAGATGCAGAAGACCACTGACCAGCTGAGCAACTAGTCGGTTCGCCAGTTAGCCGGTTCGCCGAACTGACAAATTTGCGTGAGCCGGTTCTAGCGAATAGGTAAGAACCGGCTGAATCCCACTACTGTGTATATGTATATATATATATATATATATGTACATATATATGTATATATATGTGTATATACATATATATATATATATATATATATATGTATATGTATATATATATACATATATATATACATATATACATATATAAGGCAAAGCATGCCGACAGGAGACCTTTTGATCCATATCTAGGTCGGTTGCAAAAAAAAAAAAAAAAAAAAAAAAAAAATCATATTAATAATAAATTAAAACTATAACAATGTAAATAACAATTAAAATACATAAATAAATGCATTGGTATAGTTGAATAACACAAACAGGTAAATAGTAAATGATAATAAATTGACATATAACTAATAATAAATGAAAATCAGACAGACAAATTATAACAAAACAAAAACAAATAATATAACATAAATTATAATAATTACAGCATCTTACTTAGGTATTTATCTAAATGATTCTTAAAGCTTCGAACTGAACTACATTGCACTACCTGTGCAGGAAGTTTATTCCATTCATTAACTACACGGTTGGCAAAGTTGTTTTTACCTACTTCCAAATTGAATCTATTTCCGGACAGTTTGAGACCATTGTTTCTTGTCTGATTCTCATTCAATGTGAAAATTTGGTCACTTTTGATGTTGTCAATTCCCTTTAAAATCTTAAAGACCTGTATCAAGTCACCTCTGAGTCTACGCTTTTTTAGGGAAAACAGATTCATGTGCTTAAGTCGATTTTCGTATGATTTATTTTTGATATTTGGAATCAGTTTTGTGGCTCGCCGTTGTACTTTTTCCAGTCTGTCAATGTCTTTAATGAGATTCGGTGACCATACGGAAACAGCATATTCCAAATGTGGACGAACTAACGATTTATATAGCTTGTTAATGAGTGATGGACTTTTGAAATCAAAAGATCGCGCAATCAATCCCAGAATCTTATTTGCTTTCTCAGAGGCTGAAATACACTGCTTGGATGATTTGAGGTCGTTACTGATAATTACGCCGAGATCTTTTTCACTATCCACTTTTGTTAACGAATTTCCAAATAACTTGTAATCGTACTTGCTGTTATTTTTACCTATGTGCATTACCTTGCATTTACTTGTGTTAAATTTCATTAGCCACTTTTCAGACCATTGCTGTAATTTATCTAAATCTTCTTGAATATCTAATTGGTTTGAGTGATCATTTGCCACTCCGCACAGTTTTGTATCATCAGCAAATTTGGAAACAGTAGATTTTAGTCCATGGTCTATATCATTTATATATATATTTATTTATTTATATATATATATATATATATATATATATATATATATATATATATATATATACATATATACATATCGGAGTGCCGTATCCCCTTGGACGTTGGGCACCATGGAGCTCCATTCCTGTCTTCACATGGCTCTTCTTAACAAGATGACATTTGTTATTTCTTCTCCTACAGATGTCCTTAGCCCGTCTACATATTTTCTCCGTGATCTTCTTACCTTCTTTCCTTCTATTTTTCCCTTTAAGCACATATGTTCTAATTGTTGTTTTCTCATGATGTGTCCTACAAGATTTAACTGTCTTTTCCTAATAGTTTCTATTATTACTCTCTCAGTTCCTATTTGCTTCAGTATTTCGTCTTTTGTTTTAATTTTTTTCCATGAAATTTTCAGCATCTTTCTCCAAATCCACATTTTTATTGCTTTTATCATGTCCTTCATTTGTTTACTAATTGTCCAAATTTTACATCCATATAATAATACTGACCAAGTTTAACATTTTACAAATATTTTTCTTGTT
The DNA here is from genome assembly GCF_046742065.1 of Oratosquilla oratoria. Classification (NCBI taxonomy): domain Eukaryota; kingdom Metazoa; phylum Arthropoda; class Malacostraca; order Stomatopoda; family Squillidae; genus Oratosquilla; species Oratosquilla oratoria. The sequence goes on from NC_134783.1 coordinate 69,578,487, forward strand.
CTTATGGTAATTTTATTGTTAGTTACTAAGTGTTTGATTTTGTTATGGCTTCTCTTTATCTCTTCTTCGTTTTTCTATCCCAAGTAACTGAATTGGTCCACGTGTGTCAATATTCTTCCTTCTACTTGAATTCTAAGCTTTAGACATTCTTGTTTTTCGTCATTACC
>NC_134783.1:69583653-69588653 GCF_046742065.1 Oratosquilla oratoria
CTGTTTCTTTTTTGTTTCTCTCTGTTATGGTCCATTTCTTCAATTTCATATTCACTACTCTCCAGTAGAATTCTTGTTTTTCTGACTCCGTTCTGGTCTCGTTTTTTTTTTTAGCTTCTTTCCTTTTCCTTTTTTTCTTCCTCTCTTTCCTCTTTATTCATTTCTCTTTTTATCCATACCTTTTTATATTGTTCACTTACTGCTAGCTTCCCTGTTTTTTGCTAAGATATTCTCTGCTGTTGTTTGTGATCTGAATTTAATCTTAATTGGTCTGGTCTTATCTGTACTATACTTTCCGAGTCTAAATTTCTCTTCAATTTGTTTCATTATTTCAGGTTCATCTTCCTGAACTAATTCTAGTAATCTGCTTACTTTTTAATTTTCCTCATTGATTCTTGTGGTTCTATCTGGGTTATGTTTCTCTTCCATTCCTAATATAATTATACATTTCTTTTTATCTGCTAAGTCTCTTACAATATTTTCCTTCTGTCTCATCTCTTTGATAACTGAGTCTTCAGTTTGTTCTTTCATTTGCTGTTTAATTATATCAGTAGATGCAACTTTAATATTTTCCTGTATCTTCTTCCACCCCTGAGCCTCTTTTGCTATTGCCTCTTTATTGTCTTTATTGTTCCTTTTCAATTCTTCATTCTCCTCTTTTACTTCTCTTAACTGTCTTTTTAGTTCTTCTATTTCATCAGTTAAGTTTTTGTTCGCCTTCTCTAGTTCTTCCAATCTTTCAACCCTTTCCGCAATTTTTGATATTCTACCGAACCTACTCTCCCAATGTTCGGTCATTTGTTCAAGTTTTTCCTCCAGTTTTGCCAGTCGGGGGAGGTTGGTATCCGCCGCCCCCTCATTAAATCCATGGAAATTATTATACTCACCTTCAATTGTGCTGCTCTTATCTATATATCTAATCTTTACATTTTTGTTAGTCTCTTCATCGTCACTAAATTGCTCTGGCCCGCGCTTGTTTACATGGCGTCTGCCTGCCTGGACCAAGTCCTCTCTTTCCTCATTTCCTTCCATTTCCCTCAGTAATCCCTCCCCTTCTCCCCTTTCCTCACTTTCCCACTACACCACGAGCAATCCCCTTCCCTGTAAATACAATAGGTACTTCCTTTGCGTTGAGATCCACGAATATTTCACTTTTCCTTTAGGACGTCAATCCTCGCCGTCCGTCCGACGTAAGTGTGTGTGTGTGTGTGTGTGTGTGTGTGTGTGTGTGTGTGTGTGTGTGTGTGTGTGTGTGTGTGTGTGTGTGTGTGTGTGTGTGTGCGTGTGTGTGTGTGTGTGTGTGTGTGTGTGTGATTATTCGTCGTGACAAATTTCAGGACAGAGAGGAAACGAAAACACGAGAAGATCTTTGAGATTTATTATCGACGTTTCAACACTGGTCTTTTACAAGGTACCTTGACAAAGACTAGTGTCGAAACGTCGGTGATAAAGCTCAAAGCTCTTCTCGTTTTTTCCGTTTCTTCTCTGTCCTCATCCGTGCATATATATATATATATATATATATATATATATATATATATATATATATGTGTGTGTGTGTGTGTGTGTGTGTGTGTGTGTGTGTGTAACTAAAGGCGGAGAAAATATACAAGGAATAATGGAAGAATTTTACTGCCTTAACGTTTCGACATTTAGGGTCTTGATCACAAAGCGTAATTCCTAGGAGATTTCTTAAGGCTTTGATTCAAATAAGTAAAGACAAAAACATTATAGTTACTAGTGCAGATAAAGGCGGTGGCATAGTAGTGATGAACCAGGAAGATTACAATAATAAAATGTTAAGTTTGCTCAGTGACGGTGAAACTTATGAAGAAAAATATGTTGGATACACTGTAAGTGAAAGTGATAAGTTTACAACAAAAGCAAGGAGAATCTTAAAGAAATCAGACAAAGGGAAGAAATTATTATATCTATTAGAAGAAGCACCTATACCACCCAGAATGCATGGCTTACCAAAAATCCACAAAACAGGAATTCCCATGCGTCCTATTACATCAGGTGTCAATAGTGCTCCACATAGGTTAGCCAAATGCTTAGCTAAACCCTTATCCAAAACATTAGGTTCTATCAGTAATGCTCACCTACAAAACTCTTCAGATCTAATTAACAGGTTAAAGGATTTGGATTTGAACAACAAAATATTAGCCAGCTATGATGTCACTTCGCTGTTTACCCGTGTTTCGATAAATGGTGCTCTTAAAGCTGTTGAGCGAGTGGTAAACAATTTGAACAATGAAGATTTACCTATCCCCAAAACAGATTACCTTGATTTAATTTCTCTTTGTGTAGGTTTCGGCGCTTTTACTTTCAATGATGTTGAATATAGACAACATTCTGGCTTAGCCATGGGTAGTCCCCTCTCTGCTGTGTTAGCCAACTTATATATGGAAATGCTTGAAACTGAAAATTATATATCAATAATGGGTAGAAACAGCGTTTGGTTAATGTATGTTGATGGCATCGTTGTTATTGTACCAAAAGAAACTAATATTAACAATGAATTAAAAAAGATTAAACAATGTAAATAGTAACATACAATTTACGGCAGAAATAGAGAACAACAGAAAATTACCATTTTTAGACACTGTCATACACAAAACAAACGGCAATGTAAAATTTTCGGTATACCGCAAACCCACTAATAAAGGGTCGAAACGTTAAGGCAGTAAAATTCATCCATTATTCCTCGTATATTTTCTCCGCCTTTAGTTACATTTGTCATAGTTTAAACCAACATATACATATATATATATATATATATATATATATATATATATATATATATGTGTATATACATGTATATATATATATGTATATATATATATATATATATATATATATATATATATATGTACGTATATATCAAGGACTACTATTACACAGGACGTGCGCACCCAGATCCCTGGGTCCGCTAGCGAAGGCCAGTCCAGTACAGGGTTGCCACTCCTAGTGTTTTCCCACTAGATCTACTATTTTTTGCCTCAATCTAGTAGTCTAGTGGTTTTTCGTCATCGATATCAAGAATCTAGTATATTTTGAAGATCCTAATAAAAACGTTTAATTTTGCATTACGGAGCCAAATTCTTGGAGCCAGAATTGGAGCCAGATGCTAGATTGAAAAAGCTTGAGCCAAACACAGAAAAATAGTGCCAGATCTGGCACCAACAGTGCTAAATTGGCAACCCTGCCTACTAATCACGCAACCATCCTACAAAGTACAAAATATAGCAGGCTGTCGTGTTCGCGTCGAAGTTTGTATCTGTTTTCGCAAAGTGTTATTTTTCTGCACAATTTCTGTCTAATACTTCTCGAATTATTCCATGAAAGGATGATTTGTCATTGAGAGGTTTTGAAAATTAGCAATAACACATTCACACGTACAGTTACTATGAATTGAATGTATATCATCATACGAACTCCATAGAAATTGTCAGTCAAATTGGCGCACTTTTATTTGCTTATAGTATGTTTGTCCAATTGATTGGTTACATTAGTATATAGATGGTTGCAGGGTAAGGGTTGTATTGTGCAAATTTTTAAGTGCAGAATCGTAAAGAGCACTGCAACAACAGTCTTGCCTGCATACAAGTGACGAGTTTAGCTCATACTTGTCTACTTGACTAACTAGTGATTGGACGTGAAAGTTTGGATTATTGCACCATTATAGGCAGTGGTAATTAGTTTGATGTATACAGTTTTCTAACTTCAAAATGTTTTCATGTGTATGTTGTGTAATATAATTCGAATCTAGTAGTTTTTTGTTCAATGTAGTAGTTTTTGGCAAGTTGCCTAGGTTTTTTTTTTTTTCATTTTCCAGAGTGGCAATAATGGTCCAGTGTGCTACTAACAATGGAGGTGTTAAGGTTCTATTACTCCGTCTTTCCCGCGTGGCTGCATTTGGAAGCGGATTGTATTTGTTTACATAGGTTCCTGCTGATTTTGTTTATTCAAAATGCCAAATAAGTGTGGTGTTGTGAACTGCAACGGTAATTATAACAAGGATAACAGGTGCCGAATGTTTCCACTGCCAAAAGACCGTTATGAAAGACAAAAGTGGATTGATGTGCTGCCACCACGTAGGAACTTTGTTGTTGATACTGACATATTTTTAATTTGCGAGAAACACTGGGGTCCCAACACGCCTTCTATCAAATTGCCTGGTGGTTCTACGCGACCTGCGATCCCTCCCAGTGTCTTCAATGTGCCTGCTTCATGTCTGCCATCTTCAAAACCTGTACCTCGCCCGGCGAAGGCCGAAGACAAGCAACTGAGGCATTTTCTTCAAAAAGATACGATTACTTCATTTGATGCTTTTAGACCTGAACGTGACCTACAGAAGCAGTACAAGAACTTAATTATTTCAAGATCGGAAGAAAGGTTAGTGTGTCTGTTCATGACAGAAAATTTCAGTGAGTGCAGACTGTCTGTGATTGTCGAAAACATGCCCACGTTGTGTAGCCCACTGATCTGCCGTGCATTCAAGAAGGGCATTAGTGTACCACTGGGTTAGACACTTCATCCCAACAATGGTTTGAGGTCGTATGGTCAGTTCGCCGAAGCTGTGCGCTTAGCAATTAACTATGACATCCCGTTTGACAAAAAGATTGATATTATTGTCACTCTTCTTCAAACCCACACGTCAGCCTGTGTAAACACCGAGAATGAGAAGAAGCTGGTATTTTTGACACGTCAGTTGGAACTTTTATCACAGAAACAGTTTTCCATGAATGGTTATTTTTTTGTCCTTGAATTATACCCCAAGTGTAGTTATGAACAGCTCAGAGACTTTTTGGTGCTGCCAAGGAAACGCAAGCTGCAGTACATCACTTCATCTATTGACAAGGATCAGGTGATGAGGGAAACATTTGCCAAAGTGAAGACACTGCAGCAGAAGAATGTATTCTCTTGATAGACGAAGTACAGATTCGGCCAACTGTTGCATTTTCTGGTGGGGTTCTGAGTGGCATGGCAGTCAACAA
>NC_134783.1:69598653-69602761 GCF_046742065.1 Oratosquilla oratoria
TGGATAAAGAAAACTCCTCAGGGCTTGAGAGGGGAACAGCCCTCGTCGCAAGAGAACTGGCCCGCTACCGCATCGACATGGCGGCCCTCAGTGAAATCAGACTTCCTGAGGAGGGATCAGTTGCAGAACGGAAAGGTGGTTACACTTTCTTTTGGAAACGTAAGAGCAAAGACAAAGAGAGAATACATGGATTAGGACTCGCCATCAAAACCTCACTCCTCAAACAGTTACCCGACCTTCCAACATCTATTAACGAAATGCTAATGAAGATTCGCTTCCCTCTTGACTATTCCCGACATGCCACGATCATCAGCGCTTACGCCCCCACCCTTACGAGTAGCGACGAAGCGAAAGAAACCTTCTACACAGAGCTCAACACCTTAGTGAAAGACGTCCCCCCTAGCGGCAAACTATTTCTGCCGGGCGACTTCAATGCCAGAGTTGGAGAGAATTACAACAACTGGAATGGTGTGCTGGGATTACATGCCATAAGAAGGATGAACTCCAACGGCCTAATGCTCCTGAGCATGTGCGCTGAAAACCATCTCGCTATTACGAACACATCCCAGATCTAGGCAGTGGCATTTGATCGACTTCGTCATCTACCACCAGAGAGACATCCGCGATGTGAAGATCATAAGAGCAATGTGTGGTGAAAAATACTGAACAGACCATCGTCTAGTCAGATGCATCTTATCACTGCACATCATCCCACCACACCGTAAAATGCCGAAAACCATCATACCAGGATACAACGTCGCTCGACTTAAGAACTCCCAGCAACGTAATGAATTTGCGGATAACCTGGACGACCGACTAATTGCTCACGGACCCTTGACTGGCTGCCCGACACAACAATGGGAGCAGTTCAAGTCTCTGGTGACGGAGTCAGCCAGGGCCACCATCGGTCCCAGCAAGAGAATCCATCAAGGTTTGATGACAATGATTATACTATAAAGTCACTCCTCGACAACAAACAGAAGGCCTTTATTGAATGGCAGAACGACCCTTCCTCCACCTCCAAGCATGATCGCTTTAAGCACCTCCAGAGACAGGCCCAGACAACGCTTCGAAAAATGCAGGACAAGTGGTGGGAGGACAAGGCAGAGGAGGTCCAGAGATACGCTGACACCCAGATCTCCAAGATGTTCTATAGTGCCATAAAGGAGGTATATGGACCCATGAAGCCGTGTACCACTCCACTCTTGACAGTAAACGGCTCCACCCTGCTGAAAGAGAAGAGAAGCATCAACGCGCGATGGGGGGGGAGCATTTCTGTACTTTGCTTAATCGGTCATCAACAGTAGAATCTCATGCCCTCGACCTCATCACCCAGAACCCACAGTTCAGCTTGCTCTCTCGATCCTATTCCACCTTACGTGATGGAAGAAGTTATGAAGTGCCATTAAGGCCAGCCCAACTCAGGCAAGGCCCCTGGCATCTGGATGGTAGATCCCAGCTGATAATCTTCAAGTCAGCTGGACACGTTGCCTTGGAATTCCCTTCCTATCTCTCTCCCTCCTTACCAATGCATCCTGAGAAGGTGAAGAGTATAAGAAAAAAAACTAACAAACAACTCCAAAGAAACTCAGAAATGGTCACGCGGTTCAGTCTCTCTCTGGTCAAGAACAAGGGCAAATCGGCAAGCCAGACATGTGGGAATATTATAGAGGAGTTTCTCTCTTCCTCCCCATTGCGGGGATAATATTCCTGGTAAACCGTTTTCGTGTTAGGGTCCATGTCTTCTTGAAGAACAACCTGCCAGATAGGGGCACAATGCGGATTTCGACCAAGTCCGAGCAGTTCGGCTGATGTGATATCGGGGGATGCGCCATGCGCCAAGTGCAGAGAGAAATGCATTGAAACATAAACATGGAACTTTGGGTACGCAGTCTTATATTGGACTTTCGACTCACCAAGGAGCATGGTTCGACATAGTGAGACAGGGTGGCCGCTGACTGGGTCATTCTGTCGCAAGCTCGGATGATGCACAGACAATTTGCGTCCAATCTTATTAGAACGAAGTGTTCCATGACGGATACATTTTTTTGGACCGGCAGCAGGTAGCGTTTCAAGCGGAGAGGTTAGTCGTGGGAGTCCCTGTCTCATCATCATGCAATGGTCGTCAAAACAGGGATTGTATCCTGGGCCGTCGATCCTCGATTTAATTTCTGTTGCTTCAATCTGTGTGCGTCAACCATGCTTTTCAGGGTACCTGGATCGTGGGGTAATATCGTGCGATTCAGTTTTGAAGGTTCTGTGTTTCAATCTTCATTGACTAGATACGCAAAGACTTTAGAACCACTGAGAAACTCATTCTTGAGGCACTTATTTGTCTGATGATGGCTGTAGCCGTCATGGCCAACACAAGGGAATCTAACCTACAGCTAATCGTTTATAAGTTTGCTGTATGGCTGCCCGCCTCTTTGGCCTTGACCATCAGCCTTGGAAAGTACAGAGATGACTTTTCCACCCAGGAAGTCCACCTCTACCTCGCCAGCCATCCCTCCATTTCCCATCGAGAGGGACTCAACTTGACAAAATGCGAAGGAAGTTCAAAGTATCTCGGCAGCACCATTAGCAACGACGGCAGCCTGGACTTCTAAAGAAATCAGGGATGACAGAATTCTGCAAAGTCCAGCCAAGTCACTTGGCCAGGGGCAGTCATCAACATGAGTCCTGAGTCAGCGAAACTGTCAGACTTTCTACCAAACTTGATGGAAAGGTGTACAAGGAGCTGTGGGTCCTTACCAGCCTTCTTTATGGTTATGAGTCATGGACCCTGTTATAGACGACACCGTGAAGGAGCTCGAGCGCTTTCACATGCGGCACCTTAAGATCCATTATAGATATCAAATGGCAAAACCGAAGTCATAAACCTGGAGGTTGCTCGACCGTGCAGAGATGACCAGCCTCTGAGGCCATGATCCTCAAGAAGGTCAGCTGCCGATGGGTTGGGACATGTCCATTCGAATGGATGACCCACCGCCCTTGCCCAAACAATCTTCTGGTATGGAGTAAAGTAAAACTTAGCTCAGGCAAGCAGAAACACAGGTAGACACCCAAAGGGCTATTAAAAACAATGGATGTAAAGACACACCCTCACCCATACTATACATTCCACCAAAAATGGCTTGAAACCGAAGCTTTGGGACAGAGCACAGTGTGAGGCGTTCCATCACTCCTGAAGGCCCCAGACCGTTTATTGAGGACCAACGCAGGGGTAAAACGTTCAGGAAGGGTCAAGAGTCGAGGCAACAAGGCCACGTCCCTCAAAGCCTCCAAACAATGAATATTGTCCCCTACCCTCCCCATGCCTCCTCTGTCTGCCGATCGAGAATTGGCCTCATAAGCCACCTCTGAAAACTTTTTTTTTTCATAACAGCCGTTGAAGAGCCTCCCTGCCAGAAAACGTGAGAAGAAGCTGTCATCGTCGCGAATATCGGAGACGGTGAGACTACCATCGACCATTATATATATATATAGTATATATATATATGATATATATATATATATGTATATGTATATTTATATATATATTAGTATATATATATATTATATTTTATATATTCGTATATCTTAACAACCGACAATGCACTTTTCATTCTAACCCATGTCAAAGACCGACAAGCATAACTTGAAAAGTAGGCGGTACTGTGAGCCAAGGACTCGAACCCAGCTTCCTCATGACAAGCGCGATATAGTTGTACTTACCAACGTAGGCTACCAAAAGAGAGATATAAATTGTGAGCGAAAAGTTTAACTTATATATATTATAATGCTCGTGTTTTAACATACACATACATGATATGATTTGCGTTCCTCTCAACTCCACTATAATAGCACAATTGGAAGTATACAAACACGCCGGGAAAGTATTTGTACAACCCAGAAATGGATCCCAGTTGAGTTGTAAGGATGAAACATGATTTAACAACCCGACATGTGCACTTCTTAATTCTAAGCCTTCACTAGGGGGACTATGGGACATGCAGAAATTGAAAATGCGGTAGCTACCAAGGACTGCAACCGTCATGCAATCCTCATGTAACAGGGTGTGGCGGTAGTAGTGACATACCAACTAGGCTATCAGAGGACATAAGTTGAG
>NC_134783.1:69608261-69613261 GCF_046742065.1 Oratosquilla oratoria
GGCTTTCGTCTCTGAAGCCGGGCCGAAGTTATTCTATTTCTATCTTATCTTATAATTCTTAACTCTTTCCTACTTTTTTACAAAAGAACTGAAAACTTCCCAGTGCTTTCCTCCTGAACCTCCTCCTCCTCCTCCTCCTCCTCCTCCTCCTCCTCCTCCCCCTACCAGATGTGGAGAGAAACAGCAGCACAATACAGATAACAAACAGTTCTTCTCTGGGCATATTGGAGGTCGCAGCGACCGTTGCCCTTAAGATGAGGCTGCGGGTTTCCAATTAGTGAAACATTGAAGCAATAACTATTGTTGTATATATATGTATAGAACATTTATTAGGTTATAATATTGAAAATCTGCACCACATCTCTATTGAAAATGAGTTCAAATATGTTGTTAGAACAAAAGTAGCTTAACGCAGGCTTCATCACGTTAAAGTATTTTCCTCAAGATGGGACAGATAAATAAGATCGTAATCAATCATATGTGACAGAAAATATCAGTATTTGGAGTGAAAACCTGTAAATTATTGGCACTTAGCTTCCTTGCATGGACTTGTTATTATACAGAAACCGAACAACGGGATTATAAATTTTACTTTATGAGGCTATATTTCAGAGCGTAAATAAAATTTCAGTGAAATATTTTCCAATCAAATGTGTCTACACTTCTCGTAAAAGAAGTACACACCCACACACATGCCCACACTCACACCCAAACCCATACCCGGACTAACAAACCCACACCCATATATATATATATATATATATATATATATATGTATATAAATATATATATATATATATACATACATATATATATATGCATGTATACATACACACACACACACACATATACATATATGTATATATATGTATATATATATACATATGTATATATATATATATGTATATATATATATATATATATATATAGTATGTATATATATAACTACAAAGTAATGTCGTAACACATTCGTAAAATTCAACAAGAACCCACAGTCCGTGATCGAAATATATGGATATCATCTATTTCATTTCTTCTTATCCAACACAGTGGGTTCTTGTTGAATATATATATATATATATATATATATATATATATATATATATATATTTATATATATATATATATATATATATATATATATATACGGACATAAGGCTTTTTTAAAGAAGTGTACACCTAACCGATATAGCAATAGAACATTAAATTTCAATTTTGTAAGTCATAATACACCAACGTAATATGCATCTTTCTTGGTGGATATCAATAACGAAAAACCTTGCTAAAAACGATACACAACCGAACGGAGACGTTACGAATGCTTCCAGATGCCATATTTGTTTTCATAGATGCAAAAGTCAAAGAAATTAAAGGACTATAAATTGTTTTGTTCTATCCTAGCCTAACCTAATCTAACCTAACCAAACCTTCATTAATAATGCGGTACCTGTAATGCTAGATGTCATCAGGGTCGTCATCGTCGTCGTCAAGGGTACTGTCGGCCGGCTTTGACATCTGATAGGACAGGGTGGTGTAGAGGCGTTTCATTGCTTCAAGGAAAACATAAATTGATGTATTTTGATTTACAAGATTAATGTTTGATATATTATTTTGTATTGCATTTAATATATCGTATGTACATATATATATATATATATATATATATATATATATATATGTATGCATGTATGTATGTATAAATATATCTATATATATCACGTATGTACATGTATAAAGTATATGCTTAAAAGTGGCAGTCTGCCGACAAGATTGACTAGATAAACACCATATGAGGACGGAGCCTTTATTTGTACGACGTTTCGCTTATTACAGCTTTTTCAAGTACAAGTTGAGATACAAATGCTTGAGATTAAATAAGGGGAAAGGAGGGAACGGGGAGAGAAAAAGGGGGGGAAGGAAGAGGAGGAGGAGGAGGAGGAGCAGGAGGAGGAGGTTGGGGGGATTGGACACTGGGAAAGGATGAGAATGCTGGCCCAAACGTCCGTGAGCGAAATGTCCACAAAGGGTGGAGCCAGTCTGATTCGGTTTGCCGATCTGTGAACACTTGTCAAGATGCAGGGAAACGTGGAGCAACGTTACGCCATCAAATTTTGTGTTAAACTTAAGAAAACCAAACAAGAAGCTTATGGAATGTCAAAGGAGGCCTATGTGGATGAACAGATGACCCAAACAAGTTTCTATTGGTGGTTTAACTGATTTTCTGAAGAAAATTAACAGGTTGAGAATTAACCCAGATCTGGAGCACCGAAAAGTGCACGCAAGGAGGAAAACATTGAAGAAGTGTAAAGGTTAGTGATGCAAGACCGTCGAATATCTGTTAGGATGATATCTGAAGCTATTGGTATTAGTATTGGCACAGTAGAGACAGTTCTGACCAAAGATCTGAAGCTCCACAAAGTCTGTGCCAAGTTCGTGCCAAAGATCCTCTCCGACGACCAGAGGCAGTTTCGTGTGGAATGTTGCACTGACATTCTCGAAATGAGAGAAGCTAATTCAGGTTTCCTGAATAAGGTAGTGACTTGCGACGAGAGTTGGATGTTCACCTACGACCCTGAGAGCAAACGTCAGAGTGCTCAGTGGAAGCACGCGACCTCCCCCAGACCCAAAAAGGCAAAGATGAGCAGGTCGTAAGAGAAGGCCATGGTCATTCCTTTCTTTGACTCCCAGGGGCTCATTCACGTTGAATGGGTTCCTCAGGGTCAAACTGTCAATAAGGAATATTACCTTACTGTTCTGAAAAGGTTCAGGGAGAAGATGAGGAAGAAGAGCCCTCAGTAGTGGAAGAGTGGTCAGTGGTGGTTACACCAGGACAATGCCCCGTGCCACAAGTCAACGCTGGTGACCACTTCGATGGCCGACAGGGGAATGAAAGTGGTACAACACCAGCTCTACAGCCCTGACCTAGCCCCTTGCGACTTCTTCTTGTTCCCACGCATGAAAGACAGCCTTAGGGGAACCAGATTCCAGCCAACAGAGGAGCTGAAAGAAGTATCGGAAAGTTACATGAAGGGACTACTAAAAAGAGGCTTTGAGGAGGTCTTCCAGGATTGCGAGAGACGCATGCAGAAATGTGTAGATGCGAGAGCTTATGAAAATGAATAGTGTCTCTCCTGGCGTTTTCTCATTACTTATTGATCGTAGTGGTATATATATATATATATATATATATATATGTATGTGTTTGTATTCGTGAAGAGTTGGAATCCAGGATGTTTTTGAAGCACACACGAGTCCAATATATGCTTCTTTATAAATTGTCTATATGTATATACACGCACACACACACACACACACACACACACACATATATATATATATATATATATATATATATATGTTTGATTGAATACGACAGTATTCTGGAAGTTGTTGATTTTCTTTCTTGTGTTCTCTATTTTTCTAATTATGTTCTTCCCTTGGATAGGGTGGGCATAAACCAATTCCTTATAATTCTCCATTTTATTACACGACGTTTCGTCTCTAAAAAGACATCTTCTGGTATTTCTGTTTTTAAAGATACAATAAATATCTATGATACTACAAGTTTGAATTACATTAATGGTTGGACATATACAAGATTATATTTAGAAATCAAACCTTAGAATTACAGTTAAGTTTAACATATTAAAATTATATTTTAAATTTAACAAAACAAAAATAATAACTACTACATGCCTTATAGGTTTAAATGGCTGGTGGCTACATCTTGACCCTGGGTGACCTCCGCTTAGGAAGGTGTGAGGTGATTAGCGGATTACCCGTGGCCTCTGGTCTTTTAAATGATCTCATGACCTGATGAGGAGAGGGGTTGTGTGGAGGAGGAGGAGGAGGAGGAGGAGGTTGAGGAGGTAGAGGTGAAGGGGGGTGGAGTTGGGTTGTGCTGAGGGGGAGGGGGCAAATGATTGCATCTTATGACTGTACAGAGGTATATTGGATATTAGGTCGCATTGCAGATTGATGGAGGGGGCTTTATCTCTGATGTACATGGCTTCAAGGAGTTGGAGCTTCCTAGAGTTATTATGATGGCCTATGATTTTGGTATGTTTAGATATTAAATCCTTTGTGATTCCAATGTTGTGGTATTTCTTTAGATGCTCTTTTATCGCCCCTGTTTGCTGATGATACGTTATTCTTCTGCCTAACGTGCATCAGCAAACAGGGGCGATAAAAAAAAACATCTAAAGAAATACCACAACATTGGAATCACAAGGGATTTAATATCTAAACATATCTAAACGTGTAATAAAATGGAGAATTATAAGAAATTGGTTTATGCCCACCCTATCCAAGGGAAGAACATAAATAGAAAAATAGAGAACACAAGAAAGAAAATCAACAACCTCCAGAATGCTGTCGTATTCAATCAAACATGTTTAAAAGAGAACCTGCTCCCAAAATACACTAATATATATATATATATATATATATATATTCGTGCCTGTTCGAGAGATGACGCATTGACGTGGTGGATAGGCTTATGAATCTTAATGATTACAGAAGCTTTATTGATAGAGAGGAAATCTCTGCAGGGTCACCCATATCGAACAGGTTTTGTAAGAAAGATCAGACAAAGAGGAGCTCACACACAGTCGCAGGATCCACTGCTAACTGGCACGTCCCTGATGGCGAACAGGGAAATTCCTCATAGATATATGGGGTACCGTCATAATGACGGCGTGGAGCATTGGGCACCATATAAAAATATAGGGCTTCACATAATGTAATGAATAAGGCGACACCAGAAAAATATCTCACCAGAAACCATTTGGCAGGGGGGTGAGATTACTTTCAAAAACATCTTCATAGCAACCATGAATAGTAAAAATAAATAAATGAATAGATAAATAAATAAAAAATAAATAAAATAAAACATATAAAGATAAATAAATAAATAATTAAACAAACAAATGAATAAAAAGGGCGTTCCTATTGGATCATCGTCTCCTAAAGGTCCAACCCCATTGCCTCGTGGTCTTACG
>NC_134783.1:69620761-69653261 GCF_046742065.1 Oratosquilla oratoria
GTCCCTTCATGTTCACTCCCTCCACATCTGCCTTCCATTCCTCTTTTACTAGTCTTTCTTCACTCATTCTTTCCATGTGTCCAAACCATCCTAATATTCTTTCATCAACCCTATATCCCAGCTCATTTTCCACCCCTGTTCTCCTCCTCACCTCCTCATTTCTCACTCTATCTAGCCTAGTAACCCCCATCATACTTCTCAGACACCTCATCTCAAACACATTCAAACTCCTTCTCTCTTCTTCTCTTATGTTCCATGTTTCTGCCCCATACAGTGCTGTTGGCACAATCACTCCTTCATACAGTCTCCTCTTAACATCCATTCCTAAATGTCTATTCCTCATTACACTCTTTAATCCACCAAGGCATTTACTCGCTTCTCCCAATCTACATTCTACCTCCACTTTCACTCCACCTTTCCCTGCCACAATTGCACCCAAGTATCTAAAACTATCCACTTCCTCCAGTCGCTCTCCCTTAATGCTCACTTCCAGTCTACTGCCACTTTCACCCCTTGTGCATCTCATCACCTTACTTTTACCCACATTCATCTTTAGCTTTCTTCTATCACATACTCTCCCAAACTCTGCCACCAACTTCCTCAATCCCTCCTCCGATCCTGCTACAAGCGCAGTGTCGTCCGCAAACAACAGCTGGCTCACCTCCCACTTTTCTCCATTTTCTTTAACCATCTCCAATCCCTTGCCCACGACCCTTGCATTTACCTCTCGCACCACCCCATCCATGTATAAGTTGAACAGCCAGGGCGACATAACGCATCCTTCACGAAGTCCCACCTTTACCTCGAACCCTCACTCTCTCCATTTCCAATCCTTACACAAGCTCTACTACTCTCATAAAAACTCTTGACAGCTCCCAGAAGCTTTCCTCCTATCCCGTATATCTGCATAACCTCCCACAGTGCCTTCCTATCTACCCTATCATAAGCCTTTTCCAGATCCATAAAAGCCCAAAAAACATATATATATATACATTTACACACATATATATATACATATATATATATATACATATATATATATATATATATATATATATATGTGTGTGTGTGTGTGTGTGTGTGTGTGTGTGTGTGTGTGTGTGTGTGTATGTGTGTGTGTGTGTGTGTGTGTGTGTGTGTGTGTGTGTGTGTGTGTGTGTGTGTGTGTGTGTGTGTGTGTGTGTGTGTGTGTGTGTGTGTGTGTGTTACTGTATATTATAATCATCGATATGCAGTGTCCTCGAATTTGGAAATGGCCACCCTATAGATAAGTGAGGTTAGAAAATCAACTTTTTTACCGTAATCAAAACAGCATGCTATGCCTCCCATGTTCAGATGTTCGTGAATGATCATCATCTGAGTTTATTTTCTGAGACCACCCCCTCGTCAACGTGTCGAGTCCCTCCTCAGCCCCCAACAAAAAATCCTAGCAGAGCTCCCGTCAGGGCAGTGCCCCTGGACCTCACCAAGGACCCTAGGCCGGCCCCTTTGACCCCATGCCGGACCTTTGACTACGCCTTTTGGATTGCCGCTAACGCGGAAATTATAGTACTATAAGCCCCCCTTAGCCTCCCCAACTAAAAATTCCTGGCGCCGCCGCTGGATGCAGGCCAAGGGAACGTATAGGTTATAGCATTTCGATGACCGTGGGTGTCGCACAGGTGTAGGTTTGACATCCGTTGTCAAGTTTGCTCTGTGATAGCATAGTTTAAGGTCCAGATCGAGCGACTGTCTGTCTGCTCCACATCTTGTGCAAGATAGTAGTTTCAGAAGATTGCAAGTTTGGAGGTATACAAATCACAATTGTTTTTGGTGGGGAGTCTAGGCGAGTCTGTTGTCAAAACTCAGCCCCAGAAACTAGGTCTGTCTTACCAATGAAAGGGTGGTGTTTCCTAGTTCTAATAATTGAGTATATATGCAGCAACATCATCTATAGAAGTGCATGGTAATTGAATTTGAGGTGGAGAAATGAAATCCATGGTTGTCTGCCCACTGGTGCAATCAAATCATGGCATTTTCAAATGGAATTTGGGATGAATAAGGTGAACATATAAGGTAGAAAGTTAATTTGGGGAGATTTGTTGTCATATATAGCTAGGGTGAAAAAAAAAGAATGCTGAGGATATTTTCTTGGGGAATTCCGTCTTAGGTATGTGATAAACATAACCGTTGTGTAATACATCAAGCACGCCGATATTCAATACAAATTTGCTTTCGAGGCAAGAACTGCTCTTCTACAAAAGGTTGTATGTTATCCATTTCGCAAACTGCGAGAAAATGTTTTCAGTATTCGAGAAATGGAAACATAGAAAACGGACCAAAATGCGCGAGTGCGGGACGCTGGAATTTGCGTTTGAGTTCAGCAGAGACTTGCTCTTACGAGGCTGGGAGAAGGGAGCGAGCGAGTGAGGCATTGCATGTGTCCACAACTACTTACATATGTGACTTCCTACTTCCTTCGTACAGTGAGGAATGAAAGGATCCTGAGGAAAGACATCACACTCACACACACACGCGCGCGCGCGCGCGCGTAGACCGATTCACAGCGAAGATTGGAGCTCCGAAGAAGGGAAATTTTCGTGGATCTCATCAACGAGGTAGTACCTTCTTGTATCTATAGGGAAGGGGAAAGCTCGTGGTGTAGTGGGAAGGTGATGAAAAAGGAGAAGGGGAGGGATTACTAAGGAAAATTGAAGAAAATGAGGAAGGAGGCGCAAGGGCGCCACCTCACGGGAAAAAAGTCAACAAAAGGTCAGTTGACGCTGGAGAAATAAATAATTTCAGTAAAATCATTAAGCTTAGAAATGTAAATAAGAACAACAAAATAGAAAGTGAAGATAATAATTTCAATGGATTTAATGAAGGGGGGGATGCTAACCTCCCCCAATTAGCAAGGCTAGAGGAAAGACTAGAAAAAATGGCTCAACACGGGGAAAGTAGGCTAGGTCAATTCATACAGATTGCACAGCGAATTGATCAATTGGAACAATTAAAGAAGAAAAACCAAAGCCTAACTAAAGTAGAAGAATTGAAAAAACAGTTAAAGGAAGTAAAAGATGAGAAAGAGAAATTAAAGAGGAATAATAGAGATAATAAAGAGTCCATAGCAAAAGAAGCACAGGGTTGGAAGACAGTCCAAGAGAACAATACAATTGCATTTAAAGACATAGTGACACAGCAGATGAAAGAACAGACTAAAAATACAGTTATTAAAGTAATGAGGGAGAAGGAGAATATAGTAAGAGACTTAGCAGATAAAAAGAAATGTATAATTATATTAGGGATGGAAGAGAAGTATAACTTAAACAGGACTACGAGAACTAAAGGGGAAAAGAAAAAGTAAACAATATATTAGAATTAGTTCAGGAAGATGAACCTGAAATAGGGAAACAAATTGAAGAAATATATATAGACTCGGGAAATATAATACAGATAAGATCAGACCAATTAAGATTAAATTCAGGTCACAAACGACAGCAGAGAATATCTTAGCAAAAACAGGGAAACTAACAGACAGGGAACAATATGAAAAGGTATGGACAAAAAGGGAAATGAATAAAGAGGAAAGAGAGGAAAAAACGAAAAGACAAGAAGCTAAGGACAAAACGAGAGAAGAAGAGAGTCAGAAAAAGAGGAATTCTATTGGAGAGTAGTGAATATGAAACTGAGGAAATGGACCATAACAGAGAAAAACAAAAGGGAAACAGTAAATACAATGGAAGTAGCAGAAAATTAAGAGTATCTTACACAAATATAGATGGATTAATAACAAGATTGAACGAACTGAATGATTATCTGAAGGAAAAAGAACCGGACATAATGGGAATTGTAGAGACAAAATTAAAAGGTCCACTACCACCCAACAGTGTATGACATGGTGTATATAATTATTGGATTGGAAACAGAGAAACAAAACAAGGGGGTGGAGTTATGTTCCTGACTAATAAGGATATAAATGTGAGGAATGTCACATATGGAAATAATAGAATAGAGATTATTTTGGTGGAACTGGAAGACAGAGATAGGAAGAGCAGAAAGTTTGTAATAAATTATGTGCCTCCAAAAACGGCCTAGTGGGAAGAGAGAGACCATAAAAGTATGTTAGAAGACAAAAGGATAACATTTAATAAGATAATTTAAGATGGAAGAAGAATAGTTATAATGGGCGACTTTAATTGCAGAGAAGTCTGCTGGGAAGAGATGACAGTAAAAGGTGGTGACGACTCATGGGGAAATGTTCTACTTGAGATGATTATTGACCATACAATGACACAATGGATTCAAGAGAACACTAGGTATAGAAATGAAGAAGAACCATCGAGACTGGACCTAATAATCACATCAGAACCTGAAATAGTGGAAAAGATTGAATATAAGACACCAATAAGTAAAAGTGACCACATATTGGTTGAACTGGAACTGAATGAGGAAAAATACATGAAAAGAAATGAACAATATAGAAAAGGAAGATTGATGTATGAAAAAACAAATTTTGATAAAATAAGAGAATTCTTTCAAAAAGAAGACTGGGAAAGAATATACAAAGAGGAAACAACAGTGGAAGAGAAATGGAATATTTTGACAAAAATTTATAAAGGAGTGGAAAAGTATGTCCCAAGACAAAAACAAGAAAAAGAATATGTAAAGTGCTGGTACAACAAAAGCTGTAGGGAGTTAAAAGACAAAAGAGACAAAGCTTGGACAAAATGGAAAAAATACAAAAGACCTGAAAAATGGAAAATATATACTAGTTATAGAAATGAATATGTACAAGTGTGCAGAGAAGAAAAGAGAAAATATGAAAAAGATGTCATAGAAAAATGTAAAGATCAACCAAAACTATTTTACAGATATGTAAACAGCAAACTGAAAAACAAACAAGAATTAGAGAAACTACGACAAGGAGGAGTTGAATACACAGAGGAAATAGAAATGGCAGAAATTATGAACAAGCATTTTAAATCAGTGTTTACAAGGGAGAACATGCAACCTAGTGATATCGAATGGGAGGAGAAAGTCCCCCCTATGAAAGAAATAGAAATAACAAGGAATGAAATAATGAAACACCTGAGTAATCTTGATGTCAGAAAATCGCATGGACCAGATGAAATAGCAAACTGGATTTTGGAAGAATGTAGGAATGAACTGTCAGACAAAATACATAGCATAATAAGCAGTTCCTTGAAAGAAGGAAAATTTCCAAAAGATTGGAGAAGAGCAAATATAGTACCTATATATAAAGGGGGAAAGAAAGAAGACCCTACTAACTATAGACCAGTTTCTCTAACAAGTACAATAGCAACAATTTGTGAAAGAATTATCAAAAGTAGATGGTTAAAGTATTTAGGAAAAAACAACGTGCTAAATCCAAGGCAATTTGGATTCAGACAAAGATGATCATGCGTCACAAACTTAATGTGTTTCTATTAAAGGCTAATAGATATAATACAAGAAAGAGATGAATGGGCTGATTGTGCATTTCTAGACCTAAAAAAAGCTTTTGACAAAGTACCACATAAGAATTTGCTTAAGAAATTAGAAACTGCAGGAGGAATACAGGGCAAACTGCTTAAATGGATGGAAGACTTTTAGCAAGAAAGAAAAATGAGAGTAATGATAAGAGACAAACACTCTAATTGGAATGAAGTGATAAGTGGTGTTCCACAAGGAACAGTTCTGGCCCCAATAATGAGGGAGAAGGAGAATATAGTAAGAGACTTAGCAGATAAAAAGAAATGTATAATCATATTAGGGATGGAAGAGAAGTAGAGCTTAAACAGGACTACGAGAACTAAAGAGGAAAAAGAAAAAGTAAATATATTAGAATTAGTTTAGGAAGATGAACCTGAAATAGGGAAACAAATTGAAGAAATGTATAGATTCGGGAAATATAGTACAGATAAGATCAAGGATATGATAAAGGAATTGAAAGTTATATGAGCTTCTTTGCGGATGATGTAAAACTGTTGAAAAAAGTGAACACTGAAGAAGATTGTAAGTCGCTACAGAGTGATCTAAATAAAGTATGGGAATGGAGTAGGAAGTGGGAGATGGAACTCAATACTAAGAAGTGTAGTATAATGGAATTTGGAAAAGCAGAAAAAGAATAGTAGGATCATATAAACTGGGAGAAGAAGGAATAAAAAAAAGTAGAAAATTAAAAGGACCTAGGAGTCATTATTATAAATAATATGTCAACTGAAAAATATATAAACAAGATTTTTGGAGAAATGTATAATTCAATAAGAACAATCAAAGTGGCATTTACGTACCTGGATGAAGAAATGGTGAAGAAAATACTAATCATTTTGATAAAACCAAGATTGGAATATGCAGAGACAATGCGGTCACCAAGTACAAAAATATGTATAACAAAACTTGAAAGAATACAAAGAGCAATTACAAAATTGGCACCAACACACTCAAAACTATCATATGAAGAGCGACTAGCAAAACTTGAGCTACAGACATTAGAGCAAAGAAGAGAGGAGATTTTATAACTATTTATAGAATCATGAAAGGCTTAGAGACTATTAATAGAGAGGACCTAATAGTATAGGATGATAGAAATACAAGAGGATATGGAAAGAAAATTAAGAAGGACAGTTATAGAAGAGATCTGAAAAAGAACAGCTTTCCCCACAGAGTAATAGACATTTGGAACAAGCTAGATGAGAAAGTGGTGTGTGCAAAAACAATACATGAATTTAAAAACAGTTTAGATAAAATGAGATATGAAGACGGGACAACGCGAGCATAGCTCCCCTTCCCGTAAAATACAACTAGGTAAATACACACACACACACACACACACAGTTTCCGTATAAGTCTTTGTCGAGCGCATTGTCAGTCTCGTTCGTGATGACATGGAATTGAAAAGTAAAAAAAGTTAATGTGGTTGAAAAAAGATAAATATCTGCACTGGGGACCATTCAGTGTGTGTGAATAACACACACATCTATTTGGTGAAATATATATATATACATACATATATGTATATATATATATATATATATATATATTACTGTTGAATGCTAAAGCACAAGTGGCATCAATAATTTTTAGAGAACATTTCTCTAACTTTCTAAGTATCATTTTCTCTTCATGGTTCAAACTCCGGAGGAAAGTACGAAAGTCATCAGAGTGGTTTTCCATTTTATACCGACAGCTGTTTCAACCATTTCCCACTTGAACACTTTCTTAAACAACACAACATACACATTGCAATTTTGCAAGAAACAAAATTAAGACACTCACACAAAACACCATCATTTCATGATTACACCACCATCAGACAAGACCGGACTGACGGCAATGGCGGTGGACTCATCACCCTGATCCACCATTCCATCTGTTTTGTGGACACAAGTGCCACAACCAAAATTCTCCTCCCTACCACAGATAACATAACAGAAACCCAATCCATTCGTATCCGCACAGGCAACAATTCAACACTAACAATAGTTAACATGTACATTCCCCCCCAATCATCCCCCACAGTTCCAAATACCTTCAGACCTCAACTCGGCCAACTAACCTCAATCCCCAACCTGATCATGGGTGGTGACTTCAACGCCAAGTCGTCTGCCTGGTTTGTCGACAACCCTGACACAGACAGAGGGCTTGATATACAGACTCAATTCGACTCATTGACTATCATGAACAACACGCATAATCATACACATATCCCATACCAAGCCCTCTACACTCCCTCCTCTCCTGATATCACCTTTTGCTCCCCCTGCCTAACCCCAACAACATCATGGAGAGTGGTCGGAGCCCTTGGCTCTGACCACCTTCCAATCATCATCACCACCAAAACAAGATGCACCCCAGCTGGCCACAGACACACTTACACCAATTACAAGAGAGCTAACTGGGAAACCTTTACTGAAGAGACAGAACAACATTTTGAAACACTTAACAGTACACCAATCACAAACATAAACAATGCTGTGCACGCTTTTAATACAATCATACAAAACGCAGACAAGAGATACATCCCTAGAGGCAACAGAAAATCACACAACCCCAACTTCACACCAGAAATCCAAGACCTCATCAGACAACGTGACACACTTAAACACGATACCCCCACACCTATCCCTCAAAACATAGCAGACCAAATACAAACACTAAACACTGTGATTGCCAATAAAATACATGAACAAAAAACACAAAATTGGCAAAACTTTATCAATACACTTGATCACAAAACAAACACCAGCAAATTGTACAAAACACTCAACAGCATCACACTATCCAACACTAACACTACACGCTCTCACGCAGCAATAATCACAACAACAGATAATCTACCCTCAAACAGACAACAAGCAAACGCACTCATACGTCATTTTGCACAGACGAGCCATCTTACATCTCACCCTGACGACCGACGCACCATTCGACGTAAGAAAGACTTCCCCACAGACTCAGACTATACACCCTTCATAGACAGTCAGACAAAACTCATAATGCATAATCTCAAGCACTCGTCTGCCTGTGGCCCTGATAACATAAGCAACATCCACCTAAAACACATTGGACCACAAGGTATACACGCACTCACAAACATTGCAAACTACAGCTATTCACACAACACTATACCCGACATCTGGAAGCATGGTAAAATAATCACCATTCCAAAACCGAACAAAGACCCAACAATCCCAACATCGCACCGCCCAATCACACTTCTCTGCACCCCCTCTAAAGTCATTGAACGCCTAATACTTAAACTTGTCACACCATATATTCCCCTTGCTGACTCACAACACGGCTTTAGGCCACTACACTCCACAAACACTCTTCTGACAAACCTCACACAAAGAATTTTTGATGGCATCAATTCAGATAGGCCCCACCACAGAACACTTCTTATAACATTGGACATTAGTAAAGCTTTTGATGCTATCCCCCGCCACAACCTAACAAATAAAATATATAGCACAGACATGCACAATAACACCAAAAGATGGCTGGCCAATTATCTGGCAGGCAGGAATGCTCATGTGTCATATAATGGCCAATCATCGCACATCAGAAACATTAAGAACGGAGTACCACAGGGCTCAGTTCTATCCCCCACATTATTTAATCTATACATGCATGACTTACCCACGCCAGACACCTCAGAAATACAAATCTCTTCCTACGCAGACGACATAACAATCACATGCACGCATCGTAACACAGACAAAGCTGCAGAAATAATCCAGCCTTACCTTGACACACTCAACACATGGTTCACCACAAACAGACTCAAAATAGCTCCAACCAAATCTACAGCAACACTTCTCACCAACTGGACAAAAGGACACAAATACATACCTCATCTCTACATCAACAACACTCTAATACCACACACAAACACACCGAAAATTCTTGGTGTAACATACGATACATCCATGTCTTTCAAACAACACCTCACAAACATAAAAAACAAATGCACACCTAGACTTAACGCACTTAAGTCAATCACAGGAACAACATTTGGACAAAACAAAGAAACTAATATAACAATATACAAACAATGCATACGCTCAGTGATGAATTATGCGAGTCCTGCATGGGCTCCTAATCTCAGTGAGACACACCACAACACCCTTCAAATCATACAAAACAAAGCCCTAAAAACAATTACAGGCTGCACAAATACATCACCTACAGACCATTTACACCATGAAACAAAAGTCCTCAAGTCAAGGACCACCTCGACATGAGAGGCACACAAACACTTGCTGCAGCCACCACAAACACATCACACCCGCTACACTACATAGCAGAACACCCACACACACCAAGAAACATTAAAACTACACCCAAAGACCTTTATTACGCACAGATACTCTCTTCTCTTCCTCCACAACCACCAAATACCAGCCTCCGGAAACATATTCATAATCATATCACTCACCGCTCCATTAACACACTGAAAGACAACACACTGCTGCATGCCAGACCCCCTGATATCCACCCTTCTGAATCCTCTCTCCCACGAAAGGACAGAGTCCACTTGGCCAGACTGCGATGCGGTCACCACCCAGCACTTCTAAGCTACCAGAAGAGGCTGGACGACCGTGTTGTGAACAGCTGCCCAGGATGTAACACTTCACCCCATACCATACAACACATAATGGAAGACTGCATTATACACAATCATGCACGCAAACAACACAACATACACTCTATAAAGGATTTGTGGGAAAACCCAGTTTCGGCTGTGGCCTTCCTTGGGGAGACGGGACTGCTCGGACAGACAGTCTAGGGAACGACAACAACAACAACAACAACCACTTCACATGGTCGTCTTCAGGGTAAAACTGATTACAAATGTGAAAAACATTAGAATATAAAGGCCCGTGGGCCGTAGAAACAACAGAGAAGAAATAAAAATGGTGGAATATGATTGGTGGGAATATGCGGGTGGGCGGGGCCAGGAAGGGGGCCCTAGTCCAACGATGGGCTTATGTCACGTCTTGTCGGGTTGTCACTCCCGGTGAGCAAATGTCTAGATGCACCCTCTCGCCGGGACCTACGGAAAGCTAATGTCACGTCTTGTCGTCTTGGAAGTTCCAGTGGGCAAATGTCACGGTGTGCGAGTCTGTTTTTTCTATTGGAAGGGAGGACATGATCCGATGACTTCTGGACGTTTAATGTAGGCTGCTGTAAAGTAATACAAACTGTCTCGTCAATTATTAAGCGTCCGTAATTAGAGTCTGTGTGAATTGTTTCGCTGCCCCTCATGAGGTCTTCCAAGCGCGGCTTCTTGCCATGTGTGTCAATGTAATGCTGGTGAATAGCTCCGTTATTTCGGTGTGCTAGCAGTCGCCTTCTTAAGGTGGTCATCGTGTGTCCGACGTAGCTCATGTCGAGGGGCTTGCATGCCTCTTCAGAGCATTTAAATTTGTAGACTACGCCGATTTTCGATTCCTTGGGTCCTCCAGGGGTGGTGTTGTTTTTCATTATTAAGGAGGCTACCAGACTGGGACGGCTGGAGACTCTCAGCAAAACTCTCTCGTAGGGTTCTTTTGGTACAACTCCATCGTTGATAATCCTTCGGAGAGTGTCTACTTCCTGTCTGTAGGCCGTTCCATAGTCTATTTTATGATATAGTGTAATATGTTTCTTTTTATCGTCAGTGGTCTGGGTTTGTGTGTGGAATTCTTCCATATTCCTCCTTATGACATCCTCAATGAGATCACAAGAGAAACCATTATTAGTTAACATCTGCCTTACACGCTCCAGTTCGCTATGGACGGCCTTCCACGTATTGCAGTGGGAAAAGGCTCTTCTCACGTATGCCCCAACAACAGACCTCTTGTAGGAGGCTGGGCATTCTCCCCTTGCATTTAGGCAGCGTCCCACGTTGGTGGCTTTCGTGTAGACAGATGTCGCGTAATGGTTCGAATTCCTCTCAACAAGGACATCAAGGGAGGGAAGGGTCTTATTGTTACTACTTTCAATAGTAAAATTGAGGATCGAATTGGCTTAAAGGGCGTTAGCTAGCTTCTCAGCATCGTCACTTTCTTTGGTGGTAATAAAAATATCATCAATATACCTAGCGTAGATCTTCGGCTTCCGGTGATTATTGAAGGTCTTTGATTCAACTGCAGCCATGTACATATTGGCGAAAAGAACACCAAGAGGCGATCCCATAGCAACACCATATATATGTATATATATATATATTATATATATATATATATATATATATATATATATATATATATATCAGGCATGTGAAAGTCCGCGTATTTAAGAACTGTTTCTCGCTGTTTGGTATTATTTACGCGGTTTTTTTTTTCTACCAAACTGTAAAAATATCATTAGTATGCATAGGCTTCTAACTGTTATTCGTAATAATTTTGTGCCGTTCTGAAGTGATATTCAATGAACGAGAATTCACTTGTGAATACGATTGGTCCCACCTTACCGTGGGAGGTGGTCCGCAAGATGAAACGTTCGTATCTGGAAACTAATTTCCTCATACAAAATAAAGGAAACATGAAGTTTTGGTCCCAGCCTTGGCAAAAGTCCCGGAACTTTCCTGTTATTGCCCCACCACTATTTTTTTTTTTTTTTTTCTGTTGTCTTCGATTTTGTTATCTTAGGTTAGGTTCTAACCTAACCTAACCTAACCTAACCTAACCCATTCTACTCATCAATAAATACATACACCCCGGAAACACAATAATCTCTGATGAATAGCGTGCATATAAATAAATAGGTAAGTTAATGATAATATAGTAAAATAAATCAGGAAGGGGCTACTAAAGCTCATGAAAACTGATCATATCGAAACTGTGCTGCTACTCTTTTTAAGTCTCTCCTTTACTATTTATATGACTCCACTTTTATATGATACTGAGTATCCCCTAGGAAAAAAAATAACGCTGTAGTTATTGTTAAAATATGAAACGTTACACATAAAAATTCTGCCTGCTCAAATAGTAAACGTGGCGTCATCGAGGATGGCCAAGATGCATAATTGCGTCAGACCCATCACCTTGCCTTCTAGAATATTTTTATAATTCCGTTGCTCCATTGGGCGTGAATGTGTGCCTACACCTAAAATGTGTTACTGCATTAATATAAAATGTGTGTATCTATATGCGGAAATCTGACGTGGCTTCGCTGTTGGCGTTTAAATTCAATGTATGCATGCACCACGCATGCGCGGCACTGACACAAAGTGTATGAAATTTTCAATTCTCAGGTGTAGATCTAAAGACTTTTTCTTTATTCCACTGGGTTTTCCATCATCCATACTAGCTCGTAGCAAGTAGAATACATAGTACCATTTTCAGTGTATTTGTTACCACCCACCATATTTAAATTCATATGCATCAAACGAAAGCCCAAACACTCCAGCTTCTGGAACAGTTCCCAGTACTTGGGCGCCATACCCTTCAGTGTTTCTGTAGATAAAAAAGAAAGGAAAAGGTTACCGACTTTTTTTTTTTTCTTTTTTTTTTTAGAAAAGGCAGATAACAGCTCTCACAACTACCTATGTGTATTTTAATATGAATGGCACGATACACATATTCATACAAGGACTGATATATATAAATTGGTAATGAACATATGAGTGGCATTTCATCATACGGATAGGGGTATGATAAAAAAATATCCACAAGATTTGCTCAAGGCTGGAATTGGCATCAGTGGTGTTGTCACTGTATACAAGAGAATACAAGAAAAACGAAGAAAATGCATGAGGCGGCAACTACTGATCCTAAACCTGCATTATAAGAGGGAAAGCTGGGACCACTGAAGGAGCAATGGGAGAAGGGTAATATGATAGTGATACTTAAAAGAGAGAAATGACTAGAAAAAAAAAACCGGACAGAGAGGATTTGTTAATATGGAATGAAAGAACATGGGGTCATGAAAATTAAGAAAAAATCTTAAATTTTGTTAGGAAGCATAACGTTTCACACTATGCGTCAATTTGTAAAAGGAGGAAATGGCCAACTATATGAATTGATTTAAGGCTAAGTTTAACATGTAAAATTATCAAGATGGTACTCCATATGTATAACTCCAACCTCGTACACTACAGTTAGGTACACACGCACGCGCGCACGCGCACACGCACACACACACACACACATACACACACACACACGCACGCACACACATACACACATACACACACACACACACACACACACACACACACACACACACACACACACACACACACACACACACACACGTGATCCAAAGACCAAGTGAATACACACACACCTTGATGCTAATAGTGGAAAGACAGGTCTATGAAGAGGATTAATTAAAAAGAATATGTAGAGAGTTTGATCAGTTTAGTGGTGCTAGGAAATCTCAATGCTAGAGTAGATGAGCCGACATATGGAGTATTAAGGAGGTGCGGGATGTCAGGTAAAAACTACAGTGGAGTGAATATATTTGAGATATTTTTGGAAAGGGAGTTAATGATAGCGAATTGTTTAAGAAGAGAGACAGGTATAAGTATACGTGGAAAAGGGTGATGGGTTGGAGAGTGGATGACTGGGATTAATAGATTATGCAGTGGTGCCAGGATTGGAAGAGGGACTCTCGTATCACGATCTGTTACTGTAAATGGGTAATGGTACTGGGATAGCGGGATGGAAGAAAAGGGAGGGAAGAGGGGGGGGTGAAAAACCTTAGATACAACGGAATACAAAGAAGATGCAAACAGCAAGAGACTTATTAGTCCGTACGGGGCTACTTGCGAATTCAAAAGAGGGTGTAAACAGTGGAAACGGTTAAGAACCACAGACTTAACTCAAGTGTACGATTTCTCGACGGTGAGAAATAGGTTAGATTGGGGTTGGGCTCCATATACTGTATTCATCTAGGCGTGTTTTAAAAGTGTCTATTATATCTGAACTTGCAATATAAACGGATAGTTTGTTTCAATCAATTAGTCAGCAGACCAAATCGGTACTCGTACACCAGCAAGCCTGTTTGTGTGTGTGTGTGTGTGTGTGTGTGTGTGTGTGTGTGTGTGTGTGTGTGTGTGTGTGTGTGTGTGTGTGTGTGTGTGTGTGTGTGTGTGTGTGTGTGTGTGTGTGTGTGTGAGAGAGTGTGTGTGTGTGTGTGTGTGTGTGTGTGTGTGTGTGTGTGTGTGTGTGTGTGTGTGTGTGTGTGTGTGTGTGTGTGTGTGTGTGTGTGCGCGTGTGTGTGTGTGTGTGCGTGCGTCTGTGTGTGTGTGTGTGTGTGTGTGCGCGCGCATCTGTGTGTTTGTGTGTGTGTGTGTGTGTGTGTGTGTGTGTGTGTGTGTGTGTGTGTGTGTGTGTGTGTGTGCGTGCGTGCGTGTGTGTGTGTGTGTGTGTGTGTGTGTGTGTGTGTGTGTGTGTGTGTGTGTGTGTGTGTGTGTGTGTGTGTGTGTGTGTGTGTGTGTGTGTGTGTGTGTGTGTGTGTGTGTGTGTGCACGTGTGTGTGCGTGTGTGTGTGTGTGATTCTCCATTGTCTTGGATCACGTGTTGAACTCGTGATCAACAGCTGCTATTTCCCTCCTGGAAGAGAGCTCACAGCTCATATATGACCAATCTATGGGTAATGCTATGACCTTACACGCGCACACACACCCAACTCCCCGGCCACGATTGTTGGAGTAACGACTCATAACGCAGCGATACTGAAATTATTTCAGCCCTGGGCTGGATTCGAACCCGGACCGCCGTAGTGGCGGCCGGGAACTCTACCACTGCTCCATCAATAGCTTGTGTGTGTGTGTGTGTGTGTGTGTGTGTGTGTGTGTGTGTGTGTGTGTGTGTGTGTGTGTGTGTGTGTGTGTGTGTGTGTGTGTGTGTGTGTGTGTGCGTGTGTGTGTATTTACCTAGTTGTATATCACGGGAAGGGGAGCTATGCTCGTGGTGTCCCGTCTTCATATCTCATTTTATCTAAACTGTTTTTAAATTCATGTATTATTTTTGCACACACACACACTACTTTCTCATCTAGCTGTGCGTGTGTGTGTGTGTGTGTGTGTGTGTGTGTGTGTGTGTGTGTGTGTGTGTGTGTGTGTGTGTGTGTGTGTGTGTGTGTCTTCACCACTTTTCATACAAAGGATTACAAAGGCGGCGCATGCCGGCAGGAGTCCTTTTGGTCCATAACTAGGTCGGATTCGAAAAAATATAATAATGATACAAAAATAAAATAAAATAAAAATTATAATAATATAACTTCATCAAGTTGTCTCTTACCTCCCCTGTCTGGATGGATTTCCACGCCAAGCTGTTTGACCCTCTTCAGGAGTCGAGACGAATTGTAGAGGGACTCTTCGAAGAAAGGAATCTCCGAGGTCTCGATGTCCATCTTGAGATAGTCAATAGGGCTGTTCTCGGTCGAAGTTAACTTGACAATGTTCTTGTAGGTCATGACCTAAGCGAACGAAAATGAGAGAAAATATATAAATAAATACCTACATACATATACCAAAGGCTTTTCCCCCCTACACGGGGGGTAGCCAAAAAGAAAAAGGCATAGAAACCACTCCCACCCATTTCATTTCTTATATATTCCACTCCCCTCCACCCTCCTCCCTCCCTCTTATCTTGGCACCTCCTGGATGACAGGTCATCCCTGCATCCTGACTGCTGCCCTGGGTCAGAAGCAGTGTCGCAAGACAGCACATTCACAGCAAGGCCGCTTCATAAATTCGGCGACCCCCCATCTCCGTCCCCCCATGCAGAAAAGGAGAAGACAGGGAGAAATCCCTTCGGGATGCATCAAATTTTTCTCATACATACTTCCTCACCCCCCATCCCCCACCCACTTCCCCTCATGCATCACAGCATACACAACCCCTCTCCATTCACCCTATCTTCTGTCCTCTCCCGTCCTTCCTCCACAGATATTCCTCTCTTTTGTAATGCCCCTTTCACCCATCCACCCATCTCATCCTAGGACGCCCCCTCATATTCACTCCTTCCACTTCTGGTTTCCATACTTCTGTTACTACTCTTTCTTCACTCATTCTTTCCATGTGTCCAAACCATCCTAATACCCTTTCATCATCCCTATCTCCCAGTTCCCTTTCCACCCCTGTTCTCCTCCTCACCTCCTCATTTCTCATTATCTAGCCTAGTAACCCCTATCATACTTCTCAGACATTTCATCTCAAACACATTCAAACTCTTTCTCTCTTCCTCTCTCATGTTCCATGTTTCTGCCCCGTGCAGTGCTGTTGGCACAATCACTCCTTCATAAAACCTCCTCTCAGCATCCATTCCCAAATGTCTATTCCTCATTACACTTTTTAATCCACCAAGGCATTTACTCGCTTTTCTCAACCTACATTCTACCTCCACCCCACTCCTCCCTTTCCCACCACATTCCCACCCAAGTATCTAATACTATCCACTTCCTCCAGTCTTTCACCCTTAATACTCACTTCCAGCCTGCTGTCACTCTCTCCCCTTGTGCATCTCATCACCTTACTTTTGCCCTCATTGATCTTCAGCTTCCTTCTTTCACACACCTTCTCAAACTCTGTCACTAACTTCCTCAATTCCTCCTCTGATCCTGCTACAAGTGCAATGTCATCCGCAAACAACAACTTGCTCACCTCCCACTTTTCTCCAATTTCTTTAATCATCTCGAATCCCTGACCCACTACCCTTGCATTCATCTCTCGCACCATCCCATCCATGTAAAGATTGAACAGCCAGGGCGGCATAACACATCCCTGACGAAGTCCCACCTTTACCTCAAACCATTCATTATCTCCATTTCTAATCCTAACACAAGCTCTACTACTCTCGTAAAAACTCTTGACTGCTCGATACAGCTTTCCTCCTATCCCATATATCTGCAGTACCTCCCACAGTGCCTTCCTGTCTACCCTGTCATAAGCGTTTTCCAGATCCATAAAAGCCCAAAAAACATCCTTACCTTTTCCTATAGCTTTCTCACATATCTGTCTTACCACAAAAATCTGATCTACACAACCCCTACCTATCCTAAACCCACACTGTTCCTCACCAATTACTCCCTCTGCTCCTCTCCTAATCCTCTCAATTAAGACCCTCCCATAAGCCTTCCCAACTACACTTAACAAGTTGATCCCTCTGAAACTACTACACTCACACTTGTCCCCCTTTCTCTTGTAAAGTGGAGCTATACAGGCACTCCTCCAGTCCTCCGGCACTGTACCCTCTCTTAAACAAACATTAAATAGCCTCACCAGCCAGTCCACCATAACTGTACCTCCTTTCTTCAGACATTCTGCATGACATCCATCCAACCCAGGTGCCTTACCTGCTCTCATCATCTTAACAGCTGCTTTCACTTCATCCTTTCCTATTTCTCCTCCATTTTCCTCACTCATCACTCTCATTTTCTTAGCGTTTCCCTCTGCAACTACCTTTCCCTCCCTATCCTCCTTCACATTTAGCAACTCCCTAAAATACTCTGTTCACCTTCCTCTCACTGCCTTCTCTTCCATTATCATCTCTACATCTGCACCTTTTACCTTTTCTTCTCTACTTGATTCGCCTCCTCTTTCTCTTTTAATTTCCTTCCAAAACATCTTTTTATTACTTTCAAAATTTTCTGTCATACTCTTACCTCATTTCACATCTGCTCTCCTCTTTGCTTCCTTTATCTTATGCTTAACTTCCCTTCTCTTTACTTTGTACCTCTCATACGATTCCCTCGTCCTAATTTGTAGCCAACCTATGAATTCCTGCTTATACTCTTCTACACCTTTGCTTCCTCATCCCACCACTCACTACCCTTCTTTCTATTTCCTCCGCCCTCCTTGTTCCACACACAATCTTTGCACACCATATGACTCCCTCCTTGAACTATCCCCATTCCTCCTCCACTCCTAGTTCTACTCTATCCTTTACTCCCTTCCACTCCCCTTTCAGCTTCTTATACTCATTCTCTTCTTTTCTCTCATTTAAGCAGTTCACTCTAAGTACCTCCCTACCTTCTGCTCTTTTCCTCTTTCTCCACCTATTATCCACTCTCAATTTACCTTCCACCAGAAAATGATCTGATATTCCCCCACTCTCTCCCCTTAGAACATGTACATCCTTAACTCTTCCTACCATACTCCTGGTCACCACTAAAAGTCCATTAACGCTCTATCTGCCACCCTTCCATCCACCACCCTCTCCCATGTGCACAGCTGATATAAACTTCAAGAATAAAGAGCACGCCCTTCACTATCCTGAAAACTCTTTTTATTTCAGAGAAAACCCCGATATTGAATCTTCAGACACTTTTGCTGTTATCTCATCGTTAAGATCACCCACATAGATAGCGGCTATGGTTCTTGTTGTGCACGGAGACCGAAACTAGTGTTGTTTACCAGCTTGAGCATACAGCTGAGGCGACAGAAACACCGAACTGCTACACCGCATCTCTGATGTCAGCCGCTGCCCAGATGGTTTGGGAAGTATAAAAATTTGACGAGCAATTGTCCATTTGCATTTTACGGAAATCGAATCCAGGCCTCCTGCTTTCGTGGCAGGAACACTACTAACTCCACAGTATGTGAACTAATACAAAAAGGCTCACTTATATTGTGTAGACATACAGTCTTTGCATTAGCGTACATACGAGCAGCAATTACCATCTATGTCGAGTACAAACCGCTTCCATGCATGAAAACGTCTCGCAAAGACAGAGAAACGTTACGGTACCTACAGACACCAAGTGTGTGTGTGCGTGGGGGGGGGGGAAGGTACGTAATCCCTCAACAAACCATCATTCTTACCTTCCATTCATTGTTCATGGTAACATCTTCACCGCCCACACCGATGTTAAAGAACCTTATGTTCGGGGTACGGTAGTGCGACTCCTTACCCATCGTTGGGTCGAAGGCATAGACCTGGGGGACGGTGATTAAAGACACTCAGGTTAATACAAAGGATTACAAAAGAGGAGCATGCCGACAGGAGACCATTTGGTCCATGACTAGGTTGGATGCGGAGAAAATTACATTAATAAATAAATGAAGGAAAAAGAAATAAGAATTATAATAATATAAATAATAATAAATTAAATAAATGCATAGGTATAGTTAAATAATAAACAAACAGGTAAACAGTAAATAATAATAAATTGACAGATAACTAATAATAAATAAAAATCAAACAAATAATAGTAAACAAACATAATAACAAACAAATAAACAAATAATATAAAATAATGAGCTGAGAGTAAGCAAATCCATAATAACATCACAAATGCTATAGCTAGCAAGCATTGCCGCCGCGGGAATTGAAACAGCCTTAGGTGTTCAAAAAACACTTAAGCAGGAGGGAAAGGTACCTGTATTGTTCTGGTTACATTAATTGTGTGTACGTCAAAGGTTGTTGATGTAGCCAACTGTGTAGTCCACTCTGTAGCGCGAATTTTGTAGACATGTCGTGTTCCATGAAAAAAAGGAATCTGAGGTTAGGGTATATGTCTGTCTGTCTGTATGTATGTATGTATGTATGTATGTATGTATGTATGTATGTATGTATGTATGTATGTATGTATGTATGTATGTATGTATGTGCAATAAAAACACTAGGAACTTGTGTTCACAAATGCGTAAGCAACCACTGAGAAAAGTAAACTAACGAAGCAGAGCGCTTTCGTATAATTACATCTTCAGTGCTGATACAGCACTGAAGATATAATTATACGAAAGCGCTCTGCTTCGTTAGTTTACTTTTCCCAGTGGTTACTTACGCATGTATGTATGTATGTATGTATGTATGTATGTATGTATGTATGTATGTATGTATGTATGTATGTATGTATGTATGTATGTATGTATGTATCTAAAAATCTACAATGCACATAAATCTGTCTGCCAGCTTACCTTGCAACCCTTGTGGTCCATTGCATCGTCGAAGGACCACTCATTGTTGATCCCGAACGAGAAAATGGTGCAGTTAACCTGAGCGAGGCCGTAGGGAGGATCCATGCAGATGATCTTGTTGCCGTCCAATGAGCCGGACTGTATTTCTCCGCCGAACGAAACCTTCGGAAACAACGACTACACTGAATACATGACCGGCAAAACGATCTTAGAAGACATTGTCAACACTAGAACAAACAGACTGGCAAAATTATCGTTTGAAAATAATGTCAACGGTGAATACGCGACTGTCAAAAGGATTTCTGTAAGCTCAAAATTATACACACACGCACATAGACACCTCACCAAGCAAACTACAACGTCTTAGACGTAGTATTCTGCTCGACATTACTGATATTCAATACATAATGGAGAAGAAAATAAGACTGGCCTCAAATTCATCATCACTGCAACCCAAACAACAAACATGCATACAGAGCCCTCACAAATTACTCCAAAGTCAACTAAATGAAACTTACAAGGGAAATAGAACAAAATTTCCCTAAACTTCAACAATACAAACCTTACAAACGCATACAAAGCAGACACAAAACACACGCAAAGAGTATAGTCTATAGGGAAATTACCGGATATTCAGAGCCTTATCGAACAACGAAACGCACTCAAACGCAACTTTCCATGCCCACACACGGAAAATAGAACGACCCTAGAACTGGGGAATGAAATGATACAAAGAAGAGAAAAACAAACGAAACATACTGGATCTCCTTTGTTGACACGAGTAGCCATACTCGTACAAATTAGTTAACTTTATGGAATATTAAGAACCATGACACTGTTCCACACTAACACAACGCGGCAACATATCCGCTTACAGACAATTACACTTGCTCACAGACCACACAACAGGCACAACACATGGATAAAAAAAAAAACTAAAACATTACTGCTACAGGGCCTGACACACACCTGAAACAAATCTATCCAGAAACCAGGCCCTTGCAGGCATAATTACACGATAATTGCTAACATTAGGACGTACGGTATTGATATTCCACTGCTTAATTCCAAGGAACAAGCTACACTTGCTATGACGTTTCTCCACACCCTACCCGAGATAAAAGAACTAACACTTTGTCCATTTTGTTCCCACACATCATGGTCTTGACCATTACCCTCTACAAGTACACTACCGGTAGAAATGACACAACCAATAGTTAACGACACCAATGACAAAAACCACGCCAACTATTAACATCATTAGACTTAAGTATGGCTTTTGATGCCGTTCCCCAACACAGACTCACAAACAAGATATACAACACAAACTTGCATGATAACACCAAACGTTGGACTACCAACTATGGAGGCGCCTACAGTCCTACTTACGCGACTTCCCACCGAACCACATCACCACAACATGCCGTTTGCAAAGACATCCTCAAAGCAGCCACAAATCAGTTATGTTTACTTTGGTTAGCGGTCTAAGGCGCTGTCAAATGTACTCTGTTACGGAAATGTATGTATCGAGCTAGCCCGCACAAGAGGGGACCTAAAAGTTTGAATAGTTTCCATCTGAATTGTCTTCTGCTTCCCATGGGAATGTTTGTTTGTATTGTGCGCACATCTGTACCCAGAGACATACCTTATTTTTGCAAATTATTGTCACGGTGTTCAGGTATCGGAAGAACTCCTTCAAGGAGGGAAGGGGAATCTCCTGGCATGGATCTGATGACAAAGTGGATAAAGAAAATATGAAATAATAAACACAATAAGTAGATAAAAAAGAATATTCTTTTTCCGTAGGGTCTATAAACGAAACTAAGGAAAACAAGAATAAAAATACTATCATGCAATTACTTCCAATGAGAGGAGGTTGGGCATCAAACCATATAATTAATTAAGTTGTCCAATTTAATGAGTCTGATTAAAATCAAATCTTATTTCTATTACGTGTGTGTGTTACGTTATAGAACTGCCTATGAGTCGCCACTTACATTACAGGGCCCTATGAGCCAGCTCATCTCTAGTAGTCTGTCTTAGACTAAGTTATCCGGTCTGTAGCCGGTAATTTACTGTAGGACTAGAGGTAGGGTAACAAATAACACTAGTCAACAAAAAATAAAAATGGTTTGTTAGCTCTACTTTTCGAGATACACCTACGTGTCACAACAGGATCCATTAGACTAGCAGCAGTATGTTTCTTACATTAACAGTTTCACGCCCTTCTGTATTGTTCTAGCAGTCATAAAAAGTGGTTGTACTCTGCAAGTTTTTAAACTTGTAATAAATAAGCTACTACTACTACTACTACTACTACTACTACTACTACTACTACTACTACTACTACTACTACTACTACTACTACTACTACTATTTTTTTTTTCTTTTTTTTTTTACACGACCTCCATCCTCGTGGAACCGTGTGGTGGAAGCAGCAGGATCTGTCCCCCACAGACACAGTTCATTGGCCCCTCTCCCGCCATTGACTGTGGTCGACGACCCTTTTATTTATCTATTTAATTGTTATTAATAATGCCTACTACTACTACTACTACTACTACTACTACTACTACTACTACTACTACTACTACTACTACTTCTACTACTACTACTTCTACTACCACCACTACTACTACCACTACTACTACTACTACTACTACTACTACTACTACTACTACTACTACTACTACTACTACTACTACTACTACTACTACTACTACTACTACTACTTTTTTTTTTTTTTTATATATATATATATATATATAATACGACCTCCATCCTATTGGAACTGTGTGGTGGAAGCAGCAGGGTCTGTCTTCCACAGACACAGTTCATTGGCCCCTCTCCCGCCAATGACTGTGGTCAACGACCCTTTCATTTGTTTATTTATTTATCTATTTTTAATAATGCCTAGTACAAAAGTTCATTTATCCTACTGTCAACCACCGTCTGCTCAAAATCCAGGTTTTGTATATGTGTTGATTTGGGCGGTGGGGACCTGGTACCTCTCAGGCACAAGAGGGCTGATCTTAGGAGTGAGAATGATAGTCTACATCTCATCCATGAAACAATGCTGCTTTTTGGTTGTTGTTTCTTTTCAGCCATTACCTCAGCCAGCCGAGCGTAGAATGCCTTTGCTCTAGGACCCATCCCACCTGAAGTCGTAAAGGTTATAGGAGTGAATGAGCCCTGGTCTACATTCTGTATGCGCTCCTCGTACATCCTGATCTTCTCATGCTCGTTCCGAGAGTGGGATGCCTCAATAGTTAGGTTGCTGTAACAGGGGGCCATCGGATCAAATATTCGCATGTCAAAGAAAGCCAATTGTCCCCGTGTCCAGAAACCTCTTGCGCTGACATCCACTCTTGCTTCATCTGATGTGTTGGACGTGCGGTATCTGAAGTTCTCCCCTCCTAGTGGGAGTAATGTTGGTTCGATAGTCACATCCTTGCACACCTCCTGAAGCATTTGGGCAGTGAGATCTCTTACCTCATCGTGTCGCATGCAAATGAATCCACCTTGCTTGCATATCATTGCATGGTCTGTAGTAAATTGTACACCACAGGAGCATCTGTTAGGCAGCCCTCCTAATGGCCATCCATACCTCAGGGCAATGGCATCCGTGAATTCTCTTTTGTTTAGGGTGAATCCCTTTGCCCTGATTGGTAGTGCTGTCAGCCAATTAGACGCCCCAGCTTCCTGCGCCATTGTTATCTTTCTTTTTATATAATTCGATAGCCGAGCTAGAAGTGCTTGAAGTTCCTCCTTCTGCCTCTCCTCCCTTCCCTTTGAAATGTTTCTTCTAATTTCCCTAACCTCCTCCATGATAGTCTCCTTCCGTTGATCTTGTGACACGATGTTGTTTGTCAATGAGGACGTGAGTTTCATGGAGTTTCGGTGTTCTGTGTCGGCAAGGTTTAGCGGGTTGGAGATACCTAGCCCTCCCAATCTAGGTGGAAGTTCCATAAGTTTTCTTTCCTCTTCGTTTATTGTCCGTCCGTTGGTGATGGCCGGTATTAGCTCGTTTCTGATGGTTTCTTCAAGGGGTCTTAGTAGGTCGGTGATGTTCGGTACCGTCCTTAATATGTAGTTCCACTTATGTTTCACACCATATATGAATGCGGCATATACCGCCTGCGGTTCGGTCTTTGCAAAGTTGGCTAGAATCCTAACTTCCGCCACCCATTCGTTAACTTTCTTTTCAACATATTGCTTCTTAAAGGATTCTGAGCCGATCACTGCACCGAGATGTCTTTCCCCCTCCTTTGTTACCTTCACTTCACTGTTCTCAAAGAGGATTCTGGCATTGTCAAAGTACTCTGGCTTCACTATGAGGACAGATTTCTTTGCATTCGGAATGTAACCTAAGCCCGGGCCGTGTGCCAACACCAGATCCCACCACTTTTTTAGGTCAGCTACTTTTCCTGCGCCCGTGAGATCATCTGCGTATGCTACCTGTTTGACCCCGGTGTCCTCATATTGTATCTTCTGCTGCAGGTGCATAAGACCGAGCGCATACATTGCCATGGCCACCGGGTCTCCCTGAGTGGTGCCTTCCGCTGATTTGATGATCTCCACTTTCGATTCTTTCTTCTCCGCCCTGCTGGTGACAAATAGGTTTGCAGGTTCTCTGTATGTGTTCTCCACATACTTGGCCAATACTGGGCATTTAATTTTGATGTGGTGTATGGTAGCCTCTCTATTTAAGTTGTTGAATGCGTTTGATGCATCGACTAATAGGACTGCTTCGCAGTCTGGTTCCTCGAATATTTTTCTCATGGCGTGGACTGCAGCCTCAGAACCCGCCTGTTGCCCTGCGCACACCTGCAGGTTGCCAGCCGCTTCTCGCACCTCATCCTTCGCGACTTCCATAATTGCTTTTCCTATTATTATTCTTAGCACCTCGCCTATACCAATCGGGCGACAGCCAGGTTTCTTATCTAGCGGGATAAGTCTACACGCTGTGTATGCCTCCAGGTGCTGACAGTCTTCAGACGCCAGTTTCTTCGCCAAACCAGCGATGGCCTCCTGCAGTCCCACCGCTGCCGTTCCAAATAGGCTGGTGCTAAGGAGACATTTCCATCCAGACGCATCTAATCCCGATGGTCCCGCCGCTCCTTGGGTGTGTAGAGCAAGGTTCCAGATCCTTTCTCTTGTGATGCTGTCAAAAACTACCTTGTGGGGTGGAAGGTAGTCACCATTGAATTTAGAGTCCAGGTTCGCTGGTCTTGCTATTGGATGTTTTTCTTTCAGGATCTTTATCGTTTCCTCGTTTAGGGGTAGAACTCCAGGATCTTCATTCTCCCCTGCGAGCGTTCTCATGGCAGCCGCCACCTTTCCCTGCCTCATCTTGTCAGCAAAATTCCTGGCTTTGTCTTCTGGACTTTTCTTTCTGTTGATGCCCTTGTTGAGTCTATCTTGGATAGCCTCCGCTTCCATCAACAGTTGCTCTACTTCTCCCTTTTCCCACTTTTCCATCCTCCGTTGCAATGCCTGGACATTCTCTGAGTGCTTAGATTTCCTGTGGGTCCTCTAGCATGTAAGGTGTGGGAGGATAGCTAGCGTTTTGAATACCATCGGGGCGTAGGGAGATGAATTTATATATGCTCTTAATAGATCGGTCATCTCCTCTATTAGGCGTTTGGATGTATTGCATTTAGGTGGGGTGAAGAGGTTTCCTGGAGAACTACTACTACTACTACTACTACTACTACTACTACTACTACTTCTACTTCTACTACTACTACTACTACTACTACTACTACTATTACTACTACTACTGCTACTACTACTACTACTACTACTTTTTTTTTTTTTTTTTTTTTTATAATACGACCTCCATCCTATTGGAACTGTGTGGTGGAAGCAGCAGGGTCTGTCTTCCACAGACACAGTTCATTGGCCCCTCTCCCGCCAATGACTGTGGTCGACGACCCTTTTATTTGTCTATTTATTCATTTATTTTTGATAATGCCTAGTACAAAAGTTCATTTATCCTACTGTCAACCACCGTCTGCTCAAAATCCAGGTTTTGTATATGTGTTGATTTGGGCGGTGGGGACCTGGTACCTCTCAGGCATAAGAGGGCTGATCTTAGTAGTGAGAATGATAGTCTACATCTCATCCATGAAACAATGCTGCTTTTTGGTTGTTGTTTCTTTTCAGCCATTACCTCAGCCAGCCGAGCGTAGAATGCCTTTGCTCTAGGACCCATCCCACCTGAAGTCGTAAAGGTTATAGGAGTGAATGAGCCCTGGTCTACATTCTGTATGCGCTCTTCGTACATCCTGATCTTCTCATACTCGTTCCGAGAGTGGGATGCCTCAATAGTTAGGTTGCTGTAACAGGGGGCCATCGGATCAAATATTCGCATGTCAAAGAAAGCCAATTGTCCCCGTGTCCAGAAACCTCTTGCGCTGACATCCACTCTTGCTTCATCTGATGTGTTGGATGTGCGGTATCTGAAGTTCTCCCCTCCTAGTGGGAGTAATGTTGGTTCGATAGTCACATCCTTGCACACCTCCTGAAGCATTTGGGCAGTGAGATCTCTTACCTCATCGTGTCGCATGCAAATGAATCCACCTTGCTTGCATATCATTGCATGATCTGGAGTAAATTGTGAATCCCTTTGCCCAGATTGGTAG
Source organism: Oratosquilla oratoria (assembly GCF_046742065.1). NCBI lineage: Eukaryota > Metazoa > Arthropoda > Malacostraca > Stomatopoda > Squillidae > Oratosquilla > Oratosquilla oratoria. Next base: position 69,647,747 of record NC_134783.1, read on the forward strand.
TGCTGTCAGCCAATTGGACGCCCCAGCTTCCTGCGCCATTGTTATCTTTCTTTTTATATGATTCGATAGCCAAGCTAGAAGTGCTTGAAGTTCCTCCTTCTGCCTCTCCTCCCTTCCCTTTGAAATGTTTCTTCTAATTTCCCTAACCTCCTCCATGATAGTCTCCTTCCGTTGATCTTGTGACACGATGTTGTTTGTCAATGAGGACGTGAGTTTCATGGAGTTTCGGTGTTCTGTGTCGGCAAGGTTTAGCGGGTTGGAGATACCTAGCCCTCCCAATCTAGGTGGAAGTTCCATAAGTTTTCTTTCCTCTTCGTTTATTGTCCGTCCGTTGGTGATGGCCGGTATTAGCTCGTTTCTGATGGTTTCTTCAAGGGGTCTTAGTAGGTCGGTGATGTTCGGTACCGTCCTTAATATGTAGTTCCACTTATGTTTCATACTACTACTACTACTACTACTACTACTACTACTACTACTACTGCTGCTACTGCTGCTACTACTACTGCTGCTACTACTACTGCTGCTACTACTACTGCTGGTACTACTACTGCTGGTACTACTACTGCTGGTACTACTACTGCTGGTACTACTACTGCTGGTACTACTACTGCTGGTACTACTACTGCTGGTACTACTACTGCTGGTACTGCTACTGGTACTGCTGGTACTGCTACTGGTACTGCTGGTACTGCTACTGGTACTGCTGGTACTGCTACTGGTACTGCTGGTACTGCTACTGGTACTGCTGGTACTGCTACTGCTACTGGTACTGCTGGTACTGCTACTGGTACTGCTACTACTACTACTGCTGGTACTGCTGGTACTGCTGGTACTACTACTACTACTACTACTACTACTCCTACTACTACTGGTACTACTGGTACTACTACTACTACTACTACTACTACTACTACTACTACTACTACTACTACTACTACTACTACAACAACAACTACAGGGCATGATAGGTAAGGTGGAGGGGAGGGGGGTTTAGTGTAGAAAAAATGAAATGGACGGAAGTTGAAGTTATAATAATAGATATGGGGCAGATCCACTTGCTGTTTTTGTTATTTTTTGTTGAGTGTTAATTTGTCTACCTGTTCTTGGGGCACCAACTTCGGTATCCCTCGAGATCAGAGGAGGAACCAGAACGGTGCTGGGTTACAGAGCGACCCAATTTTTGATGAAGTACACTCATCTAGACCACATCTAAGTGGACAAAGGATGTTAAAAACGTGGGAAAGTAACACTAAGACAAATCGAGGCTTTCAAGTCATGATTAGATAATACTGACAACTCTTGAGACAGTTTCTCACACTGAGGACGCTGACTCGAGACCATGCGCTTGAAATAAGATGCCACGACAAAAGGCATAAACACATGTCATGCACGTATTTAAAACTACTGATCTTCACACGTAATGCACCACATAGTAGTTACCATATGTCACTAACACTAGCTTAATGATAACAACAATAATGATAATAACCTTCAAAAAACGATATGTATCGCTGCCCAGGTGGTTTTCCAGCATCGATCGACGTATCCTCTTGGTTCTTGCAGCTGTTTGGATTCAGGTTATTCTGTCTTTGCATTTGACTGCTGTAGTCCAAAAGTATACCTCGGATGCTGGATTCTGTGGGTCTAAACAATAAAGAGCTAGAAAAGGAACTCATTATAAACTGTGGGACCTAACAACGGCGAAAAAGAATGAAAATTATCTGAGGCCGAACTCAAAAAACTTTAGTGATTCTAACACACACATACACACACACACACACACAAACACACATATTATATGTGTATATATATATATACATATATATATGCATATATATACAGTATATATATATATATATATATATATATATAAATATATTTTTTTTTTTTTTTTTTTTTTTTTTTTTTAGTGCTCCGGCCAAAGCAAATTTCCTAATAATTTCAGTTTCTGGCCGAAACATAGATATGATACAAAACATTGGTGTAACAAACTATTCAAATGGATGATTGTGCCCAAGTCAATGTACAGGGCAGAAATTTAAGAGAAGAGTCGTCTAAATGTACTTGAGATGAAAGTGCTTACGGAGACTGGTGGGTGTTAAAGGATGGTTAGAGTGAAAAATGAGGAAATAAGACAGAGAACGGGAAAAATAAAAAGGGTTGGCAGATTGGATTGATTAAAGAATACTTGGATGGTTTGGACATATGGAAAGAACGAGTGAAGAAAGACTAGCAAAAAGAGTGTGGAAGGTATAGGTGGATGGAGTGAACTTGGTAGGAAGACCGAAAATGAAATGGATGGATGGGGTGAAGGAGATCTTGGTTAAAGAGGAATTATATAGGTGGATGGAGTGAACGTGATAGGAAGACCTAGAATGAAACGGATGGATGGGGTGAATATCTTGGTTAAAGAGGGAATTATATAGGTGGATGGAGTGAACGTGATAGGAAGACCGAGAATGAAATAGATGGATGGAGTGAAGGGGATCTTGGTTAAAGAGGGAATTATATAGGTGGATGGAGTGAACGTGATAGGAGGACCGAGAATGAAACGGATGGATGGAGTGAAGGGGATCTTGGTTAAAGAGGGAATTATATAGGTGGATGGAGTGAACGTGATAGGAAGACCGAGAATGAAACGGATGGATGGGGTGAAGGGGGGCCTTGGTTAAAGAGGGAATTATATAGGTGGATGGAGTGAACGTGATAGGAAGACCGAGAATGAAACAGATGGATGGAGTGAAGGGGATCTTGGTTAAAGAGGGAATTGTATAGGTGGATGGAGTGAACGTGATAGGAAGACCGAGAATGAAATAGATGGATGGGGTGAAGGGGATCTTGGTTAAAGAGGGAATTATATAGGTGGATGGAGTGAACGTGATAGGAAGACCGAGAATGAAACGGATGGATGGAGTGAAGGGGATCTTGGTTAAAGAGGGAATTATATAGGTGGATGGAGTGAACGTGATAGGAAGACCGAGAATGAAACGGATGGATGGGGTGAAGGGGATCTTGGTTAAAGAGGGAATTGTATAGGTGGATGGAGTGAACGTGATAGGAAGACCGAGAATGAAACGGATGAATGGGGTGAAGGGGGATCTTGGTTAAAGAGGGAATTATATAGGTGGATGGAGTGAACGTGATAGGAAGACCGAGAATGAAACGGATGGATGGGGTGAAGGGGATCTTGGTTAAAGAGGGAATTGTATAGGTGGATGGAGTGAACGTGATAGGAAGACCGAGAATGAAACGGATGAATGGGGTGAAGGGGGATCTTGGTTAAAGAGAGAATTATATAGGTGGATGGAGTGAACGTGATAGGAAGACCGAGAATGAAATAGATGGATGGGGTGAAGGGGATCTTGATTAAAGAGGGAATTATATAGGTGGATGGAGTGAACGTGATAGGAAGACCGAGAATGAAACGGATGGATGGAGTGAAGGGGATCTTGGTTAAAGAGGGAATTATATAGGTGGATGGAGTGAACGTGATAGGAAGACCGAGAATGAAACGGATGAATGGGGTGAAGGGGGATCTTGGTTAAAGAGGGAATTATATAGGTGGATGGAGTGAACGTGATAGGAAGACCGAGAATAAAACGGATGAATGGGGTGAAGGGGGATCTTGGTTAAAGAGGGAATTATATAGGTGGATGGAGTGAACGTGATAGGAAGACCGAGAATGAAACGGATGAATGGGGTGAAGGGGGATCTTGGTTAAAGAGGGAATTATATAGGTGGATGGAGTGAACGTGATAGGAAGACCGAGAATGAAACGGATGGATGGGGTGAAGGGGGGCCTTGGTTAAAGAGGGAATTTATCTGTCAAGCAGGAGATGAGAAGGGCAAGAGATAAATGTGAGGGGAGGGTTGTTGTGAATGGGTGACAATGAGACACAAACCGTAGGAATTTCTTCTTCACTATTCTGTAATATCTCGAGCGGGAGGGTCACCATTCAATGAATCGGTTGGGCGGGGGAGGGGGACCAGTTTCGGGTTTTGGGCCCTGCTGTGGTGTTATGTCTTCTTGCATTGCTTCTGACCTAAGTAGAGGTTGGGGATAGGCGATGCCTCATTAACAAGGAGCTAAGGGAGAAAGGAAAACAAATGGGTGATGGATGGTGGAAAGGTGAATGTATGTGTGTGTGTGTTCGTCTAAACGTATCTATAACTAATACCTAATTGTTACAGAAGAAAAGAACTACACTCATAGAGTCTTGTGTCTATGTTTTCATTGGTCAAACTTAGCTTTGAATTCGTTTGTGCTTTGTGATCGGACTACTTGTTTGGCTCAGCTATTTCACGGTTCCATGCGTCTGTGCAGAAAACGGCATTTCTTGACATCTCTCAATTACTCTGCCCTTTTCAGTCTTTTTTTCCCATAACCTCATGTTGCTTTCCCATCGTAAACGAAGAGATCTTCATGGCGTTCAACCAATGTGCCGTACTTTTTAAACCTGGAATGTTGGCTGTGAACTCACGTACCTTTTATAGATGAAGTGGCCGAGCATCAGAAGGAATATGACAATTAGACTCGTAGTGCCCAATTGGTAAACGGAGCGGGACATCGTCGGCTCAGGGAAGGCACGAACTACTTCGGTTCTGTGATGACAACACTGCTCTCTCTCTCTCTCTCTCTCTCTCCAGCACTCTAGGAAGACGATTCGATCTTAACCGAAGGGTTTCGAGTTGTCAGAGGCAAGCCAGATGTCCTGACACAATTATAATAATAGTAATAATGATAACAACAATAACAATAATTATAATAATGATAACAATAATTATATTAATAATAATGATAATGATGATAGTAGTGACACTAATAATAATGACACTAGTAATGATAATAATGTTAATAGCAATGATAATGATAATTCTATAATTATAATTCATCTACAGCATATACTTGAACTTCACCGAGAAACTTAAGTAATATATCTTTCATCGAAATCTTACCCACAATGTTCCGCTATTCGTCCATTTCTACTTTCTTCCATCCCTTACACAAAGTTTATATATTTTTTTCTTTTACGTACAGCTTTCACTATGTTGTGTAATACTTCGTTCAGTGCTCCACAGTTTCAGATACTACTCCATCCATCTTTGTTTCTTTTGAAGTTTAGGTTATAATTCCGTCATTGTAAACGAATAGTAGATTTACCACGCACGAACTTTCTCTTTTGGGTCGAAGTTGTTTTCAAACATAATTGTTTTGTTTTCTAAATGCATCTGTTCTCCATTTGTGTTTTATATATTAAGACCTGGTGAGTTTGTTCACGACTTACACGTGTGCAACAGACTTGAGCTTCTGTCTTCGTCGTCGACAAGTTTCAGAAACAGATGCAGGCAGATGCAGGCAGATGCAGGCAGATGCAGGCAGATGCAGGCAGATGCAGGCAGACATAGATACTCAGCAAGCAGGCAGGCAGGCAGTTACTGGCCACAAGCGCTGTGAAGACTTACTTACATTTACACACACACACATACATACATACTGTACACACATGCATGTATA
>NC_134783.1:69658261-69695761 GCF_046742065.1 Oratosquilla oratoria
TGAGATCTCAGAAGTTATATACGTCTGACCTATGAAAAAATTTTGTGATCGTACGCGCACACACCCAAATCCTTGCCCACGAGAGTTGGAGTACCGGCTTGCAATGCAGCGATACAGAAATTATTTCAACCCTGGGCGAGAATAAAATTCTTACCATTGGGTTAGCGGTTGTGAATGGTATCACTACGCCATCGAGTCCGAAGTAGGAAAATGGCCACCATGCTCGGCCCGGCTATCAATCTAGCTCTCTTGATGGCGACGCCCGTGATGGGTGTGTGTGTGTGTGTGTGTGTGAGAGAGAGAGAGAGAGAGAGAGAGAGAGAGAGAGAGAGAGAGAGAGAGAGAGAGAGAGAGAGAGAGAGAGAGAGAGAGAGAGAGAGAGAGAGTATGAAGATCTTGCTGAACCTCGGCAGCATCGTCCACAGTAGTGTTTCCTGGAGTCCCAACATGACTGGGGATCCAGTGAAACCTTTCAGGCCTCTCTTGTCGGTGCAAGAGGTTCGGCGATTGCTGGATTGACGTTACTGTAGACGTCACCAACTATTGTTGTTGTTGTTGTTTTTTCCCCGCCCGGATAACACCAGGTGGCTAGTGGAACACTTGGGGAGAGACAGCCACCAACACTACAAACTGTGGGGCACAGGTGCAACAGCTTTTTCACCCCTACTCTATGTGCTCTTGTTACTTTTGGTCATCTTTCTATTCTTTCCGTTGTTTCTTCTCTGTTGTATCGTAGTGATGGAATAACATGTGTTACACGTTTTATGTGATTTGAATTGGGGGTGTTTAATAGAGTTGCTAGGGTTTTGGCTCATAGTGAGGTTTTGATTTTAGTTCTCGTGTTATGGATTCTCCTTGTGGCCACATATCATGGAAAGTTCTGTATTTTGTCTTCAAGTGCATTGTATATTCTCACGGGGCATTTTGGTGTGACAGACTTAGGCTGCATTTACACCGAGTTCCCAGCTGATTCTCCTCAACCGTTGTTATTTCGTTTGAGTAGAAACGACGTTGGTTACAATCTTTCATCTTCTCAGTCTTCAGAACAGCGGCGGCGCCAAGGGGGGACTTGGGGGGGTGGGGGCTTTAGCCTTCCCAAAAAAGTGGTCAGCCCCCCCCCCATTAGCCCCCCCCAACTGAAATTAGCAAATTGAAAATCTAAAACACTCATTAAAACAGTTTTATTAAGTGGGATTTTTAATGGCCAGGGCTAAAAATTTGTCAGCCATCGGCGCTGCCCTTACCATTAACCACCTCCCCATCTGAAATGAGGACAATATATGTGTACTATTACGGCGTTATGCAAGTTCAACTGTTTTCATTATATATGACCCACGCCTCAAATCACCTGTAACCCGTTGTAGAAATGTCACACATTACAGATAACCTTTCAGTAATGTGTGACATATATGCATAGCATATCTGAGATAAGCTATGCAACGAATCAGGCGTGGCCAGGCGACAATAGTATTCCCAAAGTATATAGACCAGGGGTTCTCAAAGTGGTCGATCGGAACATCCAAGGGGTCAATGAATAGCCAGGGGGTCGATGAATAATCAGGGGTCGGTGAATGTTTACTACTGAAGTAGAGGAGATCATTTAAAGATAATTTCAAACTACAAAATTACACTGTATTAATGATTATGCTCATAAACATTTCTAGTTAATACCAATCATTGCTTTGATACCGATAATATAAAAACATTTTATAATAGGTTACAATACATTATTCTAGTGGAATTTATGTATATATATATATATATATATATATATATATATATATATATATATATATATATATATGTCTATATATATATATATATATATATATAAAAATATATATATATATCGATAATTTTTATGACAGTTGCATGCAGGGTTCGATGTCGTTGCCATTAGCGTATTTCTCTCATATATATATATATATATATATATATATATATATATATATATATATATGAATATATATATATTAAAATAAATATATATATGTATATATATATATATAAATACATATATCAAACAAATATATAAATATATATATATATATATATATATATATATATATATATATATATAAATGACGCACCCAAGTTATATTACATTTGACCTCTGTCACACTCCAAACTTCATCATAGTTCTTAACTCTTAAACTTTTCTTCGCATTCATTCTTATCCTCTACCCACGTTGATTTTTTCTCTGTCATATCTGAGATGGTGCCAGTATGAATGGATCGTATTTACATGGAAAACCAGATATAACTGATATTAATGACTAATGAGACTGAGTAATTTCTTAAAGACGCAATAGATGATGAAATCAATTCAAACTAATTAAATAAAATCAATTGAAATTTCAATTTTACAGCCTTCGTTGTCCATGCAAGTTTGGTATGTAGTGTTCATAAGCAAGATCCATATTTTAGGCGAAATTGCGTTCTTAGCAACTATAAACTTCAATCAGTTTGATTGGGAACACTTTCAGGAGTCTTGTGGTTGTTATTCATGAGGTTTCAGTTTGGTTGGTTGTGGGTTTGTTTGTGATTTTGTAAATGCTGAGGTTTTTCAACTTCCTGTTTCAATCTTGTAAATTGTTTTCTCCACATGGAGATGACTTCATTTCATGTATCTGTTTTTATATTGTGGTGCTGCTACTGATATATGGGCCTTTTTATGCATAATTATACAAAAAATTGTATATGTACTTTCCACTGTTCTTGTTTCGTTGTGAAGCACATGCTTTTTCTTAATTTCACAGTTCCACTAATAACTATATAGGCTCTTGTTTCTTAAGGATGTTTTCTAATCGTTTAGTGGTTGTTGCTCGCAGCACATTAGCGCAAGGGGACCCGCTCGGTTTCGAGTCCAATATTACCAATATTGGATTTTAAACGAATCCAGTTACCCTATCAAGAAGACACTGTTACTACACTATAAATGTTGCTATTTGATAATAGTGATGTTGAGAACGCCAATAATGTTTTATATGAATTTTGGGTTTAAAGACAAAGAGGAAAGATAGAAATGTTAAAGAAGAAATATTAATCTCTTCTTAGTGAATTAGAATCAATGTAAAAATTAATAAGCTTAACATATTTTTGTAACAAAAGTCATCTAAAGGATGGAATATTTATACAAGTATTTAACCTATGCTAACCTAACCGAACCGAACCTAATTTAGTTAATTCAGTTAAAATCTAACCTAAACTAAACCTAACCTACCTAATGTATTTCCCAATGGTGACAATTGACGAATGAGTCACGTAGTCTATAAGTGGTCCGAATCAGACATAGCTAGCGAGGGCCGAATGAGCCACGAAAATTAACACAATTTCGGATTGTTAGGGTGTTATGTATAGGGCCTATAGTACTTAAAGAAAAATTCGTCCCACCCCCATTTTTAACCATGTGTTCTATTTTTCTGTATAGGTCATGGATCGCTTCTTAATTCCCCACAAGAGGCAACGAGTTAATGACGACGATCAAGAACCATGTACTTCTAGTTCTACTGACAATCGGGAGTTGGAAGAGAATGTGGATGATGACAGTACCCAGAAAAACACAAGACGTCCTCCAGGGCCAAACGACATCAGTCGACTGCCAGATATTGGGCCTACCTATCCTGATTTGAAGAAATTTCCTTCACACATGCAAGGTGGTCAGACAAGATCATTCAATAAAAGATGGCACCAACAATGTTCTTGGCTTGAATATTCCGTGGTCAAAGATGCAGCTTACTATTTTGCGTGTAGTCATTTTACAACTTCCCATCTTGGTCGAGCTGAACAATCATTCACCCACAACGGATTCAAGAACTGGAAGAAGGCAACCATGTCTCAGAAGGCTCATGATACTTCAGCTTGTCATAAATTTGCGATGCAAGCTTGGGGAGAATTCAAATTGCAGAAAGTTACAGGGGCAACAATTTATCAAGCCAAAACAGTGGCGGAAAATCGGCGGTACGCTAGAGCAGTTATTGATGTACTTCTCTATACAGCATGTCAAAATGTTGCCCAGAGAGGGCACAGAGAAGGAGTTGAATCCGACAATCGAGGACATTTTTTGGAAATACTTATTGTGCTAGCCAAATACGATCATACAGTTGCAAAAAAAAAGTTAACGGTCCGGGGAATGCAAATTATACTCACCACGATATACAGAATGAATTATTTGAAATAATGACAGGTATGATCAGAAAGGAGATAAGTGATGAGGTGAAACAAGCAGAGCACTTTGCCATCATGGTGGACGAAACGAAGGATATAGCGAAGAAGGAGCAGATCTCTATTGTTGTGAGGCGTCTCCATGATCAGGAGCTTCATGAAGAATTCTTGGATTCCACACCGGCTGAAGGCCTTGATGCAGAATCGTTACTCCAGAAGATAAAAGAAACTTTAGCCAAATGTAAATTTGACCACAATACCTGTGTCGGTCAGTGCTATGATGGGATGGAGCGGCAGTTATGTTGGGTTGCACCAATGGGGTCCAAGAAAGATTCAGAAGAGATGTTTCACAGGTTGTATACATCCAATGCTATGCTCATAGGCTAAACCTCATTTTAGTTGACTGTGTAAACAAGGTCAATCTCTGAGTTTTTCGTCACAATCCAATCACTGTACAATTTTTTCTCCTCGTCGGTGCTGCATCAGGAATTTCTAAAATTCCAAAAGGAGCTGAACCCAGAAAGACCACATATAGAACTCAAACGGTTATCGGACACCAGATGGGCATGCCAACACTCTGCATGCCAAGCTGTTAAGAGGACCTTGCCTGCCATCGTTGTAACCCTATAACATCTAATGGAAGGGGAAAATGTGGACAGGGCCAGTGGAGCAAGTTCACTCACTACCCCTCTGGATCACCATTTTATGACGAATATGGTGTTCATGGAGAGTTTGCTGCATTTGACGAAAACCTTGTCAGATCAACTCCAGTCTCCTGATCTCCAGCTTGCCTCAGCAGTTGATTTGGTTGAAGCGGTGATGTCTAGTCTCACAGAGATGAGAATCGAAGAGAGCTGGGAGCAACTACGAAATCATGCTGAAGAATTGTGCCAGACTGTAGGGATTCGCAGACAACTTGCGCGTCAGAGGCAAAGGGCAGCCCCACGATACTTGGATGAGTTTGTCATAACATCCGGCATAGGACAAGATGATGATTCGAATGACTCCGATGTTACCAAGAGACGGATTTACTACTCCATGATAGACAAGTTTCTCTGTGAGTTGAGAAGAAGGTTTTCCGGCGATGCATGTCAGGTACTTATTGGAGTATCTGCCCTCAACACCAATCATCCAACCTTTTTGAACAAGGAAAAACTATCGGGAATGGCTGCAAATTACGGGGTGGAGGACAAAGATCTATCCGTAGAGCTGCACCAACTAAGAAGGTTGATTGCCAGAAAGCAGGAGCAGGGAATGGAAGTAGACACAACTATTCAACTTGCCATCATGCTCCAACCGAACAAAGATGCATAGATTTGTATAAGCTAGTGTGTATTAGTGTTACTCTTCCAGTTAACTCAGCATCATGTGAAAGAAGCTTTTCGTGCCTAAAGCAACTGAAAACCTACTTGCGTAACAGTAGCGGTGACAAACGTACCAGTAATCTTGGAGTATTAAACATCAATTCACAAAGAGCAAAATGTTAGACAGGGATATGATTATCGATGCGTTTGCTGCCAACCATAGGAATAGGCGTATCATTTTAAAATAGGTGGAACGATGTATTTCCTGAGATATATCATCGTGAGTTCTCTTCTTTTTTTTAACTTTATCTGTTTATGGTTGAAATCCATGAAATGTCAAAACATCAAGGATTTACTGGCCTTTTCATATGAAGGATACTGAATAAAGAAAACATGTATTTTTGTCTGTTTATAAAACTATTCTTAGGGAACAACTTGCAATTAAGTTTAGCAAGAGGATTACATTTTTGTCATTGAACTATGTAAATAGTTTCTAGGGAAGTGTTTATGCTTCAAAAGTGTATGTTCAGCTATATATGAATTTCATTTTCATTCATCTAAATGTTCTACAAACCGTAAAACCTTTTTGTTTTTGTTTTTATTTCAATTTTTGTTTATTCGACAGTTGAAGAAATATAGCCTACTTCAAGTAATATTTCATAAAGCATTTTACACAGACGTATATGCTACATGGGTTAAAAGGGTGACATTGGCCCTGAATTTCCTATGGCATGTACTGCATGATGAATTGGTCATGGTAAAAATATACACTTGGTTTCCTTCCTTGCTTAATTACACAATTTGATAATTGACAGACAATAATACCCCATTCATAGACATTTAATCCAGCTCAAGAAACCCTAGTCACAGCATGCAGAGCATGTAAAGGGGGTTTTGAGTACAATCCTGCCCAAAGTACCGTGTAATTTTTTACAACCAAGTGGAATAGCAGCTCGGTGAAGTGATAATAATAGACCTCCAGCAGTGGGTTTGGAAACTCGATATACCCCACTCGAACATATTATAGATAAGTAGGGTGGCCAGACATCCTCCTTTAGGGAGGACAGTCTTCCTTTTGAGCACTTTGTCCTCAATCCGGCGCAACATCACGCCGGACGTGCATTTGTCCTTTCTTGGGGTGGGACAAAAATAAAAGAATAAACAAATAAATAGATAAAGAATGAATAAAGAATATATAAACAAATAAATAAATAACGTTATGTATACAATAATGCCGTACAATTAAATTATGTGGGAGTACCTAGGCCAAGGTCAACGTCGGAACTCGGCAGCTGAAGTAGACAGGAACTGCACAGGACCAACGTTGTGAACGTGTGATTGCATGATTCAAATTTCATACATTGGGCTGCAGTCAAGAGGTGGACACGGTGCAGTGTGGTTTGGCAATTAATTTATGAGATTAAGGAGTCTGAAAATGCCGAAAAGTAAGACTTTAACTCTGACTGGACCAAAGAGTTTAGATTCATTGCTAAAAGCAGAAAGGATGAGTTTCATGTTTTTTGTACACTGTATCGTTGTGATGTGGAGATAGGAGGTAAGGGGAAGAGTGCAGTTGAATAACATGCAGCCACAGACAAACAGACTTAACACTCGCAGTGCTGGCACCTCGTCACTGCTATCATTTGTTTCCTCAGCTCGATCATCTCAGGATGACAAAATCACAGCTGCAGAACTTTGTAAAGTGTATCATACTGTGAAACATCACCAGTCATAAAGACCTGAGGTGGCCACGGCGCAGTGTGGTTTGGCAATTAATATATGAGGTTAAGGAGTCTGAAAATGCCAAAAAGAAAGACTTTGTTTAACTCTGGGCCAAAGAGTTTGGCAATCAAGGTGAGGATACAACTAGGTTTTGTTTGTGTTGTAGCTTAATAAGAAATGCAGGTATTTGTTTTTTGTCGGTGTCATTATAAGTGAAAAATATTATTCACTTTCAGTTTTTATTATGTACATATATACATACATACATACATACATATACCAAGGCTTTTTCCCCCTTACAAGGGGGGTAGCCAAAAAGAAAACGGCATAAAATCATTCCCACCCATTCCATCCCTGAATACACTCCACACCCCTCCACCCTCCCTCTTATCTTAGCACCTCCTGAATGACGGGTCATCCCTGCACCTTGTCCACTGCCCTGGGTCAGAAGCAGTGTCGCAAGACACAGCACATCCACAGCAAGGCCGCTTCATTAAATCGGCGACCCCCCTCTCCGTCCCCCCCATTGCATAAAATGAGAGGACGGGGAGAAATCCCTTAAGGCTGCGTCAAGTTTTGCTCACACATACTACCTCACCCCCATCCACCCGCCCATTCCACCTCATGCAATCACAACATCATCCATATACAACCATTCTCCATTCACCCCTGTCTTCTGTCCTCTCCCGTCCTTCCTCAACAGACATTCCCCTCTTCCCTAAAGCCCCCTTCACCCCATCCATCCATCTCATCCTAGGACGTCCCTTCATGTTCACTCCCTCCACATCTGCCTTCCATTCCTCTTTTACTAGTCTTTCTTCACTCATTCTTTCCATGTGTCCAAACCATCCTAATATTCTTTCATCAACCCTATATCCCAGCTCATTTTCCACCCCTGTTCTCCTCCTCACCTCCTCATTTCTCACTCTATCTAGCCTAGTAACCCCCATCATACTTCTCAGACACCTCATCTCAAACACATTCAAACTCCTTCTCTCTTCTTCTCTTATGTTCCATGTTTCTGCCCCATACAGTGCTGTTGGCACAATCACTCCTTCATACAGTCTCCTCTTAACATCCATTCCTAAATGTCTATTCCTCATTACACTCTTTAATCCACCAAGGCATTTACTCGCTTCTCCCAATCTACATTCTACCTCCACTTTCACTCCACCTTTCCCTGCCACAATTGCACCCAAGTATCTAAAACTATCCACTTCCTCCAGTCGCTCTCCCTTAATGCTCACTTCCAGTCTACTGCCACTTTCACCCCTTGTGCATCTCATCACCTTACTTTTACCCACATTCATCTTTAGCTTTCTTCTATCACATACTCTCCCAAACTCTGCCACCAACTTCCTCAATCCCTCCTCCGATCCTGCTACAAGCGCAGTGTCGTCCGCAAACAACAGCTGGCTCACCTCCCACTTTTCTCCATTTTCTTTAACCATCTCCAATCCCTTGCCCACGACCCTTGCATTTACCTCTCGCACCACCCCATCCATGTATAAGTTGAACAGCCAGGGCAACATAACGCATCCTTCACGAAGTCCCACCTTTACCTCGAACCCTCACTCTCTCCATTTCCAATCCTTACACAAGCTCTACTACTCTCATAAAAACTCTTGACAGCTCCCAGAAGCTTTCCTCCTATCCCGTATATCTGCATAACCTCCCACAGTGCCTTCCTATCTACCCTATCATAAGCCTTTTCCAGATCCATAAAAGCCCAAAAAACACACACATATATATATATATATATATATATATATATATATATATATATATATATATATATGTGTGTGTGTGTGTGTGTGTGTGTGTGTGTGTGTGTGTGTGTGTGTGTGTGTGTGTGTGTGTGTGTGTGTGTGTTACTGTATATTATAATCATCGATATGCAGTGTCCTCGAATTTGGAAATGGCCACCCTCTAGATAAGTGAGGTTAGAAAATCAACTTTTTTACCGTAATCAAAACAGCATGCTATGCCTCCCATGTTCAGATGTTCGTGAATGATCATCATCTGAGTTTATTTTCTGAGACCACCCCCTCGTCAACGTGTCGAGTCCCTCCTCAGCCCCCAACAAAAAATCCTAGCAGAGCTCCCGTCAGGGCAGTGCCCCTGGACCTCACCAAGGACCCTAGGCCGGCCCCTTTGACCCCATGCCGGACCTTTGACTACGCCTTTTGGATTGCCGCTAACGCGGAAATTATAGTACTATAAGCCCCCCTTAGCCTCCCCAACTAAAAATTCCTGGCGCCGCCGCTGGATGCAGGCCAAGGGAACGTATAGGTTATAGCATTTCGATGACCGTGGGTGTCGCACAGGTGTAGGTTTGACATCCGTTGTCAAGTTTGCTCTGTGATAGCATAGTTTAAGGTCCAGATCGAGCGACTGTCTGTCTGCTCCACATCTTGTGCAAGATAGTAGTTTCAGAAGATTGCAAGTTTGGAGGTATACAAATCACAATTGTTTTTGGTGGGGAGTCTAGGCGAGTCTGTTGTCAAAACTCAGCCCCAGAAACTAGGTCTGTCTTACCAATGAAAGGGTGGTGTTTCCTAGTTCTAATAATTGAATATATATGCAGCAACATCATCTATAGAAGTGCATGGTGACTGAATTTGAGGTGGAGAAATGAAATCCATGGTTGTCTGCCCACTGGTGCAATCAAATCATGGCATTTTCAAATGGAATTTGGGATGAATAAGGTGAACATATAAGGTAGAAAGTTAATTTGGGGAGATTTGTTGTCATATATAGCTAGGGTGAAAAAAAAAGAATGCTGAGAATATTTTCTTGGGGAATTCCGTCTTAGGTATGTGATAAACATAACCGTTGTGTAATACATCAAGCACGCCGATATTCAATACAAATTTGCTTTCGAGGCAAGAACTGCTCTTCTACAAAAGGTTGTATGTTATCCATTTCGCAAACTGCGAGAAAATGTTTTCAGTATTCGAGAAATGGAAACATAGAAAACGGACCAAAATGCGCGAGTGCGGGACGCTGGAATTCGCGTTTGAGTTCAGCAGAGACTTGCTCTTACGAGGCTGGGAGGAGGGAGCGAGCGAGTGAGGCATTGCATGTGTCCACAACTACTTACACATGTGACTTCCTACTTCCTTCGTACAGTGAGGAATGAAAGGATCCTGAGGAAAGACATCACACTCACACACACACGCGCGCGCGCGCGCGCGTAGACCGATTCACAGCGAAGATTGGAGCTCCGAAGAAGGGAAATTTTCGTGGATCTCATCAACGAGGTAGTACCTTCTTGTATCTATAGGGAAGGGGAAAGCTCGTGGTGTAGTGGGAAGGTGATGAAAAAGGAGAAGGGGAGGGATTACTAAGGAAAATGGAAGGAAATGAGGAAGGAGGCGCAAGGGCGCCACCTCACGGGAAAAAAGTCAACAAAAGGTCAGTTGACGCTGGAGAAATAAATAATTTCAGTAAAATCATTAAGCTTAGAAATGTAAATAAGAACAACAAAATAGAAAGTGAAGATAATAATTTCAATGGATTTAATGAAGGGGGGGATGCTAACCTCCCCCAATTAGCAAGGCTAGAGGAAAGACTAGAAAAAATGGCTCAACACTGGGAAAGTAGGCTAGGTCAATTCACACAGATTGCACAGCGAATTGATCAATTGGAACAATTAAAGAAGGAAAACCAAAGCCTAACTAAAGTAGAAGAATTGAAAAAACAGTTAAAGGAAGTAAAAGATGAGAAAGAGAAATTAAAGAGGAATAATAGAGATAATAAAGAGTCCATAGCAAAAGAAGCACAGGGTTGGAAGACAGTCCAAGAGAACAATACAATTGCATTTAAAGACATAGTGACACAGCAGATGAAAGAACAGACTAAAAATACAGTTATTAAAGTAATGAGGGAGAAGGAGAATATAGTAAGAGACTTAGCAGATAAAAAGAAATGTATAATTATATTAGGGATGGAAGAGAAGTATAACTTAAACAGGACTACGAGAACTAAAGGGGAAAAGAAAAAGTAAACAATATATTAGAATTAGTTCAGGACGATGAACCTGAAATAGGGAAACAAATTGAAGAAATATATATAGACTCGGGAAATATAATACAGATAAGATCAGACCAATTAAGATTAAATTCAGGTCACAAACGACAGCAGAGAATATCTTAGCAAAAACAGGGAAACTAACAGACAGGGAACAATATGAAAAGGTATGGACAAAAAGGGAAATGAATAAAGAGGAAAGAGAGGAAAAAACGAAAAGACAAGAAGCTAAGGACAAAACGAGAGAAGAAGAAGAGTCAGAAAAAGAGGAATTCTATTGGAGAGTAGTGAATATGAAACTGAGGAAATGGACCATAACAGAGAAAAACAAAAGGGAAACAATAAATACAATGGAAGTAGCAGAAAATTAAGAGTATCTTACACAAATATAGATGGATTAATAACAAGATTGAACGAACTGAATGATTATCTGAAGGAAAAAGAACCGGACATAATGGGAATTGTAGAGACAAAATTAAAAGGTCCACTACCACCCAACAGTGTATGACATGGTGTATATAATTATTGGATTGGAAACAGAGAAACAAAACAAGGGGGTGGAGTTATGTTCCTGACTAATAAGGATATAAATGTGAGGAATGTCACATATGGAAATAATAGAATAGAGATTATTTTGGTGGAACTGGAAGACAGAGATAGGAAGAGCAGAAAGTTTGTAATAAATTATGTGCCTCCAAAAACGGCCTAGTGGGAAGAGAGAGACCATAAAAGTATGTTAGAAGACAAAAGGATAACATTTAATAAGATAATTTAAGATGGAGGAAGAATAGTTATAATGGGCGACTTTAATTGCAGAGAAGTCTGCTGGGAAGAGATGACAGTAAAAGGTGGTGACGACTCATGGGAAAATGTTCTACTTGAGATGATTATTGACCATACAATGACACAATGGATTCAAGAGAACACTAGGTATAGAAATGAAGAAGAACTATCGAGACTGGACCTAATAATCACATCAGAACCTGAAATAGTGGAAAAGATTGAATATAAGATACCAATAAGTAAAAGAGACCACATATTGGTTGAACTGGAACTGAATGAAGAAAAATACATGAAAAGAAATGAACAATATAGAAAAGGAAGAATGATGTATGAAAAAACAAATTTTGATAAAATAAGAGAATTCTTTCAAAAAGAAGACTAGGAAAGAATATACAAAGAGGAAACAACAGTGGAAGAGAAGTGGAATATTTTGACAAAAATTTATAAAGGAGTGGAAAAGTATGTCCCAAGACAAAAACAAGAAAAAGAATATGTAAAGTGCTGGTACAACAAAAGCTGTAGGGAGTTAAAAGACAAAAGAGACAAAGCTTGGACAAAATGTAAAAAAGACAAAAGACCTGAAAAATGGAAAATATATACTAGTTATAGAAATGAATATGTACAAGTGTGCAGAGAAGAAAAGAGAAAATATGAAAAAGATGTCATAGAAAAATGTAAAGATCAACCAAAACTATTTTACAGATATGTAAACAACAAACTGAAAAACAAACAAGAATTAGAGAAACTACGACAAGGAGGAGTTGAATACACAGAGGAAATAGAAATGGCAGAAATTATGAACAAGCATTTTAAATCAGTGTTTACAAGGGAGAACATACAACCTAGTGATATCGAATGGGAGGAGAAAGTCCCCCCTATGAAAGAAATAGAAATAACAAGGAATGAAATAATGAAACACTTGAGTAATCTTGATGTCAGAAAATCGCATGGACCAGATGAAATAGCAAACTGGATTTTGGAAGAATGTAGGAATGAACTGTCAGACAAAATACATAGCATAATAAGCAGTTCCTTGAAAGAAGGAAAATCTCCAAAAGATTGGAGAAGAGCAAATATAGTACCTATATATAAAGGGGGAAAGAAAGAAGACCCTACTAACTATAGACCAGTTTCTCTAACAAGTACAATAGCAACAATTTGTGAAAGAATGATCAAAAGTAGATGGTTAAAGTATTTAGGAAAAAACAACGTGCTAAATCCAAGGCAATTTGGATTCAGACAAAGATGATCATGCGTCACAAACTTAATGTGTTTCTATTAAAGGCTAATAGATATAATACAAGGAAGAGATGAATGGGCCGATTGTGCATTTCTAGACCTAAAAAAAGCTTTTGACAAAGTACCACATAAGAATTTGCTTAAGAAATTAGAAACTGCAGGAGGAATACAGGGCAAACTGCTTAAATGGATGGAAGACTATTAGCAAGAAAGAAAAATGAGAGTAGTGATAAGAGACAAACACTCTAATTGGAATGAAGTGATAAGTGGTGTTCCACAAGGAACAGTTCTGGCCCCAATAATGAGGGAGAAGGAGAATATAGTAAGAGACTTAGCAGATAAAAAGAAATGTATAATTATATTAGGGATGGAAGAGAAGTAGAGCTTAAACAGGACTACGAGAACTAAAGAGGAAAAAGAAAAAGTAAATATATTAGAATTAGTTTAGGAAGATGAACCTGAAATAGGGAAACAAATTGAAGAAATGTATAGATTCGGGAAATATAGTACAGATAAGATCAAGGATATGATAAAGAAATTGAAAGTTATATGAGCTTCTTTGCGGATGATGTAAAACTGTTGAAAAAAGTGAACACTGAAGAAGATTGTAAGTCGCTACAGAGTGATCTAAATAAAGTATGGGAATGGAGTAGGAAGTGGGAGATGGAACTCAATACTAAGAAGTGTAGTATAATGGAATTTGGAAAAGCAGAAAAAGAATAGTAGGATCATATAAACTGGGAGAAGAAGGAATAAAAAAAAGTAGAAAATTAAAAGGACCTAGGAGTCATTATTATGAATAATATGTCAACTGAAAAATATATAAACAAGATTTTTGGAGAAATGTATAATTCAATAAGAACAATCAAAGTGGCATTTACGTACCTGGATGAAGAAATGGTGAAGAAAATACTAATCATTTTGATAAAACCAAGATTGGAATATGCAGAGACAATGCGGTCACCAAGTACAAAAATATGTATAACAAAACTTGAAAGAATACAAAGAGCAATTACAAAATTGGCACCAACACACTCAAAACTATCATATGAAGAGAGACTAGCAAAACTTGAGCTACAGACATTAGAGCAAAGAAGAGAGATTTTATAACTATTTATAGAATCATGAAAGGCTTAGAGACTATTAATAGAGAGGACCTAATAGTATAGGATGATAGAAATACAAGAGGATATGGAAAGAAAATTAAGAAGGACAGTTATAGAAGAGATCTGAAAAAGAACAGCTTTCCCCACAGAGTAATAGACATTTGGAACAAGCTAGATGAGAAAGTGGTGTGTGCAAAAACAATACATGAATTTAAAAACAGTTTAGATAAAATGAGATATGAAGACGGGACAACGCGAGCATAGCTCCCCTTCCCGTAAAATACTAGGTAAATACACACACACACACACACAGTTTCCGTATAAGTCTTTGTCGAGCGCATTGTCAGTCTCGTTCGTGATGACATGGAATTGAAAAGTAAAAAAAATTAATGTGGTTGAAAAAAGATAAATATCTGCACTGGGGAGCATTCAGTGTGTGTGAATAACACACATCTATTTGGTGAAATATATATATATATATATATATATATATATATATATTACTGTTGAATGCTAAAGCACAAGTGGCATAAATAATTTTTAGAGAACATTTCTCTAACTTTCTAAGTATCATTTTCTCTTCATGGTTCAAACTCCGGAGGAAAGTACGAAAGTCATCAGAGTGGTTTTCCATTTTATACCGACAGCTGTTTCAACCATTTCACATGGTCGTCTTCAGGGTAAAACCGATTACAAATGTGAAAAACATTAGAATATAAAGGCCCGTGGGCCGTAGAAACAACAGAGAAGAAATAAAAATGGTGGAATATGATTGGTGGGAATATGCGGGTGGGCGGGGCCAGGAAGGGGGCCCTAGTCCAACGATGGGCTTATGTCACGTCTTGTCGGGTTGTCACTCCCGGTGAGCAAATGTCTAGATGCACCCTCTCGCCGGGACCTACGGAAAGCTAATATCACGTCTTGTCGTCTTGGAACTTCCAGTGAGCAAATGTCACGGTGTGCGAGTCTGTTTTTTCTATTGGAAGGGAGGACATGATCCGATGACTTCTGGACGTTTAATGTAGGCTGCTGTAAAGTAATACAAACTGTCTCGTCAATTATTAAGCGTCCGTAATTAGAGTCTGTGTGAATTGTTTCGCTGCCCCTGATGAGGTCTTCCAAGCGCGGCTTCTTGTCATGTGTGTCAATGTAATGCTGGTGAATAGCTCCGTTATTTCGGTGTGCTAGCAGTCGCCTTCTTAAGGTGGTCATCGTGTGTCCGACGTAGCTCATGTCGAGGGGCTTGCATGCCTCTTCAGAGCATTTAAATTTGTAGACTACGCCGGTTTTCGATTCCTTGGGTCCTCCAGGGGTGGTGTTGTTTTTCATTATTAAGGAGGCTACCAGATTGGGACGGCTGGAGACTCTCAGCAAAACTCTCTCGTAGGGTTCTTTTGGTACAACTCCATCGTTGATAATCCTTCGGAGAGTGTCTACTTCCTGTCTGTAGGCCGTTCCATAGTCTATTTTATGATATAGTGTAATATGTTTCTTTTTATCGTCAGTGGTCTGGGTTTGTGTGTGGAATTCTTCCATATTCCTCCTTATGACATCCTCAATGAAATCACAAGAGAAACCATTATTAGTTAACATCTGCCTTACACGCTCCAGTTCGCTATGGACGGCCTTCCACGTATTGCAGTGGGAAAAGGCTCTTCTCACGTATGCCCCAACAACAGACCTCTTGTAGGAGGCTGGGCATTCTCCCCTTGCATTTAGGCAGCGTCCCACGTTGGTGGCTTTCGTGTAGACAGATGTCGCGTAATGGTTCGAATTCCTCTCAACAAGGACATCAAGGGAGGGAAGGGTCTTATTGTTACTACTTTCAATAGTAAAATTGAGGACTGAATTGGCTTAAAGGGCGTTAGCTAGCTTCTCAGCATCGTCACTTTCTTTGGTGGTAATAAAAATATCATCAATATACCTAGCGTAGACCGGTGATTATTGAAGGTCCTTGATTCAACTGCAGCCATGTACATATTGGCGAAAAGAACACCAAGAGGCGATCCCATAGCAACACCATATATATGTGTATGTATATATATATATATATATATATATATATATATCAGCCATGTGAAAGTCCGCGTATTTAAGAACTGTTTCTCGCTGTTTGGTATTATTTACGCGTTGTTGTTTTTTTCTACCAAACTAAAAATATAATTAGTATGCATAGGCTTCTAACTGTTATTCGTAATAATTTTTTGCCGTTCTGAAGTGATATTCAATGAACGAGAATTCACTTGTGAATACGATTGGTCCCACCTTACCGTGGGAGGTGGTCCGCAAGATGAAACGTTCGTATCTGGAAACCAATTTCTTCATACAAAATAAAGGAAACATGAAGTTTTGGTTCCAGCCTTGGCAAAAGTCCCGGAACTTTCCTGTTATTGCCCCACCACTATTTTTTTTTTCTGTTGTCTTCGATTTTGTTATCTTAGGTTAGGTTCTAACCTAACCTAACCTAACCTAACCTAACCCATTCTACTCATCAATAAATACATACACCCCGGAAACACAATAATCTCTGATGAATGGCGTGCATATAAATAAATAGGTAAGTTAATGATAATATAGTAAAATGAATCAGGAAGGGGCAACTAAAGCTCATGAAAACTGATTATATTGAAACTGTTCTGGTACTCTTTTTAAGTCTCTCCTTTACTATTTATACGACTTCATTTTTATGTGATACTGAGTATCCCCCAGGAAAAGAAATAACGCTGTGGTTATTGTTGAAATATGAAACGTTACACATCAAAATTCTGCCTGCTCAAATAGTAAACGTGACGTCATCGAGGATGGCCAAGATGTATAATTGCGTCAGATCCATCACCTTGCCTTCTAGAATATTGTTATAATTCCGTCGCTCCATTGAACGTGAATGTGTGCCTACACCTGAAATGTGTTACTGCATTAATATAAAATGTGTGTACTGTTACGTACGTCAAGGTTAGTCTAAGGGGGGAACATACATAACATTTCGAAGTGAATGAATTTAAAGCATACAATAACATTTAACAATATTTATTACCAACTGACATTCCCAACAAATACAATTAAACTTAACATTAAATTAGACTTAACACTATTCAACTTGCCCACTAGTAACTTGAACAAATTAAGAACAGAGAACTTGGTTCCTTCCGCAACGCCCTACGTTACCAGCACCGAAGGGATGATGAGTAGTCCGATTTCGTCTCTCGTCCACCAACACCAGGTTAGAAGCGAGTGTATTCAGCTTACAGCTGAGACCGACTCATGGGGCGGTGAACCCTCATTTTATAGGAGAGAGTCGAAACCTCAGGTGCTTCGAGGGTTTGAAGCCGGCTCGATGAAACATGGTGCGACGTGGCGGGGTGTGATTCAGAAGTGTCGTAGTGGTTGTTAGGTGGTAATAGGTGGTTAGTAGAGGCATACCTTACACTCCCCCACCATTAAGACGCCGCCACATCGGGATGTAGAGGCGGTGAGTGAGAATAAGATGGTTTATATACGGCTTAGGGTATCGGCCAACACGTTTTGGGATCCGGTGATATGGTGGATGTCTATGTTAAATGGTTGAAGGAACAGAGACCACCGAAGCATCCTTTGGTTCGAAGTTTTGTTACGGTGTAGAAAAGTCAGAGGGTTGTGGTCGCTGTATATTTTGAGAGGTTTTATGCTAGGTTGAAGGTAGCACTCAAACTTCTTGATAGCAGCCACTATAGCCAGTAGCTCCTTCTCTACAGTAGAATAGTTGAGTTGATGGACGTCTAGTTTTGCAGAGAAGTAGGCCACTGGGTGAAGAGTGTCTGTGTTCTCCTGGAGAAGTACAGCTCCAATAGCGACATCACTAGCATCGGTGTGGAGAACGAAGGGTTTAGTGAAGTCTGGTGACCGTAGAACTGGATCCCTTGTAAGCATCGCCTTAAGATGTTCGAACGCGGCTTGACAATTTTGTGTCCACTTGTATGGAACAGAACCGCTGGTCAGCTTGGTGAGAGGAAGTGCAGCTTCGGCGAAGTTCGGGCAGAATCTCCGATAGTACCCTGCCATACCCAAAAACCTCATGAGCGCCTTCCGGGTAGCGGGAACAGGGTACTCCATGACAGCAGAGATGTTAGCAGTCTTGGGTCGAACGATGCCTTGCCCAACTTCATGTCCAAGATACGTCACTGTAGCCTTTCCAAAGCTGGTCTTGGAGAGTTTGACAGTCAGGTTGGCTTGGCATAATCTGGATAGCACAGCATCTACCTGTTGGAGGTGTTGTTGCCAGTCATGAGAAAAAATCAAGATGTCATCTAAATACACCCCCACACCCTTTAAGTCTTGCAATAGGTAGTTCATTGCCCTCTGAAAGGTGGCCGGACTATTCCTCATTCCGAAGGGCATGACATTATAATGATAGAGGCCAAATGGTGTTGTAAAAGCAGAGATCAATTTAGCCTCTTCTGTTAAAGGTATCTGATAGTAACCTTTCATTAGATCTATTTTAGTAATGTACTGGGCTGTTCCCACCTCGTCAATTAGGTCGTCAACGCGGGGTAATGGATATGCGTCAGGAACAGTTATAGAGTTGACTCTCCTATAGTCCGTACACAGGCGAAGTTGACCTCCCTCCTTCGGCACCAGCAGGCACGGCGAAGCCCAGGGGGATTGACTCGGGCTGGCCAATCCGTGGTCGAGCAGGAAGTTGACCTCACTCCTCATCTGTTCTCGCTTCTGGGGGTGGATTCTATAAGGATTGTGCCTAATAGGAGAAGATCCAGGTACAAGCTTCACGTCATGAGTGGCAATGTTGCAGATGCCGGACACATCTTTGAAGAGAGTCATATTTGTGAATGATTTCAGTTACATTATTGGCATGTTCATTCGTGAGATGACTAAGGTAGGGAACTAGGTTACCAAGTATATGCGAATTATCGGTAGGATGGGAGTCAATGTTCGGTAAAATCTTGTCAAAATTAATGTACATGGCATTATTAGGTGTATGAGACATAACATTAGGTACAGTATTCACCGCTAACACTTGTTTCTCAGTCTAGTAGTGGGCTAGTGGTCTTATATGGTTTAATTAGGTTCACATGAATATGTTGGGTAGCCTTGCGACGGTCGGGTGTTGAAATTACATAGTTAGAATCTGATAGTTTTAGAAATTTTGTATGGTCCATGATATTTAGCGCTAAGAGGTGAACCAGAGATAGGGATGTATGCCAGGACTAAGTCCCCCTCTTTGAACTCTCTGACCAAGGCTTTTGAGTCAAAGTTAGTCTTCATTACAGACTGGGCATGAGCTAGGTTAGTTTTGGCAAAAGAACGAACTTTATCCAAGTTAGATTTAAGAGAGGTAATGTAATTGTTTACCGTGACTAACTTTGTAGAAGGTAAGGAGATCAAATGATCTTTGATGACCTTGAGGGGTCCTCTTACCTTGCGTCCAAAGAGCAACTCAAAAGGTGAGACCCCTAGGGATTCTGATGGTGTTTCCCTTATGGCAAATAGAAGAAATTGCAGGCCCTCATCCCAATCTCTGTCTTCCTCACAGCAGAACTTCCTAATCATAGATTTCATAGTCTGATGAAAACGTTCCAAGGCCCCCTGCGACTGAGGATGGTAAGCTGTTGATAGAGTTTGTTTAATACCGAGCAGCTTTAGAACTTCTGCAAATAGAACACTGGTAAAATTGCTACCTCTGTCCGATTGGATTTCTTCTGGGATTCCAAAAGTCGTGAACAAGTTAGCGAGTGTATTAGCAACAGTTTTAGCAGAGATATTCTTAAGAGGAAAAGCATCAGGGTATCTTGTAGTTGGGCAAAGTGTGGTGAGAATGTATTGGTTGCCTTTCTTTGTCTTTGGGAGAGGTCCAACAATGTCTATAATTAATTTACTGAAAGGCTCAAAAGGTACTTTAATAGGCTGCAATGGATATGGTGGTATAGTTTCATTAGGTTTCCCAACAATCTGGCATGGGTGGCAATTCTTAACAAATTCAGCTACATCTTTTTTCATGCCAGGCCAATAAAACTCATTCAGAAGGCGAAGATATGTCTTCCTTATTCCTAAATGACCTGAGAGACCTTGGTGAGCTACTTCCATTATAGGAGTTCTCAAGCTGGTGGGTAATACAATTTGGTGACATTCTGCCCAGGTGTCATCATCTGATAATTGCGGTGGTCTGTAAAGTCTCATGAGGATGTTATCATGATAGTAGAATGATGGAGGATGTAGAATATCTTCCTTGGGAACTACTTTAGAGTGTAAGGGAGTTAGAGTAGTGTCATTCTGTTGTGCTTCTAATAAACTCTGTTCAGTGAATATTTGTGGAATAGCACTTGGAGGAGGAAGGGGTGAATGTGTAGGTGTGTCTTTTAATTTTTGGGATCGGGTTACCGCACAACTAGGGAACAAATTTGGCTGTTCTCGCTCTAACTCATCAGTAGGGTTATGCGTTAAGGGAGTGTCACTCAAAATGATAGGAGCAGGAGTTTGTACAAGTCCACCAGCTATGTCATTACCAAGAAGTAAACTACAGTCTGGGATAGGAAGGGAAGGTTGTTCGCTCACCGCCACCGTTACAGGTCCCTGAACAATGCCGCAGCTGAGGTGCACCCGAGCTAGTCTCAAAGGAAACTGGCTGTTAAAGTCATGGAGGTACACACTTTCGCCGGTATAATTGCTGTCTATACCAGGAACAGATGACTTTAGTATAACCGTCTGGGCAGCAGCTGTATCTCTCACGATACGAATGGGGTGCACCTCGCCACCATCCTCCAGAGACACGGCACCAAGTGAACGGAAAGGCTGAAAGATATCGGCAGTTTTACTGGTTGGCACAGACAGAATTGCAGCTACAGGTTTGCTGGGAGCAGTAGTTTGTGACACTTTACATTTAGGGTCTGGGCATTGTTTTATGTGGTGTCCACGTCTTTTACAAAAAGAGCAGGTTAGATTTGTTTTTAAATTACTCTGATCTACCAGCTCACCATCCTTAAACCCACTATTAGACTTTACATTATGCTGGAGCACTCTCCTCTCCCTGGTGGGCGAACGATGGACCAGGGAAAACACATCAGCCAACTGTGCGGCCTTAATCAGGTCATTTTCTCCCCTATCGATGAGGTGCATTTTGATAGAGTAGGGAATCTTTCTTATAAATTCCTCTAATGCTATAACATTAACAAGTTCATCAAAAGTATTAACACTGGCTGACTTTAACCACCTCTTAAGACCCCTTAATTTCTCAGAGGCAAATTCATGGTAAGTTTGATACTGAAGTTTATTAAGTGACCTAAATGCTTGTCTGTATCCTTCTGTACTGATTGAGTACGAAGCTAGAATTGCTACTTTAACCTCGTCATAATTAGTGTTATCGTCCACATTATTACATACTTTAAGTGCTTTATCAGACAGCTTAGGTTTAATAAGCCAAACCCAGTCAGGTTTAGTAATTTCAAAGTGTAGAGTTGTGGATTCAAATTCCCTAAAGAAAGACTCAGGATCACTATCAGGAAATGTAGGTATAAGCTTGACATACTTCAGCAAATCAGTCTTAGTTTTAGGAGATTTGGCATTGTTTTGAATGTCTAATTGCTTAAGTTGAAGTTCATGAGCCCTTTCCTTTTCTCTTTCTTCTCTCTCCTTCTCTTTCTTCTCTCTCCTTCTCTTTCTTCTCTCTCCTTCTCTTTCTTCTCTCTCCTTCTCTTTCTTCTCTCTCCTTCTCTTTCTTCTCTCTCCTTCTCTTTCTTCTCTCTCCTTCTCTTTCTTCTCTCTCCTTCTCTTTCTTCTCTCTCCTTCTCTTTCTTCTCTCTCCTTCTCTTTTTTCTCTCTCTCCTTCTCTTTCTTCTCTCTCCTTCTCTTTCTTCTCTCTCCTTCTCTTTCTTCTCTCTCCTTCTCTTTCTTCTCTCTCCTTCTCTTTCTTCTCTCTCCTTCTCTTTCTTCTCTCTCCTTCTCTTTCTTCTCTCTCCTTCTCTTTCTTCTCTCTCCTTCTCTTTCTTCTCTCTCCTTCTCTTTCTTCTCTCTCCTTCTCTTTCTTCTCTCTCCTTCTCTTTCTTCTCTCTCCTTCTCTTTCTTCTCTCTCCTTCTCTTTCTTCTCTCTCCTTCTCTTTCTTCTCTCTCCTTCTCTTTCTTCTCTCTCCTTCTCTTTCTTCTCTCTCCTTCTCTTTCTTCTCTCTCCTTCTCTTTCTTCTCTCTCCTTCTCTTTCTTCTCTCTCCTTCTCTTTCTTCTCTCTCCTTCTCTTTCTTCTCTCTCCTTCTCTTTCTTCTCTCTCCTTCTCTTTCTTCTCTCTCCTTCTCTTTCTTCTCTCTCCTTCTCTTTCTTCTCTCTCCTTCTCTTTCTTCTCTCTCCTTCTCTTTCTTCTCTCTCCTTCTCTTTCTTCTCTCTCCTTCTCTTTCTTCTCTCTCCTTCTCTTTCTTCTCTCTCCTTCTCTTTCTTCTCTCTCCTTCTCTTTCTTCTCTCTCCTTCTCTTTCTTCTCTCTCCTTCTCTTTCTTCTCTCTCCTTCTCTTTCTTCTCTCTCCTTCTCTTTCTTCTCTCTCCTTCTCTTTCTTCTCTCTCCTTCTCTTTCTTCTCTCTCCTTCTCTTTCTTCTCTCTCCTTCTCTTTCTTCTCTCTCCTTCTCTTTCTTCTCTCTCCTTCTCTTTCTTCTCTCTCCTTCTCTTTCTTCTCTCTCCTTCTCTTTCTTCTCTCTCCTTCTCTTTCTTCTCTCTCCTTCTCTTTCTTCTCTCTCCTTCTCTTTCTTCTCTCTCCTTCTCTTTCTTCTCTCTCCTTCTCTTTCTTCTCTCTCCTTCTCTTTCTTCTCTCTCCTTCTCTTTCTTCTCTCTCCTTCTCTTTCTTCTCTCTCCTTCTCTTTCTTCTCTCTCCTTCTCTTTCTTCTCTCTCCTTCTCTTTCTTCTCTCTCCTTCTCTTTCTTCTCTCTCCTTCTCTTTCTTCTCTCTCCTTCTCTTTCTTCTCTCTCCTTCTCTTTCTTCTCTCTCCTTCTCTCTTTCTTCTCTCTCATAGTCTATTTGCATTTGTTGAGACTTTAGCTTCACTTTCTCTAGTTCAAGTAGTAGATTAGGATCTGAAGTTTGTAACGAACGTGAAGCTTCGAGGACATCTTTATCCCCTAAGTGAGCTAGAATTAGAGCACGTAGCTCATCTTTCCTTAAGTCAGGTTTGAAAGAGATATTGAAGGTCTTTGCTATATACTTTAAATCGTCCTTACAAATATTAGTCTCTTTGAATTCTTGGATATCTGGGTTACCCACAAACTCAGTCGCTTTGAAATCACTCTGCTTAGCCATGGTTTAAATTTAAAAGATTCCGTACTCTATATACATATATAAGTGAAACCTGCTTAGAGCCTGGCAAGTTAACTCGAGAATAAGCTAAAGGCCTTACAGGTATCATGAAGTTTATCACCTGGCATAAACTTAGTGGCAAGACCGAATTAGGTTCTTGCAAGGTACGTTCTACTCGTAACAAGCCAAAAGGAAACAGGGGGACAGCAGCCCACACTACTGTAAAACAAGGGCCCTATTCATAGGTATACTCTGTAGTTTAAGTAAAAAGTAGAGTATTTGGGTTGGTCAAGTTACAGCGACGTAATCGTGCATAAAGTAAATTCACATAAGTTATAGTAAGCAAGGAAAAGGAGTCACAATTGCAAGCTGTATGTGGGAGAACACCACTTCTGTCGGTAAGAACAATACATAGAACAACCTACTGTACTAACTACCCCTATTTGGCCATTTATAGAGAATTTAGAGCAGGTACAAGCAGGATTCACAATAAATGCACACAAGGTATAGAGACGTTG
The DNA here is from genome assembly GCF_046742065.1 of Oratosquilla oratoria. Classification (NCBI taxonomy): domain Eukaryota; kingdom Metazoa; phylum Arthropoda; class Malacostraca; order Stomatopoda; family Squillidae; genus Oratosquilla; species Oratosquilla oratoria. Next base: position 69,682,388 of record NC_134783.1, read on the forward strand.
CGATGAGAAGTCAAGTTCCAGGTGAAAATATTTTTCAATTTCAAGTTAAATACAATTATCAAACTATTAGAGAGAATCAGAGTGATTACGATGACTTATTACGATCAACGGGTCAGATTCCGGTCGGGCCCCCACAGATGTTACGTACGTCAAGGTTAGTCTAAGGGGGGAACATACATAACATTTCGAAGTGAATGAATTTAAAGCATACAATAACATTTAACAATATTTATTACCAACTGACATTCCCAACAAATACAATTAAACTTAACATTAAATTAGACTTAACACTATTCAACTTGACCACTAGGAACTTGAACAAATTAAGAACAGAGAACTTGGTTCCTTCCGCAACGCCCTACGTTACCAGCACCGAAGGGATGATGAGTAGTCCGATTTCGTCTCTCGTCCACCAACACCAGGTTAGAAGCGAGTGTATTCAGCTTACAGCTGAGACTGACTCATGGTTTTTTTTTTTTTTTTTTTATCTTTAAGGCTATCGACCTATAATGAGGTCATTAAGCCCGGTGTGAACCTGCGATCCTTTTTATTCTACCATTATAATTCCCACAATAGTCCAGTAGTGCGCAAATAAAATACTACTTTGTCAATAAGTAAACGGTCGTCTGTCAAAAGATTTGTGGTGCTCAGCTGAATTTTCTTAATTTGGCAATGTTGTATGAGCGCTTGGCGCTGTGTGTTGTATTTTGAGCAGTGTAGGAGTATGTGTCTTATGGATAGTATAGTGTTGCATGTGTTGCATTGGGGAGGAAATACGCCGTCAATATATGGTTTTAAGTGGGTGAGGCGGGTCGAGTTCATCCTCAGTCTTGCTATGGCGATTTCCTCGAGTCTGTTATTTCTGTATGATGTCGACCAATCTGTTATGTGTTCCTTTTGTTTGTGAGAAATGTCGAGATTGTTCCACTGGAGTTGCCAGTGGGTGTGTAATTGTTTTCTTAGTATGGAATTGAAGGTGCCTATGTCCAGGGGTATGTCGGTAATAGAGTCTATTTCTAAAGCAGTTTTGGCTAAGATGTCCGCTTTCTCATTCCCGAAGATCCCAATGTGACTGGGAACCCAAGAGAGAGTAATGGACTTGCTAGTTATCGACAATGTGCTAATGATTTTGCCCAAGAGGAAGTTCTCCATATGGTTACCTGTCTTGATTGATTTTAGTGCACTTAATGAGTCTGTGAATATGACGAATTTACTATGTGTGTCGGATTGAGCATATTCTAAGGCTTTATATATGCCGTAGAGTTCGGCGATATATATGCTCGTATGGTTCGGCAATCTGAACATCATCCGGGTTTTGTTGCAGTATAACCCTGTCCCAGTTTTGTGGCCGCACTTGGAGCCATCAGTGTACAGTGCCATGTGGTCATTGTACTTATGGATGGTCTCCAAGGTCTTTTGTTTTAGTTCTTCTGTGGATGAAGTCTTCTTTTGTAGGTCTTGGTTAATGAAGATCTTCGGGGCGATGTTTTCCCACGGTGGTAAGACGGTGGCTTCAATCTGTTCTATTGACCACAGTGGCACTGAATATTGCTCGCACAAGGATCGGATCCTGATGGAAAGGGGATTTAGGCTGGAGTTGGTGAAGTGCTCATATCGTTGGATTGTCTCCTTGCAGGGATGTTGAGGGATGCGAAGCGCTTTGGCGACGTATCTTAGGGCAAGGAGCTCGCGCCTGTAGTGGAGGGGGGGTACGCTTGCTTCGACCTCCAGCCTCTCGATCCTTGTGCAGCGTAGTGCTCCAAGTGCTATTCTTAGGCCTTTGTTTTGGATGATGTTCAGGGGTTGTAACGTGGCTAGTGTTGCCGAACCATAAATCTGACACCCATAGTCTAGTTTTGATCTAATTAGGGACTTATAAATCATTAGCAGGGATTTCCTATCTGCTCCCCAATTTGTGCCCGTTAGTTTACGTAGCAAATTAATTCTCTTGTTGCACGCATCAACTAGGTATTTTACATGGGCCTTCCAGTTTAGCCTGGAGTCCAGTCTCAGGCCAAGAAAAAAGGTTGAGTTTTGTACTGGAATGGGAGTACCATGTAATTGCAGATTTATTTCTGCCTGGGCTCTGCGTGAAAATACAATTACTGTTGACTTTAATTCCGAAAACTTAAATCCCCATTTGTCAGACCAGTCCTGGAGCGAGTCCAGGGCCAGTTGTACGCGAGAGCCGGAAAACTTGGCATTCGGAGAGGAATGCCAGATTCCGACATCGTCAGCGTATAATGAGTATTTAAGGTTCCGAGGTGGAGCGGGTAGAATATCGTTTATCAGCAACATAAAAAGTGTGGGGCTTAACACACTTCCCTGTGGTACGCCATTTTCTTGGGTGCGTACTGTTGAATAGTAATTTTGAATTTTGACCGAAAATGTGCGGTCTTTTAAAATTTTTTGAATGAAAATAGGGAGATTCCCTCTAAGGCCAAGTGCATAGAGTTTTTCGAGGATACCACGTCGCCATGCCATGTCGTAGGCTCTTTCTAAATCCAAAAAGCAAGCAACAAGATATTCTTTCCTCTCGAAGGAGGAGAGGATATCTTGTTCTAATTTGACTAAATGGTCAAGACTACTTCTATTTTTCCTGAAACCACATTGGGCAGGAACTTAAATTTTGAGATTCTAGTATGTATTTCAATCTGTTATTGGCCATACGTTCTAATACTTTGCATAAGCAGTTGGTAAGCGCTATAGGGCGATAAGAGGAAGGACTCTTTGGGTCCTTCCCCTTTTTGAGAATAGGTATGACGTGGGCATGTCTCCATGTTTTTGGGAATTCTTGACTAATCCAAATTGTGTTGTATATTTTTAATAATTTTTCCAGTGAAATTGAATTCAAGTGTTGCAGCATCTCATACCTAATCTCGTCTGGGCCAGCAGAGGTTCCTCTACACGAGCTTAAGGCTTGTTTAAGCTCGTGTAGTTGGAAGGGGGTGTTATATTCGTAGTGTGTCTGTGTATGGAAGATCAGAGGTTCTGCTTCCCGTGTTTGTTTGTGTTGTAAAAAGGTTGGTGAATAGTTATTCGTGTTGCTTGTTTGCGTAAATGTGTCTGCGATTGTGTTTGCGATGTCCAGGGGAGCATCTACAAACTTGTTTCCAATTGTTAGGGTCTTAATGTTGGGCGTGTATTTGCCGTCTATTTTACGGACGGCTGACCAGATTTGTGATAGAGAAGTGTTTGCGTTTATAGTTGAGATGTAGTCATGCCAAGACTTACGTTTGGCATGTTTTATTGTTCTACGGGCCTCTGCTTGCGTCTTTTTAAAAGTAATGAAATGGGGTGCAATAGGGTTATTTTTAAAAGTTCGATATGCCCTATTCCGCTTGCAAAGTGCTTTTCTGCAGTCTGATGTCCACCAAGGAACTCTATGCTTGTGAAATACCGAGGTTTTTGGTATATGCTCATGCGCTGAATTCAAAATAGAGTTTGATAAATTGAACATTTTGTCATCCATATTATCCCCTGTGATGTTGACGTTGGTGGTTGTGCGATACATTTTCCAGTTGGCCTTTTTGATGTTAAATTTGGGACAGGGAGGGGGTGAGTTGTCTCCGTAGGCTGGAGGAGCCGTAGTGTTGTTACCCCCTATTTTTATTATTACTGGGAAATGATCGCTTAGCATGGTGTCGTCATGCGTATCCCATTGGGTGTTGTCAGACAACGCAGGAGATGATAGGGATAAATCTATACATGAAACTGAACCCCTAGTATTGTCTACTCGAGTGGGACTGCCAGTGTTTAGGAGGACCAGGTTGTTTGATTCGAGCACTTCTTCCATCTGCTCCCCTCGACGAGAGGTTATTTTGCTACCCCACATGCGATGGTGGGAGTTAAAATCTCCCACTATCAGTTTGTGGTGGGGTAGTTGTTTGAAGAGCTCGTTTACCTCCTCTAGTGGGAAACGAGGGTCGGGAGGTAGATAAACGGAGCAGATGGTCGCGAGTTTGTTGTTTATTTTAGTTATGACAGCGACTGCTTCCAAGGTGGTAGCCAGTGGTAATTCCACTTGGGGAAGGCAGTCGCTGACTGCAACTGCGACCCCCCCTCCAGGCGCCAACCTGTCCTTCCTATAGGTGGTATAGTTCTTCAGTTGGAACTGAACACTGGGGTCAAGGTGGGTCTCTTGTAGACATAACTGAGGGGTTGTTGAGCGAGTTAAAGATCGTTAAGTCATTTACTTTACTTCTAACACCTCGGCAATTCCACTGGATTATTTTCATTTTTTTATTTATTTAATTTATTTATATATATATATATATATATATATATATTTTTTTTTTTTTTTTTTTTTTTTTTTTTTTTTTTTATTTGCTTCGGTTTCTTCCTTTCTTGGCCTTAGTGGGAGAGGTGTGTTTAGCCCCGGATGAACGGTCTGGGCTGGTTAGAGGACTTAAAAGACGTTTTTGGGAAACGGAGATCTCCATATTGACATCCTCTTCTGTACGTGTGGACACACGTTTGGAAGGCTCTGGGATGGCCGGGGAAGGAAGGTGCGAGTGAGTTTGCCTTTGGCGGTGTTCTTTTTCCTTGGAGTGTTTGGTCTCTGTTTGTGTTTCAATGGTTCTATAGGTTTTCTTAACTGCCGAAGCATAGGAAGTTGCTCCGGAAGTACTAGTTGGTGTCACTAGTCTTTCCATCACACGCTTCCTTGCTTCGTAAAAGGATATGCCACAAGTTGCTTTTTCCGTACAAATTTGTTTTTCTATTTTGAAGGTGGGACAGTCTCGGGAGGTGGATGCATGATCGTTATTGGAGGGACAGTTGACACATTGAAACACGTTAGTAGAGCAAGCATCCGTTGGATGTTCGCCTGCACACTTACCGCATACGATTGATTGTTTGCTGCAGAATTTGGCAAGGTGACCATATTTGAAACACTTGTTGCAGCGCAAAGGGTTAGGGACATATGGTCGTGTTGGGACATGAATGTATCCTACTTTAACGTGGTCAGGGAGGGTTGTTGAATTGAAAGTGAGAATTAACAGGGGCGTGTTCACTCGCATGTTCCTTTCTCGGTCCAGTCGCGTTATGAATTTAACATCTAGTATTCCTTCCGATTTCATCTCGTCGAGGATGTCACACTCCTCCATGGTCACCAAGTCTCTGCAGTGGATTACTCCTCTGCAGGAGTTGAGTGATCTAGGGAGGGATGCAACAACATCGAATGAATGAAACTTCCTAGCCTTAAGTAGATCGCGTGTAGCTCTCCCAGAGTTGGTGGTAACTTGGAGGTCTCCGCTCCTAAGTTTTTTCACTTGGCTAATATCATCGGTAAATTGGGAAAGACATTTCTTAAGCATAAAAGGATTGAGGTCGGCTAATCGGGTCTGGTCGGAATGAATAAACACATGTCTTGCCTTGTCCGGGTCGATATTGGGGTCGTCAGGGGAAGTCTTCCTAGTTTGCAGGGATGGAGTTGAGGACTCCATCCTGCGCGTTGGGGTGGGGGGACGAGCCCCCTGGTACACAGAAAAAATGTGCTCAGCAGAGCAAAAATACAATATAAAGGGGGTCACACAGCTTCCTTTGGCGACTGGTGACAGCCGCGTAATAGGACCACTGTGTGCCCAGTGGTACGGGGTCTACACTACTTCTAAACTACGATAGATGTTGCTAGATTTCGCCGGGCCGGACGACGAAGAAGTCTCACGAGCCAACAAGGGCTCGTGCGGATCCCGGAGAGCTACGAAATAACGAGAAAGGTGGTACAAGGAAAAAGTACTGGGAAATGCCCAGAGGTGGGTGGCAGTGTAACTGCCAAAAAAGCTTTCCAACGTAAAGCTGGACCACAATTACAGTTAACTCTAGGGAGTAGCCCTAGCAAGTTTAACTATGCTCGTGTGAGTGCGTCTGTCTGCTGCCAAGGGCTGCCGACGACTGTGACTCATGGGTTTTTTTTTTTTTTGTTGGATCTTTAAGGCTATCGACCTATAATGAGGTCATTAAGCCCGGTGTGAACCTGCGATCCTTTTTATTCTACCATTATAATTCCCACAATAGTCCAGTAGTGCGCAAATAAAATACTACTTTGTCAATAAGTAAACGGTCGTCTGTCAAAAGATTTGTGGTGCTCAGCTGAATTTTCTTAATTTGGCAATGTTGTATGAGCGCTTGGCGCTGTGTGTTGTATTTTGAGCAGTGTAGGAGTATGTGTCTTATGGATAGTATAGTGTTGCATGTGTTGCATTGGGGAGGAAATACGCCGTCAATATATGGTTTTAAGTGGGTGAGGCGGGTCGAGTTCATCCTCAGTCTTGCTATGGCGATTTCCTCGAGTCTGTTATTTCTGTATGATGTCGACCAATCTGTTATGTGTTCCTTTTGTTTGTGAGAAATGTCGAGATTGTTCCACTGGAGTTGCCAGTGGGTGTGTAATTGTTTTCTTAGTATGGAATTGAAGGTGCCTATGTCCAGGGGTATGTCGGTAATAGAGTCTATTTCTAAAGCAGTTTTGGCTAAGATGTCCGCTTTCTCATTCCCGAAGATCCCAATGTGACTGGGAACCCAAGAGAGAGTAATGGACTTGCTAGTTATCGACAATGTGCTAATGATTTTGCCCAAGAGGAAGTTCTCCATATGGTTACCTGTCTTGATTGATTTTAGTGCACTTAATGAGTCTGTGAATATGACGAATTTACTATGTGTGTCGGATTGAGCATATTCTAAGGCTTTATATATGCCGTAGAGTTCGGCGATATATATGCTCGTATGGTTCGGCAATCTGAACATCATCCGGGTTTTGTTGCAGTATAACCCTGTCCCAGTTTTGTGGCCGCACTTGGAGCCATCAGTGTACAGTGCCATGTGGTCATTGTACTTATGGATGGTCTCCAAGGTCTTTTGTTTTAGTTCTTCTTTGGATGAAGTCTTCTTTTGTAGGTCTTGGTTAATGAAGATCTTCGGGGCGATGTTTTCCCACGGTGGTAAGACGGTGGCTTCAATCTGTTCTATTGACCACAGTGGCACTGAATATTGCTCGCACAAGGATCGGATCCTGATGGAAAGGGGATTTAGGCTGGAGTTGGTGAAGTGCTCATATCGTTGGATTGTCTCCTTGCAGGGATGTTGAGGGATGCGAAGCGCTTTGGCGACGTATCTTAGGGCAAGGAGCTCGCGCCTGTAGTGGAGGGGGGGTACGTTTGCTTCGACCTCCAGCCTCTCGATCCTTGTGCAGCGTAGTGCTCCAATTGCTATTCTTAGGCCTTTGTTTTGGATGATGTTCAGGGGTTGTAACGTGGCTAGTGTTGCCGAACCATAAATCTGACACCCATAGTCTAGTTTTGATCTAATTAGGGACTTATAAATCATTAGCAGGGATTTCCTATCTGCTCCCCAATTTGTGCCCGTTAGTTTACGTAGCAAATTAATTCTCTTGTTGCACGCATCAACTAGGTATTTTACATGGGCCTTCCAGTTTAGCCTGGAGTCCAGTCTCAGGCCAAGAAAAAAGGTTGAGTTTTGTACTGGAATGGGAGTACCATGTAATTGCAGATTTATTTCTGCCTGGGCTCTGCGTGAAAATACAATTACTGTTGACTTTAATTCCGAAAACTTAAATCCCCATTTGTCAGACCAGTCCTGGAGCGAGTCCAGGGCCAGTTGTACGCGAGAGCCGGAAAACTTGGCATTCGGAGAGGAATGCCAGATTCCGACATCGTCGGCGTATAATGAGTATTTAAGGTTCCGAGGTGGAGCGGGTAGAATATCGTTTATCAGCAACATAAAAAGTGTGGGGCTTAACACACTTCCCTGTGGTACGCCATTTTCTTGGGTGCGTACTGTTGAATAGTAATTTTGAATTTTGACCGAAAATGTGCGGTCTTTTAAAATTTTTTGAATGAAAATAGGGAGATTCCCTCTAAGGCCAAGTGCATAGAGTTTTTCGAGGATACCACGTCGCCATGCCATGTCGTAGGCTCTTTCTAAATCCAAAAAGCAAGCAACAAGATATTCCTTCCTCTCGAAGGAGGAGAGGATATCTTGTTCTAATTTGACTAAATGGTCAAGACTACTTCTATTTTTCCTGAAACCACATTGGGCAGGAACTATTAAATTTTGAGATTCTAGTATGTATTTCAATCTGTTATTGGCCATACGTTCTAATACTTTGCATAAGCAGTTGGTAAGCGCTATAGGGCGATAAGAGGAAGGACTCTTTGGGTCCTTCCCCTTTTTGAGAATGGGTATGACGTGGGCATGTCTCCATGTTTCTGGGAATTCTTGACTAATCCAAATTGTGTTGTATATTTCTAATAATTTTTCCAGTGAAATTGAATTCAAGTGTTGCAGCATCTCATACCTAATCTCATCTGGGCCAGCAGAGGTTCCTCTACACGAGCTTAAGGCTTGTTTAAGCTCGTGTAGTTGGAAGGGGGTGTTATATTCGTAGTGTGTCTGTGTATGGAAGATCAGAGGTTCTGCTTCCCGTGTTTGTTTGTGTTGTAAAATGGTTGGTGAATAGTTATTCGTGTTGCTTGTTTGCGTAAATGTGTCTGCGATTGTGTTTGCGATGTCCAGGGGAGCATCTACAAACTTGTTTCCAATTGTTAGGGTCTTAATGTTGGGCGTGTATTTGCCGTCTATTTTACGGACGGCTGACCAGATTTGTGATAGAGAAGTGTTTGCGTTTATAGTTGAGATGTAGTCATGCCAAGACTTACGTTTGGCATGTTTTATTGTTCTACGGGCCTCTGCTTGCGTCTTTTTAAAAGTAATGAAATGGGGTGCAATAGGGTTATTTTTAAAAGTTCGATATGCCCTATTCCGCTTGCAAAGTGCTTTTCTGCAGTCTGATGTCCACCAAGGAACTCTATGCTTGTGAAATACCGAGGTTTTTGGTATATGCTCATGCGCTGAATTCAAAATAGAGTTTGATAAATTGAACATTTTGTCATCCATATTATCCCCTGTGATGTTGACGTTGGTGGTTGTGCGATACATTTCCGTTGGCCTTTTTGATGTTAAATTTGGGACAGGGAGGGGGCGAGTTGTCTCCGTAGGCTGGAGGAGCCGTAGTGTTGTTACCCCCTATTTTTATTATTACTGGGAAATGATCGCTTAGCATGGTGTCGTCATGCGTATCCCATTGGGTGTTGTCAGACAACGCAGGAGATGATAGGGATAAATCTATACAAGAAAATGAACCCCTAGTATTGTCTACTCGAGTGGGACTGCCAGTGTTTAGGAGGACCAGGTTGTTTGATTCGAGCACTTCTTCCATCTGCTCCCCTCGACGAGAGGTTCTTTTGCTACCCCACATGCGATGGTGGGAGTTAAAATCTCCCACTATCAGTTTGTGGTGGGGTAGTTGTTTGAAGAGCTCGTTTACCTCCTCTAGTGGGAAACGAGGGTCGGGAGGTAGATAAACGGAGCAGATGGTCGCGAGTTTGTTGTTTATTTTAGTTATGACAGCGACTGCTTCCAAGGTGGTGGCCAGTGGTAATTCCACTTGGGGAAGGCAGTCGCTGACTGCAACTGCGACCCCCCCTCCAGGCGCCAACCTGTCCTTCCTATAGGTGGTATAGTTCTTTAGTTGGAACTGAACACTGGGGTCAAGGTGGGTCTCTTGTAGACATATAACTGAGGGGTTGTTGAGTGAGTTAAAGATCGTTAAGTCATTTACTTTACTTCTAACACCTCGGCAATTCCACTGGATTATTTTCATTTTTTTTATTTATTTATTTATTTATTTAATTTATTTATTTATTTATTTTCTTGTTTTGTTTTTTGTTTTGTTTTTTATCTGCTTCGGTTTCTTCCTTTCTTGGCCTTAGTGGGAGAGGTGTGTTTAGCCCCGGATGAACGGTCTGGGCTGGTAATAGGACTTAAAAGTCGTTTTTGGGAAACGGAGATCTCCATATTGACATCCTCTTCAGTACGTGTGGGCACACGTTTGGAAGGCTCTGGGATGGCCGGGGAAGGAAGGTGCGAGTGAGTTTGCCTGTTACTTTGGCGGTGTTCTTTGTCCTTGGAGTGTTTGCTCTCAGTTTGCGTTTCAATGGTTCTGTACGTTTTTTTAACTGCCGAAGCATAGGAAGTTGCTCCGGAAGTACTAGTTGGGGTAACTAGTCTTTCCATCACACGCTTCCTTGCTTCGTAAAAGGATATGCCACAAGTTGCTTTCTCTGTACAGATTTCTTTTTCTAATTTGAAAGTGGGACAGTCTCGGGAGGTGGATGCATGGTTGTTATTGGAGGGGCAGTTAACACATTGAAACACCTTTGCAGAGCAAGCATCCATAGGATGTTCGCCTGCGCATTTACCGCATACGACTGTTTGTTTGCTGCAGAATTTGGCTAAGTGACCATATTTGAAACATTTGTTGCAGCGCAAAGGATTGGGGACATATGGTCGTGTTGGGACATGAATGTATCCTACTTTGACGTGGTCAGGGAGGGTTGTTGAATTGAAAGTGAGAATTAACAGGGGCGTGTTCACTCGCATGTTCCTTTCTCGGTCCAGTCGCGTTATGAATTTAACATCTAGTATTCCTTCCGATTTCATCTCGTCGAGGATGTCACACTCCTCCATGGTCACCAAGTCTCTGCAGTGGATTACTCCTCTGCAGGAGTTGAGTGATCTAGGGAGGGATGCAACAACATCGAATGAATGAAACTTCCTAGCCTTAAGTAGATCGCGTGTAGCTCTCCCAGAGTTGGTGGTAACTTGGAGGTCTCCGCTCCTAAGTTTTTTCACTTGGCTAATATCATCGGTAAATTGGGAAAGACATTTCTTAAGCATAAAAGGATTGAGGTCGGCTAATCGGGTCTGGTCGGAATGAATAAACACATGTCTTGCCTTGTCCGGGTCGATATTGGGGTCGTCAGGGGAAGTCTTCCTAGTTTGCAGGGATGGAGTTGAGGACTCCATCCTGCGCGTTGGGGTGGGGGGACGAGCTCCCTGGTACACAGAAAAAATGTGCTCAGCAGAGCAAAAATACAATATAAAGGGGGTCACACAGCTTCCTTTGGCGACTGGTGACAGCCGCGTAATAGGACCACTGTGTGCCCAGTGGTACGGGGTCTACACTACTTCTAAACTACGATAGATGTTGCTAGATTTCGCCGGGCCGGACGACGAAGAAGTCTCACGAGCCAACAAGGGCTCGTGCGGATCCCGGAGAGCTACGAAATAACGAGAAAGGTGGTACAAGGAAAAAGTACTGGGAAATGCCCAGAGGTGGGTGGCAGTGTAACTGCCAAAAAAGCTTTCCAACGTAAAGCTGGACCACGATTACAGTTAACTCTAGGGAGTAGCCCTAGCAAGCTTAACTATGCTCGTGTGAGTGCGTCTGTCTGCTGCCAAGGGCTGCCGACGACTGTGACTCATGGGGCGGTGAACCCTCATTTTATAGGAGAGAGTCGAAACCTCAGGTGCTTCGAGGGTTTGAAGCCGGCTCGATGAAACATGGTGCGACGTGGCGGGGTGTGATTCAGAAGTGTCGTAGTGGTTGTTAGGTGGTAATAGGTGGTTAGTAGAGGTATACCTTACAGTACCTATATGCGGAAATCTGACGTCTCTTCGCTGTTGGCGTTTAAATTCAATGTATGCATGCACCACGCATGCGCGGCACTGACACAAAGGGTAAGAAATTTTCAATTCTCAGGTATAGATGTAAAGACTTTTTCTTTATTCTACTGGGTTTTCCATCATCCATACTAACTCGTAGAAACCAGAGTATATAGTACCATTTACGGTGTATGAGTTACCACCCACCATATTCAAATTCATATGCATCAAACGAAAGCCCAAACACTCCAGCTTCTGGAACAGTTCCCAGTACTTGGGCGCCATACCCTTCAGTGTTTCTGTAGATAAAAAAGAAAGGAAAAGGTTACCGACTTTTTTTTTTTTTTTTTTTTTTTTTAGAAAAGGCAGATAACAGCTCTCACAACTACCTATGTGTATTTTAATATGAATGGCACGATACACATATTCATACAAAGACTGATATATATAAATTAGTTATGAACATATGAGTGGCATTTCATCATATGGATAAGGGTATGATAAAAAAATATCCACAAGATTTGCTCTAGGCTGGAATTGGCATCAGTGGTGTTGTCACTGTATACAAGAGAATACAAGAAAAACGAAGAAAATGCATGAGGCGGCAACTACTGATCCTAAACCTGCATTATAAGAGGGAAAGCTGGGACCACTGAAGGAGCAAAGGGAGAAGGGTAATATGATAGTGATATTTAAAAGAGAGAAATGACTAGAAAAAAAACAGACAGAGAGGATTTGTTAGTATGGAATGAAATAACATGAGGTCTTATGAAAGTTAAGAAAAAAAAAATTTGCTAGGAAGCATAACATTTCACACTGATGCGTCAATTTGAAAAAGGAGGAAATGGCCAACTATATGAATTGATTTAAGGCTAAGTTTAACAAGTAAAATTATCAAGATGGTACTCCATATGTATAACTCCAACCTCGTACACTACAGTTAGGTACACACGCACGCGCGCGCGCGCACACGCACACATACACATACGCACGCACGCACGCACACACACACACACACACACACACACACACACACACACACACACACACACACACACACACACACACACGTGATCCAAAGACCAAGTGAATACACACACACCTTGATGCTAATAGTGGAAAGACAGGTCTATGAAGAGGATTAATTAAAAAGAGTTTGTAGAGAGTTTGATCAGTTTAGTGGTGCTGGGAAATCCCAATGCTAGAGTAGATGAGCTGACATATGGAGTATCAAGGAGGTGCGAGATGTTAGGTAAAAACTGCAGTGGAGAGAATATATTTAAGATGTTTTTAGAAAGGGAGTTGATGATAGCGAACTGTTTAAGAAGAGAGACAGGTATAAGTATACGTGGAAAAGGGTGGTGGGTTGGAGAGTGGATGACAGGGATTAATAGATTATGCAGTGGTGCCAGGATTGGAAGAGGGACTCTCGTATCACGATATGTTACTGTAGATGGGTAATGGTACTGGGATAGCGGGATGGAAGAAAAGGGAGGGAAGCGGAGGCTGAAAAACCTTAGATACAACGGAATACAAAGAAGATGCAAACAGCAAGAGACTTATTAGTCCGTACGGGGCTACTTGTGAATTCAAAAGAGGGTGTAAACAGTGGAAACGGTTAAGAACCACAGTCTTAATTCAAGTGTACGATTTCTCGATGGTGAGAAATAAGTTAGATCGGGGTTGGGCTCCATATACTCTATTCATCTAGGCGTTTTTTAAAAATGTCAATTATATCTAAACTTACAATATAAACAGATAGTTTGTTTTAACCACTTAGTCAGCAGACCAAATCGGTACTCGTACACCAGCAAGCCTGTGTGTGTGTGTGTGTGTGTGTGTGTGTGT
>NC_134783.1:69698261-69713261 GCF_046742065.1 Oratosquilla oratoria
ATTTTTCTCATACATACTTCCTCACCCCCCATCCCCCACCCACTTCCCCTCATGCATCACAGCATACACAACCCCTCTCCATTCACCCTATCTTCTGTCCTCTCCCGTCCTTCCTCCACAGATATTCCTCTCTTTTGTAATGCCCCTTTCACCCATCCACCCATCTCATCCTAGGACGCCCCCTCATATTCACTCCTTCCACTTCTGGTTTCCATACTTCTGTTACTACTCTTTCTTCACTCATTCTTTCCATGTGTCCAAACCATCCTAATACCCTTTCATCATCCCTATCTCCCAGTTCCCTTTCCACCCCTGTTCTCCTCCTCACCTCCTCATTTCTCACTCTATCTAGCCTAGTAACCCCTATCATACTTCTCAGACATTTCATCTCAAACACATTCAAACTCTTTCTCTCTTCCTCTCTCATGTTCCATGTTTCTGCCCCGTGCAGTGCTGTTGGCACAATCACTCCTTCATAAAACCTCCTCTCAGCATCCATTCCCAAATGTCTATTCCTCATTACACTTTTTAATCCACCAAGGCATTTACTCGCTTTTCTCAACCTACATTCTACCTCCACCCCACTCCTCCCTTTCCCACCACATTCCCACCCAAGTATCTAATACTATCCACTTCCTCCAGTCTTTCACCCTTAATACTCACTTCCAGCCTGCTGTCACTCTCTCCCCTTGTGCATCTCATCACCTTACTTTTGCCCTCATTGATCTTCAGCTTCCTTCTTTCACACACTTTCTCAAACTCTGTCACTAACTTCCTCAATTCCTCCTCTGATCCTGCTACAAGTGCAATGTCATCCGCAAACAACAACTTGCTCACCTCCCACTTTTCTCCAATTTCTTTAATCATCTCGAATCCCTGACCCACTACCCTTGCATTCATCTCTCGCACCATCCCATCCATGTAAAGATTGAACAGCCAGGGCGGCATAACACATCCCTGACGAAGTCCCACCTTTACCTCAAACCATTCATTATCTCCATTTCTAATCCTAACACATGCTCTACTACTCTCGTAAAAACTCTTGAATGCTCGATACAGCTTTCCTCCTATCCCATATATCTGCAGTACCTCCCACAGTGCCTTCCTGTCTACCCTGTCATAAGCGTTTTCCAGATCCATAAAAGCCCAAAAAACATCCTTACCTTTTCCTATAGCTTTCTCACATATCTGTCTTACCACAAAAATCTGATCTACACAACCCCTACCTATCCTAAACCCACACTGTTCCTCACCAATTACTCCCTCTGCTCCTCTCCTAATCCTCTCAATTAAGACCCTCCCATAAGCCTTCCCAACTACACTTAACAAGTTGATCCCTCTGAAACTACTACACTCACACTTGTCCCCCTTTCTCTTGTAAAGTGGAGCTATACAGGCACTCCTCCAGTCCTCCGGCACTGTACCCTCTCTTAAACAAACATTAAATAGCCTCACCAGCCAGTCCACCATAACTGTACCTCCTTTCTTCAGACATTCTGCATGACATCCATCCAACCCAGGTGCCTTACCTGCTCTCATCATCTTAACAGCTGCTTTCACTTCATCCTTTCCTATTTCTCCTCCATTTTCCTCACTCATCACTCTCATTTTCTTAGCGTTTCCCTCTGCAACTACCTTTCCCTCCCTATCCTCCTTCACATTTAGCAACTCCCTAAAATACTCTGTTCACCTTCCTCTCACTGCCTTCTCTTCCATTATCATCTCTACATCTGCACCTTTTACCTTTTCTTCTCTACTTGATTCGCCTCCTCTTTCTCTTTTAATTTCCTTCCAAAACATCTTTTTATTACTTTCAAAATTTTCTGTCATACTCTTACCTCATTTCACATCTGCTCTCCTCTTTGCTTCCTTTATCTTATGCTTAACTTCCCTTCTCTTTACTTTGTACCTCTCATACGATTCCCTCGTCCTAATTTGTAGCCAATCTATGAATTCCTGCTTCTTCTCTTCTACACCTTTGCTTCCTCATCCCACCACTCACTACCCTTCTTTCTATTTCCTCCGCCCTCCTTGTTCCACACACAATCTTTGCACACCATATGACTCCCTCCTTGAACTATCCCCATTCCTCCTCCACTCCTAGTTCTACTCTATCCTTTACTCCCTTCCACTCCCCTTTCAGCTTCTTATACTCATTCTCTTCTTTTCTCTCATTTAAGCAGTTCACTCTAAGTACCTCCCTACCTTCTGCTCTTTTCCTCTTTCTCCACCTATTATCCACTCTCAATTTACCTTCCACCAGAAAATGATCTGATATTCCCCCACTCTCTCCCCTTAGAACATGTACATCCTTAACTCTTCCTACCATACTCCTGGTCACCACTAAAAGTCCATTAACGCTCTATCTGCCACCCTTCCATCCACCACCCTCTCCCATGTGCACAGCTGCTATAAACTTCAAGAATAAAGAGCATGCCCTTCACTATCCTGAAAACTCTTTTTATTTCAGAGAAAACCCCGATATTGAATCTTCAGACACTTTTGCTGTTATCTCATCGTTAAGATCACCCACATAGATAGCGGCTATGGTTCTTGTTGTGCACGGAGACCGAAACTAGTGTTGTTTACCAGCTTGAGCATACAGCTGAGGCGACAGAAACACCGAACTGCTACACCGCATCTCTGATGTCAGCCGCTGCCCAGATGGTTTGGGAAGTATAAAAATTTGACGAGCAATTGTCCATTTGCATTTTACGGAAATCGAATCCAGGCCTCCTGCTTTCGTGGCAGGAACACTACTAACTCCACAGTATGTGAACTAATACAAAAAGGCTCACTTATATTGTGTAGACATACAGTCTTTGCATTAGCGTACATACGAGCAGCAATTACCATCTATGTCGAGTACAAACCGCTTCCATGCATGAAAACGTCTCGCAAAGACAGAGAAACGTTACGGTACCTACAGACACCAAGTGTGTGGGGGGGGGGGGAGGTACGTAATCCCTCAACAAACCATCATTCTTACCTTCCATTCATTGTTCATGGTAACATCTTCACCGCCCACACCGATGTTAAAGAACCTTATGTTCGGGGTACGGTAGTGCGACTCCTTACCCATCGTTGGGTCGAAGGCATAGACCTGGGGGACGGTGATTAAAGACACTCAGGTTAATACAAAGGATTACAAAAGAGGAGCATGCCGACAGGAGACCATTTGGTCCATGACTAGGTTGGATGCGGAGAAAATTACATTAATAAATAAATGAAGGAAAAAGAAATAAGAATTATAATAATATAAATAATAATAAATTAAATAAATGCATAGGTATAGTTAAATAATAAACAAACAGGTAAACAGTAAATAATAATAAATGGACAGGTAACTAATAATAAATGAAAATCAAACAAATAATAGTAAACAAGCACATAATAACAAATAGATAATATAAAATAATGAGCTGAGAGTAAGCAAATCCATTATAACATCACAAATGCTATAGCTGGCGAGCATTGCCGCCGCGGAAATTGAAACAACCTTAGTTGTTCAAAAAACACTTAAGCAGGAGGGAAAGGTACCTGTATTGTTCTGGTTACATAAATTGTGTGTACGTCAAGGGTTGTTGAGTTGTTGATGTAGCAGCCAACTGTGTAGTCCACTCTGTATCGCGAATTTTTTTAGACATGTAGTGTTCCATTAAAAAAAAAAAAAAAGTAATCTGAGGTTAGGATATATGTCTGTCTGTCTGTCTGTCTGTCTGTCTGTCTGTATGTATGTATGTATGTATGTATGTATGTATGTATGTATGTATGTATGTATGTATGTGCAATAAAAACACTAGGAACTTGTGTTCACAAATGTGTAAGCAACCACTGGGAAAAGTAAACTAACGAAGCAGAGCACTTTCGTATAATTACATCTTCAGTGCTGATACAGCACTGAAGCTGTAATTATACGAAAGCGCTCTGCTTCGTTAGTTTACTTTTCCCAGTGGTTACTTACGCATGTATGTATGTATGTATGTATGTATGTATGTATGTATGTATGTATGTATGTATGTATGTATGTATGTATGTATGTATGTATGTATTTAGAAATGTGCAATGCACAAAGGTCTGTCGGCCAGCTTACCTTGCAACCCTTGAGGTCCATTGCATCGTCGAAGGACCACTCATTGTTGATCCCGAACGAGAAAACGATGCAGTTGCGCTGAGCGAGGCCGTAGGGAGGATCCATGCAGACGACCTTGTCGCCGTCTATGAAATCGGAATGTAGTTTTCCGCCGAACGAAACCTTCGAAAACAACGACTACACTGAATACATGACCGGCAAAACGATCTTAGAAGACATTGTCAACACTAGAACAAACAGACTGGCAAAATTATCGTTTGAAAATAATGTCAACGGTGAATACGCGACTGTCAAAAGGATTTCTGTAAGCTCAAAATTATACACACAAGGCACGTAGACACCTCACCAGGCAAACTACAACGTCTTAGACGTAATATTCTGCTCGACATTACTGATATTCAATACATAATGGAGAAGAAAATAAAACTGGCCTCAAATTCATCATCACTGCAACCCAAACAACAAACATGCATACAGAGCCCTCACAAATTACTTCAAAGTCAACTAAATGAAGCTTACAAAGGAAATAGAACAAAATTTCCCTAAACTTCAACAACACAAACCTTACAAACGCATACAAAACAGACACAAAACACACGCAAAAAGTCTGTAGGGAAATTACCGGATATTCAGAGCCTTATCGAACAACGATACACACTAAAACGCAACTTTCCATGCCCACACATGGAAAATAGAACGATCCTAGAACTGGGGAATGAAATGACACAAAGAAGAGAAAAACAAACGAAACATATTGGATCTCCTTTGTTGACACGAGTAGCCATACTTGTACAAATTAGTCAACTTTATGGAACATTAAGAAGCATGACACTGTCCCACACTAACACAACGCGGCAACATAACCGCTTACAGACAATTACACTTGCTCATAGACCACACAACAGGCACAACACATGGATAAAAAAACTAAAACATTACTGCTACAGGGCCTGACACACACCTGAAACAAATCTATCCAGAAATTAGGCCCTCGAAGGCATAATTACACGATAATTGCTAACATTAGGACGTACGGTATTGATATTCCACTACTCAATTCCAAGGAACAAGCTACACTTGCTATGACGTTTCTCCACACCCTACCCGAAATAACAGAACTAACATTTTGTCCATTTTGTTCCCACACAACATGGTCTTGACCATTACCCTCTACAAATATACTACCAGTAGAACTAACACAACCAATACCTAACGACACCAATGACAGAAAACCACGCCAACTATTAACATCATTAAACATAAGTATGGCTTTTGATGCCGTTCCCCAACACAGACTCACAAACAAGATATACAACACAAACTTGCATGATAACACCAAACGCTGGACTGCCAACTATGGAGGCGCCTAAAGTCCTACGTACGCGACTTCCCATCGCACCTCATCACCACAACATCTCGTTTGCAAAGATCCTCAAAGCAGCAACAAATCAGTTATGTTTAGTTTGGTTAGCGATCTAACACGCTGTCAAATGTACTCTGTTACGGAAATGTATGTATCGAGCTAGTCCGCACAAGAGGTGACCTAAAAGCTTGAATAATTTCCATTTGAATTGTCTCCTGCTTCCCATGGGAATGTTTGTTTGTATTGTGCGCATATCTGTATCCAGAGACATACCTTGTTTCTGCAAATTATTGTCACGGTGTTCAGGTACTTAAAGAACTCCACCAAGGAGGGAAGGGGAACCTCCTGGCATGGATCTGGTGGCAAAGGGGATAAAAAATATGAAATAATAAACACAATACAGTAGATAGATAAAAAGGAAGATTCTTTTTCCGTAGGGTCTGTAAACGAAACTAAGGAAAACAAGTTTAAAAATATTGTCATGCAATTACTTCCGATGAGAGGAGATTGTGGCATCAAACCATATAATTAATTAAGTTGTCCAATTTAATGAGTCTGATTAAAATCAAATCTTATTTCTATTACGTGTGTGTGTTACGTTATAGAACTGCCTATGAGTCGCCACTTACATTACAGGGCCCTATGAGCCAGCTCATCTCTAGTAGTCTGTCTTAGACTAAGTTATCCGGTCTGTAGCCGGTAATTTACTGTAGGACTAGAGGTAGGGTAACAAATAACACTAGTCAACAAAAAATAAAAATGGTTTGTTAGCTCTACTTTTCGAGATACACCTACGTGTCACAACAGGATCCATTAGACTAGCAGCAGTATGTTTCTTACATTAACAGTTTCACGCCCTTCTGTATTGTCCTAGCAGTCATAAAAAGTGGTTGTACTCTGCAAGTTTTTAGACTTGTAATAAATAAGCTACTACTACTACTACTACTACTACTACTACTACTACTACTACTACTACTACTACTACTACTACTACTACTACTACTATTTTTTTTTTTTTTTTACACGACCTCCATCCTCGTGGAACCGTGTGGTGGAAGCAGCAGGATCTGTCCCCCACAGACACAGTTCATTGGCCCCTCTCCCGCCATTGACTGTGGTCGACGACCCTTTTATTTATCTATTTAATTGTTATTAATAATGCCTACTACTACTACTACTACTACTACTACTACTACTACTACTACTACTACTACTACTACTACTACTACTACTTCTACTACCACCACTACTACTACCACTACTACTACTACTACTACTACTACTACTACTACTACTACTACTACTACCACTACTACTACTACTACTACTATTTTTTTTTTTTTTTTTTTTCTTTATATATAATACGACCTCCATCCTATTGGAACTGTGTGGTGGAAGCAGCAGGGTCTGTCTTCCACAGACACAGTTCATTGGCCCCTCTCCCGCCAATGACTGTGGTCAACGACCCTTTCATTTGTTTATTTATTTATCTATTTTTAATAATGCCTAGTACAAAAGTTCATTTATCCTACTGTCAACCACCGTCTGCTCAAAATCCAGGTTTTGTATATGTGTTGATTTGGGCGGTGGGGACCTGGTACCTCTCAGGCACAAGAGGGCTGATCTTAGGAGTGAGAATGATAGTCTACATCTCATCCATGAAACAATGCTGCTTTTTGGTTGTTGTTTCTTTTCAGCCATTACCTCAGCCAGCCGAGCGTAGAATGCCTTTGCTCTAGGACCCATCCCACCTGAAGTCGTAAAGGTTATAGGAGTGAATGAGCCCTGGTCTACATTCTGTATGCGCTCCTCGTACATCCTGATCTTCTCATGCTCGTTCCGAGAGTGGGATGCCTCAATAGTTAGGTTGCTGTAACAGGGGGCCATCGGATCAAATATTCGCATGTCAAAGAAAGCCAATTGTCCCCGTGTCCAGAAACCTCTTGCGCTGACATCCACTCTTGCTTCATCTGATGTGTTGGACGTGCGGTATCTGAAGTTCTCCCCTCCTAGTTGGTTCGATAGTCACATCCTTGCACACCTCCTGAAGCATTTGGGCAGTGAGATCTCTTACCTCATCGTGTCGCATGCAAATAAATCCACCTTGCTTGCATATCATTGCATGGTCTGTAGTAAATTGTACACCACAGGAGCATCTGTTAGGCAGCCCTCCTAATGGCCATCCATACCTCAGGGCAATGGCATCCGTGAATTCTCTTTTGTTTAGGGTGAATCCCTTTGCCCTGATTGGTAGTGCTGTCAGCCAATTAGACGCCCCAGCTTCCTGCGCCATTGTTATCTTTCTTTTTATATAATTCGATAGCCGAGCTAGAAGTGCTTGAAGTTCCTCCTTCTGCCTCTCCTCCCTTCCCTTTGAAATGTTTCTTCTAATTTCCCTAACCTCCTCCATGATAGTCTCCTTCCGTTGATCTTGTGACACGATGTTGTTTGTCAATGAGGACGTGAGTTTCATGGAGTTTCGGTGTTCTGTGTCGGCAAGGTTTAGCGGGTTGGAGATACCTAGCCCTCCCAATCTAGGTGGAAGTTCCATAAGTTTTCTTTCCTCTTCGTTTATTGTCCGTCCGTTGGTGATGGCCGGTATTAGCTCGTTTCTGATGGTTTCTTCAAGGGGTCTTAGTAGGTCGGTGATGTTCGGTACCGTCCTTAATATGTAGTTCCACTTATGTTTCACACCATATATGAATGCGGCATATGCCGCCTGCGGTTCGGTCTTTGCAAAGTTGGCTAGAATCCTAACTTCCGCCACCCATTCGTTAACTTTCTTTTCAACATATTGCTTCTTAAAGGATTCTGAGCCGATCACTGCACCGAGATGTCTTTCCCCCTCCTTTGTTACCTTCACTTCACTGTTCTCAAAGAGGATTCTGGCATTGTTAAAGTACTCTGGCTTCACTATGAGGACAGATTTCTTTGCATTCGGAATGTAACCTAAGCCCGGGCCGTGTGCCAACACCAGATCCCACCACTTTTTTAGGTCAGCTACTTTTCCTGCGCCCGTGAGATCATCTGCGTATGCTACCTGTTTGACCCCGGTGTCCTCATATTGTATCTTCTGCTGCAGGTGCATAAGACCGAGCGCATACATTGCCATGGCCACCGGGTCTCCCTGAGTGGTGCCTTCCGCTGATTTGATGATCTCCACTTTCGATTCTTTCTTCTCCGCCCTGCTGGTGACAAATAGGTTTGCAGGTTCTCTGTATGTGTTCTCCACATACTTGGCCAATACTGGGCATTTAATTTTGATGTGGTGTATGGTAGCCTCTCTATTTAAGTTGTTGAATGCGTTTGATGCATCGACTAATAGGACTGCTTCGCAGTCTGGTTCCTCGAATATTTTTCTCATGGCGTGGACTGCAGCCTCAGAACCCGCCTGTTGCCCTGCGCACACCTGCAGGTTGCCAGCCGCTTCTCGCACCTCATCCTTCGCGACTTCCATAATTGCTTTTCCTATTATTCTTCTTAGCACCTCGCCTATACCAATCGGGCGACAGCCAGGTTTCTTATCTAGCGGGATAAGTCTACACGCTGTGTATGCCTCCAGGTGCTGACAGTCTTCAGACGCCAGTTTCTTCGCCAAACCAGCGATGGTCTCCTGCAGTCCCACCGCTGCCGTTCCAAATAGGCTGGTGCTAAGGAGACATTTCCATCCAGACGAATCTAATCCCGATGGTCCCGCCGCTCCTTGGGTGTGTAGAGCAAGGTTCCAGATCCTTTCTCTTGTGATGCTGTCAAAAACTACCTTGTGGGGTGGAAGGTAGTCACCATTGAATTTAGAGTCCAGGTTCGCTGGTCTTGCTATTGGATGTTTTTCTTTCAGGATCTTTATCGTTTCCTCGTTTAGGGGTAGAACTCCAGGATCTTCATTCTCCCCTGCGAGCGTTCTCATGGCAGCCGCCACCTTTCCCTGCCTCATCTTGTTAGCAAAATTCCTGGCTTTGTCTTCTGGACTTTTCTTTCTGTTGATGCCCTTGTTGAGTCTATCTTGGATAGCCTCCGCTTCCATCAACAGTTGCTCTACTTCTCCCTTTTCCCACTTTTCCATCCTCCGTTGCAATGCCTGGACATTCTCTGAGTGCTTAGATTTCCTGTGGGTCCTCTGGCATGTAAGGTGTGGGAGGATAGCTAGCGTTTTGAATACCATCGGGGCGTAGGGAGATGAATTTATATATGCTCTTAATAGATCGGTCATCTCCTCTATTAGGCGTTTGGATGCATTGCATTTAGGTGGGGTGAAGAGGTTTCCTGGAGAACTACTACTACTACTACTACTACTACTACTACTACTACTACTACTACTACTACTACTACTACTACTACTTCTACTTCTACTACTACTACTACTACTACTACTACTACTATTACTACTACTACTGCTACTACTACTACTACTACTACTTTTTTTTTTTTTTTTTTTTTTTTATAATACGACCTCCATCCTATTGGAACTGTGTGGTGGAAGCAGCAGGGTCTGTCTTCCACAGACACAGTTCATTGGCCCCTCTCCCGCCAATGACTGTGGTCGACGACCCTTTTATTTGTCTATTTATTCATTTATTTTTGATAATGCCTAGTACAAAAGTTCATTTATCCTACTGTCAACCACCGTCTGCTCAAAATCCAGGTTTTGTATATGTGTTGATTTGGGCGGTGGGGACCTGGTACCTCTCAGGCATAAGAGGGCTGATCTCAGGAGTGAGAATGATAGTCTACATCTCATCCATGAAACAATGCTGCTTTTTGGTTGTTGTTTCTTTTCAGCCATTACCTCAGCCAGCCGAGCGTAGAATGCCTTTGCTCTAGGACCCATCCCACCTGAAGTCGTAAAGGTTATAGGAGTGAATGAGCCCTGGTCTACATTCTGTATGCGCTCTTCGTACATCCTGATCTTCTCATGCTCGTTCCGAGAGTGGGATGCCTCAATAGTTAGGTTGCTGTAACAGGGGGCCATCGGATCAAATATTCGCATGTCAAAGAAAGCCAATTGTCCCCGTGTCCAGAAACCTCTTGCGCTGACATCCACTCTTGCTTCATCTGATGTGTTGGACGTGCGGTATCTGAAGTTCTCCCCTCCTAGTGGGAGTAATGTTGGTTCGATAGTCACATCCTTGCACACCTCCTGAAGCATTTGGGCAGTGAGATCTCTTACCTCATCGTGTCGCATGCAAATGAATCCACCTTGCTTGCATATCATTGCATGGTCTGGAGTAAATTGTGAATCCCTTTGCCCAGATTGGTAGTGCTGTCAGCCAATTGGACGCCCCAGCTTCCTGCGCCATTGTTATCTTTCTTTTTATATGATTCGATAGCCAAGCTAGAAGTGCTTGAAGTTCCTCCTTCTGCCTCTCCTCCCTTCCCTTTGAAATGTTTCTTCTAATTTCCCTAACCTCCTCCATGATAGTCTCCTTCCGTTGATCTTGTGACACGATGTTGTTTGTCAATGAGGACGTGAGTTTCATGGAGTTTCGGTGTTCTGTGTCGGCAAGGTTTAGCGGGTTGGAGATACCTAGCCCTCCCAATCTAGGTGGAAGTTCCATAAGTTTTCTTTCCTCTTCGTTTATTGTCCGTCCGTTGGTGATGGCCGGTATTAGCTCGTTTCTGATGGTTTCTTCAAGGGGTCTTAGTAGGTCGGTGATGTTCGGTACCGTCCTTAATATGTAGTTCCACTTATGTTTCACACTACTACTACTACTACTACTACTACTACTACTACTACTACTACTACTACTACTACTACTACTACTACTACTACTACTACTGCTGCTGCTGCTGCTGCTACTGCTGCTGCTACTACTACTACTACTACTACTACTACTACTACTACTACTACTACTACTACTACTACTACTACTACTACTACTACTACTACTACTACTACTACAACTACAGGGCATGATAGGTAAGGTGGAGGGGAGGGGGGTTTAGTGTAGAAAAAATGAAATGGACGGAAGTTGAAGTTATAATAATAGATATGGGGCAGATCCACTTGCTGTTTTTGTTATTTTTTGTTGAGTGTTAATTTGTCTACCTGTTCTTGGGGCACCAACTTCGGTATCCCTCGAGATCAGAGGAGGAACCAGAACGGTGCTGGGTTACAGAGCGACCCAATTTTTGATGAAGTACACTCATCTAGACCACATCTAAGTGGACAAAGGATGTTAAAAACGTGGGAAAGTAACACTAAGACAAATCGAGGCTTTCAAGTCATGATTAGATAATACTGACAACTCTTGAGACAGTTTCTCACACTGAGGACGCTGACTCGAGACCATGCGCTTGAAATAAGAAGCCACGACAAAAGGCATAAACACATGTCATGCACGTATTTAAAACTACTGATCTTCACACGTAATGCACCACATAGTAGTTACCATATGTCACTAACACTAGCTTAATGATAACAACAATAATGATAATAACCTTCAAAAAACGATATGTATCGCTGCCCAGGTGGTTTTCCAGCATCGATCGACGTATCCTCTTGGTTCTTGCAGCTGTTTGGATTCAGGTTATTCTGTCTTTGCATTTGACTGCTGTCGTCCAAAAGTATACCTCGGATGCTGGATTCTGTGGATCTAAACAATAAAGAGCTAGAAAAGGAACTCATTATAAACTGTGGGACCTAACAACGGCGAAAAAGAATGAAAATTATCTGAGGCCGAACTCAAAAAACTTTAGTGATTCTAACACACACATACACACACACACACACACACACATACACACACACACACACACACAAACACACACATTATATGTGTATATATATTTTTTCTTTTTTTCAGTACTCCGGCCAAAGCAAATTTCCTAATAATTTCAGTTTCTAGCCAAAACATAGATATAATACAAAACATTGGTGTAACAAACTATACAAATGGATGATTGTGCCCACATCAATGTACAGGGCAGAGATTTAAGAGAAGAAGAGTCTAAATGTACTTGAGATGAAGTGCTTACGGAGAATGGTGGGGGTCAAAGGATTATTAGAGTGAAAAATGAAGAAATAAGACAGAACGGGAAAAATAAAAAGGGTTGGCAGATTGGATTGATTAAAGAATACTTGGATGGTTTGGACATATGGAAAGAACGAGTGAAGAAAGACTAGCAAAAAGAGTGTGGAAGGTATAGGTGGATGGAGTGAACTTGGTAGGAAGACCGAAAATGAAATGGATGGATGAGGTGAAGGAGATCTTGGTTAAAGAGGGAATTATATAGGTGGATGGAGTGAACGTGATAGGAAGACCTAGAATGAAACGGATGGATGGGGTGAAGATCTTGGTTAAAGAGGGAATTATATAGGTGGATGGAGTGAACGTGATAGGAAGACCGAGAATGAAATAGATGGATGGAGTGAAGGGGATCTTGGTTAAAGAGGGAATTATATAGGTGGATGGAGTGAACGTGATAGGAAGACCGAGAATGAAATAGATGGATGGAATGAAGGGGATCTTGGTTAAAGAGGGAATTATATAGGTGGATGGAGTGAACGTGATAGGAAGACCGAGAATGAAACGGATGGATGGGGTGAAGGGGATCTTGGTTAAAGAGGGAATTATATAGGTGGATGGAGTGAACGTGATAGGAAGACCGAGAATGAAACAGATGGATGGAGTGAAGGGGATCTTGGTTAAAGAGGGGATTATATAGGTGGATGGAGTGAACGTGATAGGAAGACCGAGAATGAAACGGATGGATGGAGTGAAGGGGATCTTGGTTAAAGAGGGAATTGTATAGGTGGATGGAGTGAACGTGATAGGAAGACCGAGAATGAAACAGATGGATGGGGTGAAGGGGATCTTGGTTAAAGAGGGAATTATATAGGTGGATGGAGTGAACGTGATAGGAAGACCGAGAATGAAACGGATGGATGGAGTGAAGGGGATCTTGGTTAAAGAGGGAATTGTATAGGTGGATGTAGTGAACGTGGTAGGAAGACCGAGAATGAAACGGATGGATGGGGTGAAGGGGGGCCTTGGTTAAAGAGGGAATTATATAGGTGGATGGAGTGAACGTGATAGGAAGACCGAGAATGAAACAGATGGATGGAGTGAAGAGGATCTTGGTTAAAGAGGGGATTATATAGGTGGATGGAGTG
Source organism: Oratosquilla oratoria (assembly GCF_046742065.1). Classification (NCBI taxonomy): domain Eukaryota; kingdom Metazoa; phylum Arthropoda; class Malacostraca; order Stomatopoda; family Squillidae; genus Oratosquilla; species Oratosquilla oratoria. The sequence continues at coordinate 69,711,831 of NC_134783.1, forward strand.
AACGTGATAGGAAGACCGAGAATGAAATAGATGGATGGGGTGAAGGGGATCTTGGTTAAAGAGGGAATTATATAGGTGGATGGAGTGAACGTGATAGGAAGACCGATAATGAAGTGGATGGATGGGGTGAAGGGGGACCTTGGTTAAAGAGGGAATTATATAGGTGGATGGAGTGAACGTGATAGGAAGACCGATAATGAAGTGGATGGATGGGGTGAAGGGGGACCTTGGTTAAAGAGGGAATTTATCTGTCAAGCAGGAGATGAGAAGGGCAAGAGATAAATGTGAGGGGAGGGTTGTTGTAAATGGGTGACAATGAGACACAAACCGTAGGAATTTCTTCTTCACTATTCTGTAATATCTCGAGCGGGAGGGTCACCATTCAATGAATCGGTTGGGCGGGGGAGGGGGACCAGTTTCGGGTTTTGAGCCCTACTGTGGTGTTATGTCTTCTTGCATTGCTTCTGACCTAAGTAGAGGTTGGGGATAGGCGATGCCTCATTAACAAGGAGCTAAGGGAGAAAGGAAAACAAATGGGTGATGGATGGTGGAAAGGTGAATGTATGTGTGTGTGTGTTCGTCTAAACGTATCTATAACTAATACCTAATTATTACAGAAGAAAAGAACTACACTCATAGAGTCTCGTGCCTATGTTTTCATTGGTCAAACTTGGCTTTGAATTCGTTTGTGCTTTGTGATCGGACTACTTGTTTGGCTCAGCTATTTCACAGTTCCATGCGTCTGTGCAGAAAACGGCATTTCTTGACATCTCTCAATTACTCTGCCCTTTTCAGTCTTTTTTTCCCATAACCTCATGTTGCTTTCCCATCGTAAACGAAGAGATCTTCATGGCGTTCAACCAATGTGCCGTACTTTTTAAACCTGGAATGTTGGCTGTGAACTCACGTACCTTTTATAGATGAAGTGGCCGAGCATCAGAAGGAATATGACAACTAGACTCGTAATGCCCAATTGGTAAACGGAGCGGGACATCGTCGGCTCAGGGAAGGCACGAACTACTTCGGTTCTGTGATGACAACACTGCTCTCTCTCTCTCTCTCTCTCTCCAGCACTCAAGGAAGACGATTCGCTCTTAACCGAAGGGTTTCGAGTTGTCAGAGGCAGGCCAGATGTCCTGACACAATTATAATAATAGTAATAATGATAACAACAATAACAATAATTATAATAATGATAACAATAATCATATTAATAATAATAATAATGATGATAGTAGTGACACTAATAATAATGACACTAGTAATGATAATAATGTTAATAGCAATGATAATGATAATTCTATCATTATAATTCATCTACAGCATATACTTGAACTTCACCGAGAAACTTAAGTAATATATCTTTCATCGAAATCTTACCCACAATGTTCCGCTATTCGTCCATTTCTACTTTCTTCCATCCCTTACACA
>NC_134783.1:69718261-69723261 GCF_046742065.1 Oratosquilla oratoria
ACAAGTGATGGTGGAGGTGCTGTTGTACCTCGGCCCCACAGAGGCGGATCCAGTGGAAGGCGATTGCTGGATTGACGTTACTGTAGACGTCACCAACTATTGTTGTTGTTGTTGTTTTTTCCCCGCCCGGCTAACACCAGGTGGCTAGTGGAACACTTGGGGAGAGACAGCCACCAACACTGCAAACTGTGGGGCACAGGTGCAACAGCTTTTTCACCACTACTCTATGTGCTCTTGTTACTTTTGGTCATCTTTCTATTCTTTCCGTTGTTTCTTCTCTGTTGTATCGTAGTGATGAAATAACATGTGTTACACGTTTTATGTGATTTGAATTGGGGGTGTTTAATAGAGTTGCTAGGGTTTTGGCTCATAGTGAGGTTTTGATTTTAGTTCTCGTGTTATGGATTCTCCTTGTGGCCACATATCATGGAAAGTTCTGTATTTTGTCTTCAAGTGCATCGTATATTCTCATGGGGCATTTTTGTGTGACAGACTTAGGCTGCATTTACACCGAGTTCTCAGCTGATTCTCCTCAACCGTTGTTATTTCGTTTGAGTAGAAACGACGTTGGTTACAATCTTTCATCTTCTCAGTCTTCAGAACAGCGGCGGCGCCAAGGGGGGACTTGGGGGGTGGGGGCTTTAGCCTCCCCAAAAAAGTGGTCAGCCCCCCCCCCATTAGCCCCCCCCAACTGAAATTAGCAAATTGAAAATCTAAAACACTCATTAAAACAGTTTTATTAAGTGGGATTTTTAATAGCCAGGGCTAAAAATTTGTCAGCCATCGGCGCTGGCCTTACCATTAACCGCCTCCCCATCTGAAATGAGGACAATATATGTGTATTATTGCGGCGTTATGCAACTTCAACTGTTTTCATTATATATGACCCACGCCTCAAATCACCTGTAACCCGTTGTAGAAATGTCACACATTACAGATAGCCTATCTGTAATGTGTGGCATATATGCATAGCCTAACGAATCAGGGCGTAGCCAGGCGACAATAGTATTCCCAAAGTATATAGACCAGGGGTTCTCAAAGTGGTCGATCGGAATATCCAAGGGGTCAATGAATAGCAAGGGGGTCGATGAATAATCAGGGGGTCGGTGAATGTTTACTACTGAAGTAGAGGAGATCATTTAAAGATAATTTCAAACTACAAAATTACACTGTATTAATGATTATGCTAATAAACATTTTTAGTTAATACCAATCATTGCTTTGATACCGATAATATAAAAAGATTTTATAATAGGTCCCCAGTGCAGATCTTAATCTTTTTTCAACCACATTATCTTTTTACCTTTAATTTCATGTCATCACGAACGAGACTGACAATGTCTCCGACGAGCGCATTGTCAGTCTCGTTCGTGATGACATGGAATTAAAGGTAAAAAGTTAATGTGGTTGAAAAAAGATGTATATATATATATATATATGTATGTATATATATGTATGTATATATATGTATATATATATATATACATATATATATATATATATATATATACGACGCACCCAACTTATATTATATTTTACCTCTGTCACACTCCAAACTTCATCATAGTTCTTAACTCCTAAAATTTTCTTCGCATTCATTCTTATCCTCTACCCACGTTGATTTTTTCTATGTCATATTTGAGATGGTGCCAATATGAATGGATCGTATTTATATGGAAAACCAGATATAACTGATATTAATGACTAATGAGACAGTAATTTCTTAAAGACGTAATAGATGATGAAATCAATTCAAACTAATTAAATAAAATCAATTGAAATTTCAATTTCATAGCCTTCGTTGTCCATGCAAGTTTGGTATGTAGTGTTCATAAGCAAGATGCATATTTTAGGCAAAATTGCGTTCTTGGCAACTATAAACTTCAATCAGTTTGATTGGGAACACTTTCAGGAGTCTCTTGGTTGTTATTCATGTGGTTTCAATTTGGTTGGTTGTGGGTTTGTTTGTGATTTTGTAAATGCTGAGGTTTTTCAACTTCCTGTTTCAATCTTGTAAATCGTTTTCCCCACATGGAGATGATTTCACTTCATGTGTCTGTTTTTATATTGTGGTGCTGCTACTGATATATGGGCTTTTTTTATGCATAATTATACAAAAAACTGTATATGTACTTTCCACTGTTCTTGTTTCGTTGTGAAGTACATGCTTTTTCTTAATTTCACAGTTCCACTAATAACTATACAGGCTCTTATTTCTTAAGGATGTTTTCTATTCGTTTAGTGGTTGTTGCTCGCAGCACATTAGCGAAGGGAACCTGCTCGGTTTCGAGTCCAATATTACCAATATTGGATTTTAAACGAATCCAGCGACCCTATCAAGAAGACACTGTTACTACACTATAGATGTTGTTATTTGATAATAGTGATATTGAGAACGCCCATAATGTTTTATATGAACTTTGGGTTTAAAGACAAAGAGGAAAGATAGAAATGTTAAAGAAGAAATATTAATCTTTTGTTAGAGAATTAGAATCAATGTAAAAATTAATAAGCGTAACATATTTTTGTAACAAAAGTCATCTAAAGGATGGAATATCTATACAAATATTCAACCTATGCTAACCTAACCGAACCAAACCTAATTTAGTTAATTCAGTTAAAACCTAACCTAAACTAAACCTAACCTACCTCATGTATTTCCCAATGGTGACAATTGACGAATGAGTCACATAGTCTATAAGTGGTCCGAATCAGCCATAGCTAGCGAGGGCGGAATGAGCCACGAAAATTAACACAATTTCTGATTGTTAGGGTGTTATGTATAGGGCCTATGGTACTTAAAGAAAAATTCGTCCCACCCCCATTTTTAACCATGTGTTCTATTTTTCTGTATAGGTCATGGATCGCTTCCTAATTCCCCACAAGAGGCAACGAGTTAATGACGACGATCAAGAACCATGTACTTCTAGTTCTACTAAAAATCCGGAGTTGGAAGAGAATGTGGATGATGACAGTACTCAGAAAAACACAAGACGTCCTCCAGGGCCAAACGACGTCAGTCTGCTGCCAGATAGTGGGCCTACCTATCCTGATTTGAAGGAATATCCTTCACACATGCAAAGTGGTCAGACAAGATCATTCACTAAAAGATGGCACCAACAATATTCTTGGCTTGAATATTCCGTGGTCAAAGATGCAGCTTACTGTTTTGTGTGTAGTCATTTTACAACTTCCCATCTTGGTCGAGCTGAACAATCATTCACCCACAACGGATTCAAGAACTGGAAGAATGCAACCATGTCTCTGAAGGCTCATGATACTTCAGCTTGTCATAAATTTGCGATGCAAGCTTGGGGAGAATTCAAATTGCAGAAAGTTACAGGGGCAACAATTTATCAAGCCAAAACAGTGGCGGAAAATCGGCGGTACGTTAGAGCAGTTATTGATGTACTTCTCTATACAGCATGTCAAAATGTTGCCCAGAGAGGGCACAGAGAAGGGGTTGTATCCGATAATCGAGGACACTTTTTGGAATTACTTAATGTGCTAGCCAAATACGATCATACAGTTGCAAAAAAAGTTAACGGTCCGGAGAAAGCAAAATATACTCACCACGATATACAGAATGAATTATTTGAAATAATGGCAGGTATGATCAGAAAGGAGATAAGTGATGAGGTGAAACAAGCAGAGCACTTTGCCATCATGGTGGACGAAACGAGGGATATAGCGAAGAAGGAGCAGATCTCTATTGTTGTGAGGTATCTCCATGATCAGGAGCTTCATGAAGAATTCTTGGATTCCACACCGGCTGAAGGCCTTGATGCAGAATCGTTACTCCAGAAGATAAAAGAAACTTTAGCCAAATGTAAAATTGACCACAATACCTGTGTCGGTCAGTGCTATGATGGGATGGAGCGGCAGTTATGTTGGGTTGCACCAATGGGGTCCAAGAAAGATTCAGAAGAGATGTTTCACAGGCTGTATACATCCACTGCTATGCTCATAGGCTAAACTTCATTTTAGTTGACTGTGTAAACAATATAAGGTCAATCTCTGAGTTTTTTGTCACAATCCAATCACTGTACAATTTTTTCTCCTCGTCGGTACTGCATCAGGAATTTCTAAAATTCCAAAAGGAGCTGAACCCAGAAAGACCACATATAGAACTCAAACGGTTATTGGACACCAGATGGGCATGCCAACACTCTGCCTGCCAAGCTGTTAAGAGGACCTTGCCTGCCATCGTTGCAACCCTATAACATCTAATGGAAGGGGAAAATGTGGACAGGGCCAGTGGAGCAAGTTCACTCACTGCCCTTCTGGATCACCATTTTATGACGAATCTAGTGTTCATGGAGAGTTTGCTGCATTTGACGAAAACCTTGTCAGATCAACTCCAGTCTCCTGATCTCCAGCTTGCCTCAGCAGTTGATTTGGTTGAAGCGGCGATGCCTAGTCTCACAGAGATGAGAAACGAAGAGAGCTGGGAGCAACTACGAAATCATGCTGAAGAATTGTGCCAGACTGTAGGGATTTGCAGACAACTTGCGCGTCAGAGGCAAAGGGCAGCCCCACGATACTTGGATGAGTTTGTCATAACATCCGGCATAGGAGCACAACATCTACAGACAACAGCACCAGCAAAGACAAAATATTTATTTCAGTCCCTAACTCTAGATACGCACCATTAATTAGTAGTTTTTTTAAAGAACAGCAGAATAAAATTAGGAACATCAGCAGGAAAGAGAATTGGCGAGTTTACCAGAAATACAGAAAATTTGCAAGAAAATAAGTGTTGTTTACAGAATGCCTTGTACAGGTTGTGAGAAAGTTTACATTGGTGAGACAGGACGCGGCATGGACAGAAGATTAGAACACAAGAGGGATGTGAAACATCACAGAACATCAAATGCCCTTGTAGTTCATATCGATGAAGAAAATCATTTGCCAAACTGGAAGGAAGCCCACATTCAACATAGAAAAATAGGAAAAAAGAAAAGGAAAGCTTTGGAGGCGGCACACATTGCCACGAGAAA
>NC_134783.1:69733261-69735761 GCF_046742065.1 Oratosquilla oratoria
GTCACTTGATATTTGTTCGAAATGTTTGATCTATTTACCTAATCCTTTCATTCGTCAACAAGCAAGATGATTTCGCGTCTTCTTAAGGCCAGTTCCCCCCCTTTACTTCTCCTTTTTTTCAAGAACCTCGTTCTCTGCACTCTTGACATATTTATCTTGGACACCATTGTCCTCGAAATCTCTTTGTTAAACCCTTCCTAAGCTAAGAATTTAATGTAGACTTTAACTGTGTTCTGGACGTTCGCTGGCCGAGTAGGTTAGTGCGTCGCTCCTTGCGACGGAGGTCGAGGTGATGGCAGTTCGAACCCTGCCACCGGTGAGTTGGACCAAGGGCATGGTCCATTCAATTCCATCCTACAAAGTCCTTTGTAAGGGGCACCGTCCTAGCCTCCTGGTAGGGGGAGCTCACAACGTTAAATCGAATTATCAATCAATTGTGGAATGTGCTCTCAGAATTCTGGTTTACCTTCTCCTTTGGAGTCGAGAATTCCATCCTTTCTAACCAGGTCATACATGAAATCATACATTCAAACTTTTCATAAATGTAAGAAATTATTATCATTACTGCTTTTCTTTAGCTGTTTTTGTACAAAGGTAAAACTTGCTATACAGGCATGTATTAATGTATGCATATATCATAAACATATACTTGAATATATGTATGCATGCATGTATGAGTGTGTCCATGTATATGTATGGATGTACATAATGTAGGTATAAAAGTATACATGTATTAATGTATGCATACATATATATATATATATATATATATATATATAAATGCATGCATACGTGAATATATATGTGCGTGTAACAGTGTTTGTATGCATATGTATAAGTTCATGGTGATGATTGACTCATTTCCTCGTTCTTCTATTTGGTCAAGACAATACGTTGATTCTTGGTAAAATGTGGCGTATACAGCAAATATGACCAAGACAAGTGAGAGGCGAGAAGAAAATTATATTCCATCTGCCATTTCGAAGGCATTCTTATGTCACAAAAAGATAATAACAAATAAGTTGATAGTATGATTATTTAAAAAGTTAGATAAGTAAATGAATTAATGGATAAATGAATAAACAAGTAGATGAATGAATGAATAAATACATAAATACACAAATAAATAAGGAAATATTTACGTAAATAGATTGATGAATAAATTAAAAGACATATGAATAAATAAGTAAATTAGCAAATAGATAAATGAACAAATAAGATGAATAAGTAAATGAACAAGTGAATGATCTAATGAATAATTAAGTAAATAGATAAATCAATCGATCAATAGATATATAAATAATTTATTTGCTTATTTTCTATTAATGATTCATCATAAATCATTATCATTTTTCTGTTTATTTATCATTTATCATTATCTATTCATCTAGTTCATTCATTTATTTTTATTTGGTTTCGATATATATATATATATATATATATATATGTATATACATATATATATATATATGTGTGTGTGTGTGTGTGTGTGTGTGTGTGTGTGTGTGTGTGTGTGTGTGTGTGTGTGTGTGTGTGTGTGTGTGTGTGTGTGTGTGTGTGTGTGTGTGTTTGTGTGTGTATACATACATATGTATATATATGTATATATATATATATATATATATATATGTATATATATACTGTATATATATATATATATATATATATATATATATATGTATATATATATATATATATATGCTCTTTGTAATCTCTGCGTAGAGGAGGCTGTGCGAGAGGCAGAAATGGCTTTATTAGAGGTTTGGAAGCGGGTGAAAGAATAATTACTTAATTATCCGTTTTTTATAGCTATAGCAGCACGGTACCGGTTCCTCGTGTAAGAAGGACCAGTTTGTAAGTCTTCATGAGCATTTGCACTTTTGATTGAATTATGGAAATGCATAACAACATCAAACATCTCACACCAGGTGGCACTGCATCACATAATGTTATCAAAAACTATTGTCCTAAGCCCCTAACAGCCCAAGCACATGGTGCAAAAAATGACTGATGTAACATTCACGCCTTTACAATGCTGAACGAAACTTAGTGTCTAGTAAGAGCTACGAAAGGAAGAGGAAGAGCACGAGATTGTCCGCAGGGATAGAAGCGCTGGTAAATTACAGTCCATAACAACGAAAGGGGGTGAAGTCTATCAAAAGAAACACCATGTGATAATGGGGCTTTCATTATTACGGCGTTTCGCTTGTCAGAGCTTCATCAAGTACGAAGTCGTGGATAAAAAAAAAAAAAAAATCTGAGAACACACAGGAGGACTCGGGGAACGGAGGAAGGTCACTAGAGCCTAGGGACGGTAAGGAGGATGGAGGGTAATAGTCCGCCGTGGTGCAGAAGGTCAACTGCTACTCACATAATTCCTTTTATTAGACTTGTCGGCAACTGCCAAATGCATACAACAAAGGAAATGGTGATGAGCATCCATTATCAGAAACTCATGTAAAGGGTAGGCCTGCGCTGACTACGAATACTAGACATGGGT
>NC_134783.1:69740761-69748261 GCF_046742065.1 Oratosquilla oratoria
GAAGAGGACAACTGAGGCAGAGGAGGATAATTGAGGCAGAGGAGGACAATTGAGACAGAGGAAGACAATTGAGGCAGGACGCATACAAGAGAAAGTGCGAAGCTTCGGAAATAATGTGTTTATTTAACCAAGGATGCAGCCAACCAGAATGCTGACCCATGGAAAGAAGCCCTAAGATCAGCAAGCTCAACTTGACAAATGAGCCTGACTTTGATTATAAACTGTCATTTCTTAACCTCCAGTATATTCTCTGTGATCAAGACTATTCAGAATGTTTGAGAATATAGTTATTCCTGTTAAATCTCTAGATTTTTTTTCTATCTTCCCAACGTTTATCAAACAAACCTCTTTCCTTACCAACATTTTGATCAAATTTTCTATATACTGGGTAGATTGATTGTCTATTACTGTCTCGGATTCTTTACGACCTCCCAACATTGATCAAACAAGTCTGTCAACCATGAAATCTATTCTTCATTAATATTGTTATCACTCTTTTTATATAATAAACAGATTGTTGATTTCTGTTGTCTCCATCTTTCAAATATCTATTAAACAAATAACTGAGCCATACATTTTTTTTAGGCTACTTCCAGTTTCTGCATTCTGTTCTTTATACTCTACTGTCTTCCGTCATCTTCATATTCTGCATACTTTATCCGTTTACATGATTTCCACTGTAATTCACTATATATTTTTAGATATTGTTTTGTCCGTTTACAAGATTTCCATTGTAATTCGCTATATATTTTTGAATATTGTTTTTTTAGTTTGTAATAATTTCTCTGGTTTCTTATCTTATTGCATTTGTAGACGGTGAGTCAACTTACCTGCACTTTTAAATAATGTGTTGACTCGTGATAAACAGACTGTGGCGCTTGATAACCTCTCGTGTTGCAGATCAAGACACTAACACTGCACCATAAGAACAGAAGAACGTAAGAATAAAGGAGACTGCAAGAGACCATAAGGCCTACACTAGCCAGTTACATGTCCATTGCGGTCTCTTACGGTCTCTTACGGTCTCTTGCGGTCTCCTTCATCATTACGTTGCACCAGCAACCCGTGGAAATGAACAAGCACTGCTTGACACCAGAAAAGTCTTGGCTGTCATATTCTCAACACGTACACATACCTACGCCAGCAAATACTTCATGATATTCTATTGTGCACAAATTGTTCTTTCCTCACTTCGGTAAATTTTGAATGCCCACTGTACAGACGAAAAACCATAGAATTTTTTATTTTTTATTTCATGAGCTACATCAGATTTTCTTAACTCGTTTCTTGCAGACACTGCTGTGCTGCCCAAGAACTTGATATTATTCTAGCGTGAAATTAAATGATGCTTATAAGCATTAATTATAAGTTTCGAAAGGAAAATACAATGACGTATCATTTGGGCTTAGGTGTAACTATGACTTGACTTGAAAATATTATGATTAATGTTGAATGCATTGTTCTTAATCATATAAACATATTCAGGACCATTGTAGTTTACTCACCTAGCATCAAAATAGTCATTAATTATTTTAGATTGATTCTTTCATATTTTGTTTTTCATATATTGTATTATTCATCATTACATAATGAATGGGAATCCTTTTTGTAATATGTATTTGAAGTATATTTTGAATCGTCCAACCACAAGTAAACTCATCCAACAGTACAGAGGGGCTTCTCTCGAGTTAGGCTGTCAGTGATATATGCAGGAGTTCACTGACAGTACTCAGACTCCCATCCTTCACAAGTGGGTGATAATGAAGATTTAGCCTCCGGCGCCCTCAAGCCACCGACTTAAACCTGAACTAAGAGGGAAGAAAGGTAGTTCGTAAGATATATTTTTTCTTTTAAGAACATAAAATAGTCTATTCTTCTCATAGAACAACCGATTGTCTCAGTAGTCACTATATGGTTACTAAGATATATTATTTTCTTTTAAGAACATAAAATGGTCTATTCTTATCATAGAACAACCGATTGTCTTAGCAATCACTACATGGTTACTAAAAACAAAAGAACATGAGAATGGAGGGTACTGCAAGAGACCATAAGGCCTACACTAAGCAGTTCAATGTTCTTTACCACCTATCATCCCTATCCATAAAGTTATCTAATCTTCTTTAAATACAACCAATTGTCTCGACGCTCACTACATGGTTACTAAGTCTATTCCATTTGTTAACCACTCTGTTGGTAAAACAGTTCTTACCGATTTCCATCTTAACCTAAATGTATCCAGAATCTTTTCAGAATCTTTGGGAATGTCAACAACCAAATTCAGAAAATAGTCAGTACGATTCTTTTTTTACAAAGTTCAGTGAAGTACGTAGGATCAAAATACACAGCCTTGAATTTATAGTTAACATACTGTATAGGCTAGTTCCCATGTCACATGTCTAAATGTCCATCTGGGCAAAGATGCATTAACCCAACGGCACCAAGCAGAGGTCAATGAATGTATTTACCTCGTAGGACACACCCGAATTTTGCAGGACTGGTGGAGCTCAGAGCCAAGAGGAAAAATAAATATCATTCACACACTCCTTGAATAGACCCTTTGTTTCACTCGGAAGATGACATTTGTTCAGTCTTCGTTTCAACTCAGCGTCTTCTTACGAGTAAAATTGGTGAAGAGATGAGAATGTGCTTCACCATCTCCTTGATGTTACGCAATTCATCCTCAGCAACTTTCCTGGTCTTAATAAAACAAAATATTATTCTATTTAATTTTATTTATTTTTGTTCTATTCTATCTTATTTTATTTCATTTCGTTTTATCTTATATAACTTTATTTATTTCTTAGTTTATTGATTTTATTTATATTTTTATTTATATATTTATTATATATATATATATATATATATATATATTTATATATATGTATATATATATATGTATATACATATATATATATATATATATATATATATATATATATAATATATATATATATATTATATATATATATATATTTATCTCAGGATTCAAACGTGGGTTTCTTGGACTTCAAACAAGCCCGTTCCTACTATGGGGTGAGACTTTATAAGCACTATACATCACAACTAGTATGGAAAGGAACAAAAACGAAAATAAAATCTAAGAACAGAAGAACAGAAGAATGGAGGAGGCTGCAAAAGACCATCACTACCTACTAGTTTTGTTTGTTTTCCATAATGAATAATAAAATAGATAAGACGATAGTCAAAACGATCATGTAAATGGTAGAGTACCAAGGATAAAAGCAATTTATAATTACAATACAGAAACTGTTCACAAGAAGCGTTATGCACAAAAGACATCACAAAGGATTGCAATGGAAGAGCATACCGACAGATCTTTTGGTCCATAACTAGGTCGGATGCTAAGAATAGATAGTTTAACGAAAACAAAACAAAACAAGGGAACCAAACAATTGGCAGGCATAACAGCATATGGATTAGGTGTAAAATTTACCTTACGAGGAGAAGCTTAGGCACCTTTACTTACACTCTGGAAAGACGCAGAATGCGGAGGGATCTCATAAAGGTTTTCAAGTGAACCAAAGGCTTTAACAAGGGTGACGCAAACAAGGTCATCATATCACGACAACAGGGCAGGACTCGCAGTAATGAATTTGAATTTGACAAATTTAGATTTGAGAAGGAAATAGGCAAGAACTGGGTTACTAATAGGGTGGTCAACGAACGAAATAGATTTAGTAACCATGTTGTGAGCGCTGAAACTATCGGTTATTTTAAGAAACAGCTAGACAACTTTATGGGGATGACAGGTGGTAATGGACATGGAACTACCTAGTGTAGGCCTTATGGTCTCTTGCAGTCTCCTTCATTCTTATGTTCTTTTATTATGTAAGTCTTTTGTATTCGTTATGTATCTCTGTTTCCAATTGTACTAAAATCACATCAGTCTGAGATACCATTAACAGTGCGCAACAACGTAACATGCCAATTTGAAAAGTATGACCCAACATTCCATTCAAATTTTTCACAGAACACCACACCACACACCACAACTAACAGGGCCGTACCCTGTGCTGGGGACAACTGTCCCCTCCTGGAATTCTTCAAAGTTTCAACTTCGACATTGTTGTGATAGTTATCAGAAAATGTGCAAGTCAAGAAATTGAACAATTCCAGGGGGTGGGGGGGCAGTTGCCCTCTCCAGCCACCAGAGGATATGACCCTCCTAGTCATTGCACATGAAACATGTCCTACTGCACCAAAGAATGTACATCCTGAATGAATATTAAAACTTCGAACCTTACTACATTGCACTCACGTATCTTCCCGAGTCAAGACAAACTAGGACCGGACAATGTGAAAAACATAAAACAACCAGAACCATCCGGGTCCCTTTCCCTACCTGACTCATGTATCACGACACGCCGCTTATTCAACATTATGCACCTGGTATTACCAATTTCATGCAGAATGACTCATAGAACATACCATATCCCTTTGGAAATTTGCCGCTCACCATAAGGTACACTAACAATAGTGTTAAGTTAATAAATAATATATATACATATATATATATATATATATATATATATATATATATATATATATATACGGTATATAAACACACACACACACACACACACACACACACACACACACACACACACACACACACACACACACACACACAGAAAAACCTTGGGTGGTTCCATGGCGCAGTGGGCTATGGTGTGAACCATGCACAGCACCAGTGTTGGTTCGAGTCCTGACCACTTACTGAACTTACCCACGAATGAAGAAACACACACACACACACACACACACACACACACACACACACACACACACACACACACACACACACACACACACACACACACACACACACACACACTCACACACACACACACACACACACTTCAACGAATGGACGGCTTAGAAGACGTTCTGAAGAAAAGTGAAGTCTGTGGATCCCAACGCAAAGAGAAGTGCCTAGTGTTTTTGCAGGGTGGGGGGGAAATTGCTCGTGGAGTAGTGGGAACGTAGGGAAAGAGGAAAAGGGGAGGGATTACTGAGGGAAATGGAAGGAAATGAGGAGGGAGTAGACTTTGCCCAGCCAGACAAGCGGAAGGTAAACAAAAGACTTAGCGAGGATCAAATGTCTAATAAAAATGTAAAGATTAGAAGTATAGAGAAGAGCAATACAGAAGAAAGTGACGAGAATATGTTCCAGGGATTTAAAGAGGGTGGGGGGGACACAACCCCCCCCCCGACTGATAAGACTAGAGGAGAGAGTTGATAAGGTGATCGAGGACTTGGAGCGTAAGTTAGGTAACGTAGACTCCATTTTCCAAAGAATTGAAAGGTTGGAACAACTAGAGAAGGCTAACAGAAACTTAACTGAAGAAATAGAGGACCTAAGAAGACAGTTAGGAAATGTAAAGGAGGAGAATGAGAAATTGAAGAAGAATAGTAATGAAAACAGAGAGAAAATAGCTACAGAAGCTAAAAATTGGAGAATAACTCAAGAAGGGAATAAGGTTTCATTCACTGACATAGTCAAACAGCAATTGAAAGAACATAATGAAGACTCAGTTATTAAAGTGATGAGACAGAAGGAGAATATAGTAAGAGAATTAGCTGACAAAAAGAAATGTATAATTATATTAGGAATGGAAGAGAAACATAACCCAGATAGAACCGCAAGAATCAAGGAGGAAAATGAAAGAGTAAGCAGTTTATTAAAATTAGTCCAGGAAGATGAACCAGAAATCATAAAGGAAATTGAGGAAAAATTCAGACTCGGAAAATATAGTACAGATAAGACCAGACCAATTAAGATTAAATTCAGGTCACAAACAACAGCAGAGAAAATTCTATCCAAGACAGGGAAACTAGCAACAAATGATCAATATAAAAAGGTATGGATAAAAAGAGAAATGAATAAGGAGGAAAGAGAGGCAGAAAAGCAGAAAAGAATTGAAGCTAAGGCAAAAAACGAGGAAAGAACGGAGTCAGAGAAAGAGAGATTCTATTGGAGAGTAGTGAACATGAAAATAAAGCAGTTCGACATACTAAAGAAAAACATAAGGGAAACAGAGAATACAATGGAAGTGGCAGAAAACTAAGAGTGTCTTACACAAATATAGATGGATTGATAACAGGATTGAATGAACTGAATGATTATTTGAAAGAAAAAGAACCGGACATAATGGGAATTGTAGAAACAAAATTAAAAGGCCCACTACCACCCAACAGTGTAGGACATGATACATACAATTATTGGATTAGAAACAGAGAGAAAAAACAAGGGGGTGGAGTTATGTTCCTGACTAAGAAGGATATAAACGTGAAAGGTGTCATATATGGAAAGAATACAGTAGAGATGATTATGATAGAAGTGGAAGACCGAGATAAGAAGAGCAGAAAATTTGTGATCAATTATGTGCCTCCGAAAACAGCCTCATGGGAGGAGAGTGAACATAAAAGTATGTTAGAGGACACAAAGATAGCATTAACTAAAATAATGGAAGACGGAGGAAGAATAGTTATGATGGGCGACTTTAATTGCAAAGAAATCTGCTGGGAAGAAATGACAGTAAAGAGTGGTGATGACTCATGGGGAAATGCTCTACTTGAGATGATTACTGACCATTCAATGACACAATGGATACAAGAGAACACTAGGTATAGAAATGAAGAAGAACCATCGAGGCTAGACTTAATAATTACATCTGAACCTAGAATAGTGGACAAGATTGAATATAAAACACCAATAGGTAAAAGTGACCACATATTGATTGAACTGGAACTTAATGAAGAAAAATATATGAAAAGAAATGAACAATATAGAAAAGGAAGAATGATGTATGAAAAAACAAACTTTGATCAAATAAGAGAATTCTTCCAACAAGAAAACTGGGAAGAAATATACAAAGAAGAAACAACAGTGGAAGAGAAATGGAATATTTTGACAAAAATTTACAAAAAAGGAGTGGAAAAGTATGTCCCAAGACAAAAACAAGAAAAAGAATATGTAAAATGCTGGTACAACAAAAAGTTGTAGGGAGTTAAAGGACAAAAGAGACAAAGCCTGGAACAGATGGAAAAAAGACAGAAGACCTGAAAAATGGAAAATATATACTGGTTATAGAAATGAATATGTACAAAAGTGCAGAGAGGAAAAAAGAAAATATGAAAAAGATGTTATAGAAAAGTGTAAAGATCAACCAAAACTATTCTACAGATTTGTAAACAATAAACTGAAAAACAAACAAGACTTAGAGAAATTAAGACAAGGAGGAGTTGAATACACTGAGGAAATGGAAATGGCAGAAATTATGAACAAACATTTTAAATCAGTGTTTACAAGGGAAAATATACAACCTGAAGAGATTGAGTGGAAGGAAAAAGTCCCCCCTATGGAAGAAATAGAAGTAACAAAGAATGAAATATTGACACACTTGGGTAATTTTGATGTCAGAAAATCGCATGGGCCAGATGAAATAGCAAACTGGATTCTGAAAGAATGCAGGA
>NC_134783.1:69755761-69763261 GCF_046742065.1 Oratosquilla oratoria
GAAGAGAGTATGAGCTGAAGTTTGACAAAGGAGTGTCTGGGAATAGAAGAGGGGCAGCAGAGAGGGAGAAAGTTTAAAGATATTAGAACTAACGTGTTGTACAAGGTGCGGATGCTTGCTAAGGAATAATAGTAATCAAATCAAGATAACTAATGATTAAGGGAGAGAGGACCTGGTGATTGAAGGTGGGATGTTAATAATTCATGAAGAAATGATAAGAACCGTAAGAGGAATCTGTTCATGATTAAGTGAGGAGTACGAGAAGGGCTGAGTTTCAAAAGTAAGCGGCGAATGAAGCCCCTGGCTGGAAGTATATGCCGAAGGAGAGCTGGACAAAAAAAGAAAAAAAAAATCCTGTTTCTGAAGAATGGATGAAATCTTTAGTGACAGCAGGAGAGCGTTTAGTAAGTGCATTCAAGACATAGATATCCGTGAATGAAAGGGAGCTTGAATGACTAAAAGAAATATTTTTGCTTGAAGATAAAAGTTTGACTGAAACCATATTTTCTTTAATAGATGCTGAAGAATGCAAAATTTAAAGCCAGAGGACTAGACGATCATAACGAATGATGTCGGGAACTATTTATCGAAAAAATAACTGCAGATACAAGATGACTTGTTGTTCGAAGGGGTATGAGAAATAAAAGTCGGTGAGAGTTTTTCGGCCTGGGTGGCGACTTGCGAGAGTAGTACTCACAATATTATCTGCGGGAGGTCTATTAACCCGATGTAAAAGACTTATGAAGAGAAACATTCGTTTTGCAAAAGAAATCACAGAATACTATTTTCCTTTTTGTATAGAAAATACAGATAGGCATTTTGAATAACATGGAAAAAGATAACTGGATGATGACATTCAAAAGCACACCTAAACACGCACACATACACACATATTCACGCATTCAAGCAAACACATACGCATATTTACATATGTACACATGCATACAAACACACGTGCTTGTGCCCAGACACAAAAACAGTGAATACTTACGGTAGAAAGTATTTTTTTCTTTGATAGATGTAAAGGTCGGGAATAGATGAAGGATAGTAATGGCGAAACGAAAAACAGATAATTGGATGAACAGTTTGAGAAGCCGCTTATAGATGAAATGATGAGTGGACAATGACTGAAAATGAAGTAATTTGGTGAAAATCTAGAATACTATACCGTTGGTGTGTATTTGTGTGTCTGTGTATGGGTATTAGAAAGCCTAAACGATGTGTTTTTTATCAAACTATTCTAAGAAAAATCAGACCAAGACTATCTCAAGGTATTTCCTTTGATATTGAAAAGATTGAAGGAGTAATATCAGCCAACTTATGCAATTAGCAGTAAAATCCTTCAGATGGAACCATTTTAGTTACCCCTAAAACTTAACCATCCTCCGGATAAATTATAGTTACTCCTTAAATCATGATTCAAGAACATAATAACTTAAGAGTACTAGAACATATGAATGGAGGAGACTGTAATAGAAAATGAGGCCTACGTTAGGCAGTTCCATGACCATTACAACCTATACTATCATCCCAATTCAGTGTAATACAATTTTCTTGTAGTAGTTTTCATTTCTGACAATTGAAGTTTCTTGCGTATAGATTACAATGATACACAGTAGCATGCAGCCAATACTTTAGGGACTATATGGGGCGCCCCTGCGGATCAGAGTCACACATCACTTTGTCTATGTTAGGGGAAATATCTACTCATAGAGAAATTATGCTACTTTATTGTGTTGTGACTGTCCCTCCATTATGCCACCCCCTCCCCTCTTAATACTGCCCTGTACCACTTCTTTGAGTATGCATTTCCGTTTTCTCCTGTGTTATTTGTTGTAAGGGGAAGAAAGAATGCTACCACCGAATCTTACCTCTCGGGTTGTAAGGCTGCTAAAATGGGACGGAGTGATGGGACTAAGTATCCTGCTCTGTAACCCTGAGGGGTACATTCTACGAGAAGTCAAGGCAAAAGAGAGTTCGGGAGTTTTCCAAACAGAATTCTAAGGTTTAGGTCTATTAATATGCGTGGGTGTGGTACAGATGAGAGTAAAAGGGAAGAGATAGGCAGCATGTTAGTAAGAAAGAAGATGATTGTGTTGCCTTTAAGTGAAGTTAAGTTGAAAGGGAGGGGTGAGTTTGAGTTTGGGAGTGTAGTGGGGAGAGTGTCAGGAGTGAGGAGAAAACGAGGAATGGAAGGGGTGGTTCTACTAGTAAGTGAGGAGATGGTAAGCGTGTGGTGGAGTAAAAGGAAGTTTCTTCAAGGTTAACGTGGATGAAGATGAAGCTCGGAAGAAAGATGTGGGTCTTTGTAAACGCACATGGACTTGCCAGTGAGAAGAGTGTAGAAGAAAGGAAGGCTTTTTGGATATATTTAAATGACTGCTTAAAATTTTTTGGGAGGAATGTCAGTATAGTGGCTTTGGGAAAGATCTCAGTGCTAGGGTAGGGGATGAATCAATAGACAGTGGTTGGGAAGTGTGGGGTACCAGGTAAAAATCATAGTGGAAAACTAATGGTGGAGATGTGTTTAGGAAAAGAGTCGATGATAGCTAACAGTGGTTGGGAAGTGTGGGGTACCAGGTAAAATCATAGTGGAAAGTTAATGGTGGAGATATGTTTAGAAAGAGTTGATGATAGCTAACACAGTGTTTAAGAAATAGGTCAAGCATAAGTACGCCTAACAGAGGGTGACGGATGGAAGAGTAGTTGATAAGGTTTAATGGACTCTGTAGTGGTATCCAGGAGAAGGGTAGAAAGAATTCCGGATATCCATGTTCTTAGGGGAGAGAGTGGGGGAATATCATATTACTTTTTTTGGGGGAGGGGGGAGGTAAGCTGAGAGTGGAAAATAGGCGGAGAACGAGGAAAAGGGCAGAAGGTAGAGGGTTGCGTAGAGTGAAATCTATTAATGAGAAGGGGAAGGAACAGGAATACAAGGAGAAGCTGAGAGAAGTTTGGGAGTTAGTGAAGTGGAGGAAGAACGGGAGTATCTCAAAGAGGGAGTAACAAGGTGTGCAAAGATGGTATGTGGAACAAGGAGGATGGAAGGAATAGAAGGAAGGGTAGGGAGTGGTGGGATGATGAAGTGAATAAGGTAGTAGAAGAGCAGAAGCGAGCAAAGTAGAACAAGAGAAACATATGAGAAGTACAAAGAAAAATAAGAGAAGCAAAACAAAAGATAAAGAAGGCAAAAAGGAGAACAGGTGTAAAATACGGAAGGATTATGAGTTTTTTTTTTTTTTTCTTTATAATGAAAAGACTTTTGGACGAAAGTTAAGAGAGGAAGAGAAAGTAAGGCAAGTAGAGGAGAAAATGTAAAAAGCGCAGATGGACAGATGTTAACAGAACCGGAGGCGATGAGTGGAAAACAGGCAGAGTATTTCATAGAGCTGTTGAATGTGGAGGAGAATAGGGAGGGATTCGTGGTAGCAGTGGAAGGTCCTAAGAAAATGATGATGATGATGGAAGAGGAAAATGGAAGAGAAATAAGAAAAGATGAGGTGCAAGTGTTTTTGAAAATGATGAGAGCAGGTAAGGCACCTGGGTTAGATGGGTGTTATGCGGAGTGTCTGAAGAAGGGAGGTACAGTAATAGTGGACTGGCTAGTGAGTTTGTTTAATGTGTGTCTGTGCCGGGGGACTGGAGGAGTGCCTGTATATCTGCGCTTTAAAAGGTAAAAAGGGACAAATGTGAGTGTAGTAGTTTCAGAGAAATCAGTTTGTTAAGTGTAGTTGGGAAGGCATATGGGAGGGTTTTGATTGAGAGAATTTGGAGAGGAACAGAGAAAGTAATTGGTTAGGAACACTGTGGGTATAGGACAGGTAGGTGTTGCATTGATCATATATTTGTGGTAAGGCAGATATGTGAGAAAGTTTTAGGAAAAGGCAAGGATTTCTTTTGTGTCTTTATAGATTTGGAAAAGGCTTATGACAGGGAAGACAGAAAGACTCTGAGGGAGGTTTTGCAGATATATGGGATTAGTGGAAAGCTGCTAAAGGCAGTAAAGAGTTTTTACAAGAGTAGTAGAGCCTGTGTTAGAATTGGAAATGGAGAGAGTGGTTTGAGGTAAAGATGGAACTACGACAGAGGTGTGTCCTGTCGCCATGGCAATTCAATGTATACATGGATGGGGTGCTGCGGGAGGTAAAGGCAGGGGACTGGAGATGGTTAAAGAAAATGGAGAAAAGGGGGAGGTGAGCCAGTTGTTGTTTGCTGACAACACTGCGCTCATGGCAGGGTCACAGGAGGGATTAAAGGAGTAAGTAACGGAGTTTGGGAGGGTATGCGACAAGAGAATGTTAAAAGTACTGTAAATGTGTGTAAAAGTAAGGTGATAAGATGCACAAGGGGAGAGGATCGCAGTGAGTTGGAAGTAAATCTTTAAGAAGAGAGGCTGGAGAAAGTGGATAGATATAGGTATTTTGGGTCGTAAGTGACAGGAAAGAGAGGAGTGGAGGTGGAGTTAAATTGTAGACTGAGAGAAGTGACTAAATGCTTTAAGGGTTAAGACGTGTAATGAGAAACAGGCATCTGAAAATGGATGCAAAGAGGAGACTATATGAAAGAGTGTTTCTGCCAACAACACTGTATGGGGCAGAGAATTGGAATTTAAGAGGGGCAGAAATGAAGTGTTATAATGTGTTTGGGATGAAATGTTTGAGAAGTATGGTAGGTGTTACAATGAGAAACGAGGAGGTGGGGAGGAAAGCTGGGACGGAAAAAAGGGTGGCAGATAAGGCTGATGAAAGAGTATTGGGATGGTTTGGACACATAGAAAGAATGAGTGAAGGAGGATTAGTAGAAGAGGTGTGGAGGGAAGAGGTGAACATGAGAGGACGACCGACGATGAGATGACGAGATGGATGGATGGGGTGAAAGGGGCGCTGAATAAGAGAGGAATGTCTGTTGAGAAAGAATGGGAGAAGGCAGGGTGAGTGGAAAATGGCTATGTATAGATGATACTGTGATGCAAAGAAGGGAGGGGGTGGGGATGGGCGATGTAGGGAGTGGTTATGTATAAATGACATTTTGACGCAGACCGACGGGATTTCTCCCTGTCTTCTCTTTTTATACATGAGGGGACGGAGAGGGGTGGAGGGTCGCCAGTTAAGTAAAACGGCCTTTACAGGAATGTGCTGTGTCTTGCTGCGTTGCTTCTGACCCAGGGCAGTGAGCGGGATACAGAGACGACCCGTTATTCATAAAAAAATAATAATAGTAAAAAAAAAAAAAAAAACTAAGACGAGAAGGAAGAAAGGGTGGTGGATGGGAGTGGAATGGGTGGGAGTGGAATGGGTGGGAGTGGGTGCTTGCCTTTTGATTTGGCACCTACCTTGTAAGGTGGAAAAAGTCCTTAAGATATAGATATACAGATAGATGATAATGGAATGTTCTTATTTAGACAGAAGTATTTACCAACCTTGTTTACTTAAGGATCAGAATATATTTTCTCTAACAATTTTTTAATGACATGTTCAGAGTCTTAATCTAAAGAGTCAATCATATCAACCAGTAGCAATTGAAGCCTAAAACGAGAGGAGAACGACTTTCTCTTTAAAATCAAAGAATAAAACGCCATATTTCTATTTTACAATTTATTTTATTTGTAACATTTCAAGGTTCTTGCATTTAGAATATGTTACGTTGCAATAATAGTGTGGTCTCATAATAAACTAAGTATCCAGCAACGTTGTTTATCTACAAGTGCATACTACTTTTTATGTGTCTATAACATTTGTTAAGACATATTCAGATCAGTAAATCACATGAATCAGAATCTACGTTACAGTAATAGAGTGGTCTCATCTTAAACTAAGTACGAGTATCTAGCAAAGTTGTTTATGTAGGTACTACTTTTTATGTGTCTATAACCTTTGTTAAGACATATTCAGATCAGTAACTCATATGAATCAGAATCTACTGAAACCTAACACGAAACAGGTAAAAGTCCTTTTCTCAAAAATTAATAAATATATTATGTTATACTGTACAATGTACCAAGGGCTTCTCCCCCCTTACAAGGGAGGTAGCTAAGTCAAAGACACGCACCCACTCCCACTCATTCCTCTCTCATCCCTCATCCTTTCCTCCCTCTCACTTTAGCTTCTGGACAGGAGACAGGATTGGGGGGAAATAAATAGATAGATAGATAAATAAATAAACTCATTAATCAATTAATTAATTAATACAAGCCACCACCTGCACCCGTCACCGCTTCGTAGGGGGTTTGGTCCACCAGATCTACACGACTCCAACAGATCTACACGACTCCAACGGATCTTGAGGACTTCACCGGACCTACAGGACTCCACTGGATCTACAGGACTCCGTAACATCTACAGGACTACACAGCATTTACAGAACTCCATCGGATCTGGAGGACTCCGCAGCATCTACAGGACTCCACATCATCTACAGGACTCCACCAGATATACAGGATTTCACCGGATCTTCAGGATTCCACCTGATCTACAGGATTTCACAGGACCTACTGGAGTCCACTGGATCTACCAGACTCCACCGGATCTACTGAACTCCACCAGATCTACCGGGTTCCAGCAGATCTACAAGATTTCACCGGATCTACAGGACTCCATCGCAGCTACAGAACTCCAACAGGTCTACAGGACACCACTTAATCTACAGGACACCACCTGATCTACAGGACTCCATCGGATCTACATGACTCCACAGCATCTACAGGACTCCACAGTATCTACAGGATTCCACAGCATCTACAGGACTCCACAGCATCTACAGGATTCCATCAATCTATTGACATATGGTCACAATATGCTTATTTTAGAAAATAAGGAAAATTTGAAGTGTTATTTTCTATATGTTCTAAAGAATAAATAAATAAAGCACTGGTGACGTTTTGTCTTTTCTGTCAACTTGTTTTTCCTGCCAGGGTTTTCTCTCCATTTAAATTCTTCCCTCCCCTATGACCTTAAGCCTACAAAGAGTCTAACTTTTTCTTTACAACTTGAGATGCACCCAACAGGGCCTCCGAGGGCACAAGTGAACATTGCGGACCCAAAGGGCCGGCGATCACTTTAGGCCTGAAGCAGCGATTTTCAACCTATCTTTTGGCGGAAACCTTGAAATAGCTATAATGTTTCAGGCAGCCTATATATAGATACCATTATATATATATATTTTTTTTGTTTCATAAGTTTAAAATTCACAAGGCAAGTATAATACAATTTCCTGATAACTGATTTAAGCAAAACAATATTTTGTTTTCTCAAGTTTAATAACAGTTTAGAACCTACAAAGAATGTGACCAAACACAAAAATCAATAATAAAAAAGAGAAAATGCATTTGTTTACACTTAACCTAATTTTCACTATCCCTCACGGAATCCCAAACTTCCTCTCGTGTAACCCTAAGATTCTGAGGAACCCCGGTTGCGAAACGCTGATTTAGGGCATTAGGAATGAATGGACTAAATTTGAAGGTTATTACAGGGAATGAGAACAATCAGGGATGAGAGACGA
>NC_134783.1:69777450-69827450 GCF_046742065.1 Oratosquilla oratoria
ATATCATATATTTACGCATACACATACATATACGTATACATATACACATACATATACATATACACATGCGTATACATATACATATACATATACATATACATATACATGTACATATAATACATGCACACCCACACACATGTAGGTTACGATAAGTCTACATAGATATTTTCTATTGTGTTTTCCCGTTACTGTTTTCATACAATAATAGAAAAGATTCTGGGTTAAACATATATCTAATATAGTGTCAATAAACCAATTTATGTTGTATACATTCAAATTGTATTTATCATTTTGTCTGAAATAGTTTTCAACTCCGGCACCACCGCTATGCTTCCAAGTGCCTCAAAGACTGCGTCAGTCCTGCTTCTTGTTGGCCTCTTTGCGTCCATGTTGGCCTGTGTGAGTTGCAGTGTAGTTAGATGCCCAGCTGAGGTTTCTGAGAAATGCCCTGCGACAGACCCTGAGCAAGCGGTGTACTTCCCTCTGCCGAGCGACTGTTCCAAGTTCTGCGAGTGCAATAAGGGCATTGCTTTCGAAGTGGATTGTCCATCTGGCCTGTTCTTTGATGACCACCTAAATGTATGCAGCTGGCCCGATCAGGTGAGAGTAATGAGTTCTCTGGATGGATGAGGGTGACTAGAAGACGAAAGGTAAGGAAGAGGGAATGGAAGATTTTGATGAACGACGTTCGAAATAGGATGTACTAGTACGGGCTGATATAACGCGACGATCGTAATTATATTGCGAAAAGTAATCATCACTATCATAAACAGCAAAACCCTCCTTGCCACATAATCATCACGACAATGTATGTTACTAATAAGAAATATTTTGTAACAAGTTCAAAATAGCTTATAGGTTCTGTCGTAACCAACACCAAGCGATTTATTTTAGGTAACACGGACCAAAACAGGGTTTTGATCTTTCGAAGTCAATTTCAAGTCACAGAAGTATTTCCGGCTTATGCTAGTCAGCGCTGGACGATGATTTCATTCAGCCACGTGAATGTCAACTGGGGAGAGATTTGAAAGTTTTATTGTACGCCCTTAAACGAATATAACTTACACCCCTTCCATACGGTGCCGCACACGTAGGCGTCATAAGGAGCAAGTGGATTCGCGACGCTGCCATATCGGCGTCTTGATTATATTTATTGTAGTCGCCCCTGTGTTTTTACATTCTCCCTAATCTGCTCTTAATCCATTATCTGTGGTATTCAAAATTCACGGGTGAAAGAGAGAACGATCGATATAAGCCGTGACTATATTTTATGATGCGAGTATTATTACGTTAACACCTTACCCTTCCTTCCGAGCCCCCATGTTGTCACCTGTATGGCCATTTTCATATCTAAGCCTGAAGGGTTTGGATTTCTGCTTGACACATTTTCTCAGTCTGAATTCATGTATGTCAATATCTTCATCGACATATCTCAATTTGTTATCAAAGTCTTGACGAAATCTCTCTCCTGTCTTGTCCTTTCCACATATGATATTACATTTTCCTTTTTATATTTCATCAAGACCAGACTTCGACGTTCTTCAAACATTTCCTAATTGCCTCTGATATATAAAAGACTCGTTGCCATTTGGGTCAACAACTTTCTCCAAGTGCACCCAGTCGCAAGGCCACGCCTTTCCTTCTCTCCAGAACTCTGTTCCCAGCATGGAAATTAAATACATAACAATGAAAGAGACTACAAGAGACCATAAGGACTACATTATGCAACACCATGTCCCTTACCACCTGCCATCCCTAACATATTCTTATCTTGAAAAAAACAGTACTTTCATCATTTATTACATGGTCACTAAGTCTATTCTATTCGTTAACCACTCTGTCCTGGTGTATCAATATGATGACCTTGCCTGCGTCACCCTTGTTAAAGCCCTTGACCCATTGTATGAGCTCAGCACATCCTCTTTGTCTGATGTGTTCCTACTTGCTAATGACTATCTTTCCAATTCGTCCCTCTTGACAAGTAACATTTCCCGAGTTCAACCGTCCTCCGACCTTTCTTCATTATACTGATCCCAGCATTCTCAATGTTCTTTCCCTCCTGCCCCTTGCTTCCAATCTAGATTTGTCGTTGTTCATTCCTATAGTCTATTCACTTCAAGGAGTCCGTTCATGGTGTGTCATACGTCGTGATTTACTACTAAGCCATTCTGCATTACCATCCTTAGTACCCTCTTTCTTATTACCCATCTAAATGTTATTTGATTTTTTATATGTATAATGTAATATTTTTTTATAATCTGCATATCATGTAAAGGAAGCTGTATAGTACAAAGAGTATCACTTTTTAGGATTCTAACAAAAAAGAAATTAATCAATTCTATGACACGTGGCAATAGCACTTTTTCCACATGTTGCTGCGCCGAAGTATCAAATGCAGGTCAGGTGGGATGGGTTGGGTAATCGTTGTTATAATCCTAAGAAATTACACGCATTTTACTATACAGTTTCCTTTACTACATACAGAGTACATATAAAAAGAACATCGAATAGCACGCAGATGGGAAATAAGAGAGAGACATGTACTGAGGTTGATTTGACATGACGTATGCCACACCCTAAACGGAATCCTTCAAGCGCACAAACCGTATCAGGGCCGACCGTCAATTGAATCAATTGCTCCCAGTTGTGTTCCACGCCTAAGGGGTCCCCGCGCTATGCAATTTCATAATGAAATGTAGCTTAAAATTTTTATTAGCTCGCATGCATTATTCAAGCACACATTTTGATTGTTTCCCATTGTACCACAGAGATGTCAAATACAAAATAAACTTTTTTTGATATTTTTACGATTCTGCAGACCATATTGCAAGTTGGCTGGGCACTTGGGACCGACCAAATTTATTCCCAATTGGGACCCGCACCTCCTAAGGCCGGCTCTGCTCAGCAAACATCCCTATAGAAGGACACTATCCTTAAGAGTAAATTTTCTCTCGCCTACGGTAAATTTACAACACCCTGATCCACCCAGTCGATAAATTTTGGTCTCTAAATTCCAAGCTTCGCAGCCTTCTTCCCTCCCCGTCCACCTCCATTGCCAAATCTGCCTCTCCCAATTCCACCAGTTCTGCTAAATTCAAAACTTATTTTTCTTTCATTATCTAATATCTCCGAACCCCTACTATATCAAGATAGACCCAGTCT
This sequence comes from Oratosquilla oratoria, assembly GCF_046742065.1. Taxonomy (NCBI): domain Eukaryota; kingdom Metazoa; phylum Arthropoda; class Malacostraca; order Stomatopoda; family Squillidae; genus Oratosquilla; species Oratosquilla oratoria. Next base: position 69,780,613 of record NC_134783.1, read on the forward strand.
TAGCAAAAGTCTCCTCATATTACTATCTGAATCAATTTCCTCCTCTCTCCCTCATTCACCCAGTATTTCTTTAACTGGATCTGACCCAAGTATCTTCACTCCCCCACAGTATCAACTTCTTCAACAAAGAGTAACATTTTTTTCTTTAAACTACCTACTTCCCAGTTATTTCGCTCGTCCTCCGTCGTATTATTATTATTTTTTTTTTCTAATAAATTTCTGGCAATGTAAAATGAAGAGATGACAGTTGTGGAATCTTCTATGTCCAGGATCTGCATACTCCTATTTCAGAAATTTTCAGTGCATTCCCAAATTCATTTATCTACTTACTAAAAGAATATTCCTTGGGCCAATTTTGGTATCTTAGATTACTCCATTTTTTAATTCCTTTACCTTCTAGTATCTTTTCTCCCTCTTTCCTATTTTTTTCTCGAAGCTCCCATCACTTTTCAGATAAGTTAGTGAAAAGTAGGAAGTATCACATGTGTCAATTTCTAAAAACACTATTTGATGCCTACATTACAAAACTACAAGAGCTCACAAAGGTACAGAGATATTTTATTTTGATTAGAGGACGGGTTATGCCATTATTCATTATAAGATAAGAGGAGCCCACATATTTATCTTCAATCAAGGAAGAATCCTGAAGGCGACAAACGATATTTTAACTATTCTGTGTGTCTGTGTGTGAGGATGGGGAGGAAACACGATACGTATTTCAGATGTGCTGTCCATTTAATGTCTCAATTGCCACACTTGGAAATAAACTGGTTCCCTGTTTCTCCCGTTATCCATATGTACTGGGCCATCTACTATAAATTTAATCGATATACTCGTAGATAGGTATCCATAGGGGTCACCATCTACTTAATATATTCCAGACGTTTAAGAATGACGTGTCTTTTTCATTCATATATAATCATCTGACTTCGCAAGGGAGACGTCAAAGCAACCAAGGATTGAAATGTGATTCAGCTTTGTTAAAATGGTTTATTTGAAATGTCAGTGAAAGGATAACTTACTAACTCCTGACTACATTTATACATACTTTTTTCATTTCCATGCGTTCAGTAGTCATGTTAAATTTATTATCATATGCATAATATATATATGTTTTTCTTGGTGTCTCCCTGTCTGCGATTTTTATTGTATTCACATCTTCCATCTTTCTATGCTAACCTCGGACACGTTTGTCTCATGTTAAGTATTTTTACTCTATGGTCACCGCTTTGTACCCAAGTGGATATTTTCTGTATGTTCACTAACGTTTTCTATGAGTCAGTCGATACTTCATTGGTCTTGTTCACTGTCCCCTAGCGGCTTGGCTTACCTATTATTCCTTTAACTTTTGATAATAGTCCTTCAATTTCTCAGTCGCTCGTTTTAATTCATGCTATCTATATAATTAAGTTGGCATTCTAAGTTTTCAATCCTAGGATTGTGATTTGTTTAACAAACAAGTAACTTACAATGGAAATAAGCTTACGTGCTTTTTTGTGTTATCCTCGGCAATTTTAATTGTTATTTCGAACTAATTTATGTATTGATTCAATGCCAAATAAAATATAATATTATTATTATTATTATTATTATTATTATTGTTGTTGTTGTTGTTGTTGTTGTTGTTGTTGTTGTTGTTGTTGTTGTTGTTGTTGTTGTTGTTGTTGTTGTTGTTGTTGTTGTTGTTGTTGTTGTTGTTGTTGTTGTTGTTGTTGGTAGTAGTAGTAGTAGTAAAAATATTATTATTTTCTTTATTCTTTCATGTTTTCCATTATGGTCATCAGTAACTCATTCATTTTGGATATTTCTGTTGTTTGGCTGGTCTATATTAATTATATTTTTAATCAATCTACCGTAAACAGTTCCTGTTCAGTATCGGTACCAAATTCACTACAATTGTCGTCGTTTGTCTTTTCTGTCAATTCACAGTTTCACACACCTTCCAATTTTGGTTTATCTTTAGTTTTGTATTAGATATCCCAGTTATTCACTTTATGAAATCTGACGTTTCTCTCTATAAACCTAGAGCCACTTCCCACGCATATCATAATTGTTCATTTCGTTGACTTAAAGCGGCTGGAGCGAGAACAGGGACGTCCTCTCAGCAGTAGCCGACACATCACTGTGTGTGTGTGTGTGTGTGTGTGCGTGTGTGTGTGTGTGTGTGTGTGTGTGTGTGTGTGTGTGTGTGTGTGTGTGTGTGTGTGTGTGTGTGTGTGTGTGTGTGTTTGTTTTAGCTCCACTCTAAAATTCCTTCCTTTTTTCAGGTGAATTGCGGCAGTCGACCAAAACCTTAAGTAGTATGAGAACACAGAACAGAATTGACACGACATCGATTACTATAGAAAATTCAAGATTTTACATGGGCACGAAAGATCGACCTTCTTTTCCTTTTCTACAATAGGACACAGGAGATATCTCGTATATCCTTTATGCAAAACTGTATAGTAATCTGATTCATCGTAAACATATCTGAGCTTCTGACATGCAAACAGTGACAGAATTTAAGGGAGTGATTTTCTCTGTTATAGCTCCCAAGAACATAGTCACGTTTCATTAATATGGATGAAACAAATAGGGAATAAAATATTTCACCAGTAAAATCTATTATTTCATCCACATCTTCAAAGAAAATTTAGAGTACTAGAAATAATGCATTTGCTCTTGAGAAGGAAAAATGAAAGAATACCAAGTGAAGCTAAGTGAGTTGATGAGAAAACGCGGGGAAAGGAATATAATAAGTTGCTTAAACACGGCAAAGGAAGCATGGACTGAGATCGAAGCGTTTATTCCTGACGTTTCATCTACTGACTTTTTCAAAGGAATGGACTATGGACTACCTAGGACAGAGAACCCGCACGCGCGGGATCTGTAGTTGTAGGAGGGGAAGAGATGTCTGTATGAAAATTAAAAGATAGTTGTGTATAAAAGAGGGCTATTGCCGCCGGGCAATTTTAGGGATATTTCGTGGGGTCGTGGCTTAGGAGTGGTGGGCAGGAAACTTGGAGTTGGAGGCTGGAATCAATGCATGTAACCGTGAGGTTACTTTGGGATATTCATTCATCTTAACCTCATCCAACAAAGTTAGAAAATGAGTAGAAAAATTGGAAATAATTGTAGTGGTAGGTAAACTGAAATGAGAAGATGCAGCAGGAGAAAGTTAGAAATTAAAATAATTTCAGTAGAAGGAACATTTTATGTAGATGTTTGTGCACGTAGTCGTGTTTTTGTTTGCGATATGCTTGGATTGTAAGCTGCGCATTGAGGGTTGCCTCTAAGCGTGTGTACATACAGCCTGATAAATATAATCAATGGGCAAGATAGCGACATTATTATTATTATTATTATCATTATTATTATTATCATTATTATTATTATTGTTGTTGTTGTTGTTGTTGTTATTACTATTATTATTGTTATTATCATTATTATTATTATTATTATTATTATTATTATTATTATTATTATTTATTATTATTATTATTATTGTTATTGTTATTGTTATTATCATTATCATTACTATCACCAGTCAAAGCTGATGAATGGATACGCTGTTAATATGTGCGGCTATACACGACTTATCGTGTACACCGCACGTGGGAGAGGCGCAGCTGACAAATAGTCTGTACAGTGTGGTCTAGGTGTGATGTGTCGTATTAGGTGTTTGTGTTTGGCATGCAGTCTTTCTAGGTGTTTCATGTGAAGTTGGTGCCTGTGTTGGTTGAGGGGACGGATGTTGGAAACTCGGTGTAGGGATTCAGTAGTTCTGAAGTCGCTCCATCGCGAACCCGTGATGAAACAAACAGCGGCATTCTGAACCTTCTGATGGTCGTAGTTGTTAGTGGGACATGTCAGCTGGCTCAATCCCGGGGACTGGCACAGAATCGGTCTGACTAGGGCTAGGTACAATCGACGTTTGGTGGACAGTGTTGCAGTTTGGAAACGTTTTGGTCTTCCCAGCACAGTCTTAGCCGTCGCTACCTGTTTGCGAAAGTGTGGGGTCCAGGTAAGGCCACTATCCAGCATACTACCCAGCACACAGGCATAGTCTTTCACTGGGACGTTTGTGTTGTTTATTTTAAGAGGAGTGTTCGTGATTGTTCTGTTGGTTCGCTTGCAGCAGAAGTATACAGTTTTGCATTTCGACGCGCTGTTATTAGGAATGCGACTTGCAAGGTAAGACCACCCGCTTGCGCGAGATCGGTTTTTGTGGGAGGAGAAGAATGTCTGTACGAAAATGAAAAGATAGTAGTGTATAAAAGAGGGCTATTGTTGGTGGTCGTGGCGTGGCTCGGGAGAAATGGGCAGGGAACTTGGACGGCGGCGCCGACGCCTGGGATTAGAATCATCAAAAGTTCAGAAAATGGTAGGAGGCGTAGTAGTAAAGGTGGAAAAACGGAAAAATCTTTAGTGGGAGGTAAAATGAAATGAGATGTAGTATAAGAGAAAGTTAGAAAGGAACTGAATTTTAGTCGAAGAAAAAGTACGTGTAGATGTTTGTGCGTGGGGCGTGGCTATGTTCGTGAGAGGTGTGTGTATGTATCTTACGGGAAGTGAGTAGAGTTCACTTCCCGCCTGTAGAGAGCGCGTTCCTGATTAGCCCCAGGTTGGGCATGAGTGTTTCTGTTTATCCCTAGGTTGGGCTTGAGAGTCAGGAGAGTAGATCCAATGGCGGTGCGACGGGGGGCAGGCGGGCGGGTGTTGTACTATTTTTCTCCCTCCAAACACAACTCTGAAAGCAAAGAATTACGTGACTTGGGAATTGTGTGTAAATGTCAGAAGTGTAAACCCGCTCGCCAGCGTCAGCGAAGAGGCCAGGGCGTGGGTGCGGGCCGGTCGACAAGAGAGACTCCTCAATTCCTCTCTCGCAACCAGCCGGCGAAGAGTTAAGGGCTCTGAATCAGAGTTGAATTGTGGGCCCCCGCTAAGCCAGCGAGCAAGTGTACGTGTATCTCTTTTCTTCCAAACACAACTCTGAAAACAGAGAATTATGCGACTTGGGAAATGTGTGTATTTGTCTTTGGTGTAAACCCGCCTAACGACGTCAACGAAGAGGTCGGCCTGTGCCAGACCGGCAACAGCAAAGGAGAAAAGTCTCCTCGCCGCCATCGGCCGGTGAAGATTCCTAGGCGCTTATTGAGTGAGCTGGAATGGAGAGCGATGTCTAACCTCTGCGAGTGCTGTGTTGGTTATCGGAACTTGCGACTTACGACTTGCAAGGTAAGACCACCCGCTTGCGCGGGATCGGTTTTTGTGGGAGGGGAAGAATGTCTGTAAGAAAATGAAAATATAGTAGTGTATTAAAGAGGGCTATTGCCACCGGGCGATTAAGCGAGCGTTCAGGGGCTGTTGGTGGTCGTGGCTCGGAAGAAATGGACAGGGAACTCGGACGGCGGCGCCGACACCGGGTTTACAATCACCAAAAGTTCAGAAAATGGTAGAAGGCGTAGTAGTAAAGGTGGAAAAACGGAAAAATCTTTAGTGGGAGGTAAAATGAAATGAGATGTAGTATAAGAGAGTTAGAAAGGAAGCGAATTTTAGTCGAAGAAAAAGTAAGTGTAGATGTTTGTGCGTGGGACGTGGCTATGTTCGTGAGAGGTGTGTGTATCTTACGGGGAGTAGAGTTCACTTTCCGCGTGTAGAGCGCGTTCCTGTTTACTCCCAGGTAAGGCCTGGGTTGTTCTTGCTTGTCCCCAGGTTGGGTTTGAGAGTTGTTTGTGTATGCTTATAGCCTGTCAATTAATGGGCTACATGCAATCTTATTATTGCTATTATTATTATCATTATTATTATTATTATTATCATCATCATCATCATTATTATTGCTATCACCAGTCAAAGCTGGTGAAGGGGTGCATTATTGATAGGTACGGTTATATACGTCTTATCGTGTACACCGCACGTGGGACGGGCGCACCTGACAGATTGTCTGTACGGTGTGGTCTATGTGTAATGTGTTGTATCAGGTGTTTGTGTCTGTCGTGCAGTTTTTCTAGGTGTCTTGTGTGAAGTTTGTGTTTGTGTTGGTTGAGTGGACGGATGTTGGAAATTCGGTGTAGAGACTCAGTAGTTCTGAAGTCGCTCCATCGCGAACCCGTGATGAAATTGACAGCGGCATTCTGAACCTTCTGATGGTCGTAGTTATTAGTGGGACATGTCAGCTGGCTTAGTCCCGGGGACTGGCACAGAATCGGTCTGACGAGGGCTAGGTACAATCGACGTTTGGTGGTCAGTGTTGCAGTTTTAAAGCGTCTTAGCCTTCCCAGCACAGCCCTAGCCTTCGCTCCCTGTTTGCGGAAGTGTGGAGTCCAGGTAAGGCCACTATCAAGTGTGCTACCCAGCACACGGGTATGGTCTTTCACTGGAACATTTGTGTTGTTTATTTTAAGAGGAGTGTTTGTGATTGTTCTGTTGGTTCGCTTGCAGCAGAAGTATACAGCTTTGCATTTCGACGCGTTGGTCTTAATGCGCCACTGTTGCTCCCACGCGTGTGCCCCGTCTAGGATGTTTTGCATTACGTGTAACACTCCCTGCAGCGTTTTGTGTCTGCTAATGTGGTTAGTGTCGTCCGCATACGAAAGAGTTAGAGCTGGGTTGCGTGGATAAGCTGGCTCTGGCAGGTCATTCGTATATAGATTGTACAGAGTGGGGGCAAGGACTGACCCTTGCGGTACTCCAGCCTTCGGCACAAAAGGTTGGGACAGACAGCTCCGTCACTTTATTCTTATTGTCCTGTCGTCCAGGTAGTTGCAGAGCAACCTTGTGAACAGCAGGGCAAAGTCGAAATTGTGGTACAATTTGTACTTAAGACCTTCATGCCAAACAGTATCGAATGCCTTCTCCACACCCTTATAAATCAAAATGTCCTTACCCGGGCGACCGTCTAGCGGTCTTTGAACTCATTGAGTGATCATGGAAATGACGTCGTCTGCACCGCGCCCCGGCCGAAAACCAAATTGGCAATCCCTCAGCACATTCTCCGTCTCTAGGTACACGGTCAGGCGGCGGTAGAGGACGTGCTCAAACACTTTACCAAAGTACTCCAGAAGGGAGATCGGCCGGTATGAAAGGGGGGCGGAGGCGGGTTTCTGGGGTTTAGGAATGAGGATGGCTTGGGAGGCCTTGAATAGTTGCGGGAAGTACCCAAAGGCTAGTGAGCTATTGTATAGTGTCGTCATGTGTGAGATTATGTTGTCTGACATACGTTTGAGTATGCGTGCATCGATCCCTGAAGGGCCAGGGGATTTTAGTTTTAAAGCCGAGATAACCCCCTTTACCTCCTCCAAAACGATGGGGCAGATAAAGGGATCACCTTCATCTAACTGGGAGAGATCAACATTCTCGTCGGGAATGAGGTCACTACATCTGTTCATAAAAGAGTTAACACTGTGCAAGGTGCTAAAGCAATGTGGTCCTTGCACAGGATGGGGTTTAAAGACCTCACTCCATGCTGACGCCAGAAGGTCAGCTTGGTGTTGGGTGGAGTGTGCAGAGTGGTTAAGATGGTTGATGACCTTGGGTGGAAGCACAGAGCACTTCTCCAGCTGACGTTTGAAGGTCCTCCAGAACCTGGAAGGGTCCGTCTCACAGGCGCCGGAGAGCGAGGCCATCAGTTGCTCCTCCTCACGATGTGAATCGAAGTAGAGGGACTTCCTCAGGCTTCTCTGTAGCCAGTGCATGTCTCGTAGGATGGCGACACGGGCCACTAGGGGTGCTTGTAATAGATCTGTACATCTGTTCTGTAGTGCAATGCGTAGTCTGTTTGTGCACATAGAAGCGATGAACGTGGCAACCTTTCGGTGCTTTGTACTAGGAATGTGCTTTTTTACAGCGTTTTTGACAAACTTTGTAAGTGAGCGCCATTCCTGCTCTATCGCCGCATGTGGAGCGTTGTTCATGTTTGTGTTGGTGTATGTCGTGAGAGTGTTTTTGAAACCTTCCCAGTCGGCCTGACTGTTACGTAACCGAGGCTCACTGGGGATAAGGATGGGTGAGGTGGAGATGCGAAGGATTAAGGGTATGTGGTCTGAGAGGGTGGGGGCACCGGGTGAGATAGTAGAGTTGAGGAAGAAAGCTCGGCTGTTGGAGAACACCAGGTCGGGCTTACCCTGCAATCCATGATCTATGAATGTGGGAAAGTCCGGACCTAGGAACTTCAGCCAGTGAAGTATAGTAAGAGAGTGCAGTTGCTGACTCACTGAGCTGCTGTTGTGCGTTCCAGGGCTCCAAGCAGCATGCCTGCAGTTGAGGTCGCCAATGAAGAAAGTTGGGACTTTGTATGACATCACCTTGATAATGTCAACAAAGGGGAGGAAGGGGATACAGGGAGGGCGGTAGAGGGTACACAGGAGGATGGGACCGCGAATGGTGCTCAACTTGATCGCGAGCACCTGCTCATAGTGAAATTGATCAAGTATAGTTGCCTGAATGATCGGAATGAGCATACTGGATCGTGCAGTTTATATATAAGCTTGGTGGCTCATGAAGGTATGCGAGTGTGGTGTGCTGTGCTCTGATTGGCCCGCTGAGATGCCTGAGCCAGCCAATCGTGAAGCGCTAGGCCTGCTGAGGTTTTTTGCCTAGGTAAAGCTGCCAGCCTTACTAGTGATGTTGGGACGGGTAGTGATATATGCAGCTTCTATGGATTTCCTGGTTTTATCCATACCTTTGTGTAATACCTCGGTCCGGTTCCATTGTGGAAGGTGTCCAGATTCGTCCACATGCACCACCATGACTTTGGTAAGCCTATGGTGATGGAGGTCGGCCTTATACTCCCTGTTCCTTGTGTTTAGCCCCCTCTTCTTCTCTCCATAGTATGCCTTATCACATGATGCACATGGGATTTTATACACGACGCTGCCCCCCTCCCCCTCATCTTGTTCCCGCCTCTTGCTATGGTATTAGGGATAAGGAGGATAGAAGGAAATGCGAGATGCAGCAAATGGTGGGATGAAGAGGTGAAGGCGGTGGACGAAAAGAATAAGCGAGCTTATGAGGATTGGCTGCAAAGTAGAACAAGGGAAGCATATATGAGAGATATACACCACCCAACTTCACTCATGTCATCTCACCTCACCTGAGCACTTTCATCGTTGATCACCGGCAGACCTCCCTAAGTAATGAAAGGTATAGGAACAAAAGAGAAGAACCAAAATGCAGAGAAATGGAAGCAAAGAGGAGAGCAGATATAAAGTGGGGTAGGAGTTTGACAGAAAAGTTTCAAGAAAATAAAAAGATGTTTTGTGAGGAAGTGAAAAGAGTAAGGGAGTAAGTCACATGAGAGGAAAAAGTAAAAAGTGCAGTCGGACAGATGTTATTGTAAGTGAATGCGGTAAGAGGAAGATGGGTAGAGTATTTTAGGGATTTGCTGAATACAGAGGAGGTTAGAGAGGGAATGCCTGTGGTAGCGGGAGATGCCACAAAAATGTATGACGGGAGAAGAAAGTTATTGGGCTATAGGAAAAGATGAAAGTAAAAGTGAAGAAAGTTGGCAAGGCTCCTGGGTTAGATGGGTGTCACATGATTGCCTGACGGAGAGGAACAATTATAGTGGATTGGTTAGTGAGGATGTTTCATATGTGCCTAGGGGAAATAAATGTCCTCGAGGATTAGAGGACTGCATTCTCCTTGTTCACATACAGTTGTGACATCTTCCATTATCAAAATTTTAAGTTTTGGGTTTTGAATTCAATCCTGTTTCATGGTCAAAAGGACAAGCAAACAAAAAGGTTGGTTCTATCCTTTATAGATTTTGTAAGAGATTTTTCCTTATAAACTATACTAGAACTACTGTATATACTGATGTATTTACTTGTTCATTTGCTTGTATTAATGTTTATATAGTAAATAGACTCCAATTCATTCTAAAAGAGCAAAATATTTCTATTGCTACAATCTATTGTGAAACCGGATTCACACCAAGTTGCCTACTCTAAAGTCATGCTTTCCAAAACCTTACTGAGTTATAATCCCTTGTAGTCTGTAGACCATCTTGTACATACATATACCAAGGGCTTTTTTTCCCTTACAAGGAAGGTAGCCAAAGTCAATGGCATAAATCCACTCCCACCCATTTTATCCCCACATACTCCACTCCTATTCACCAACTCTCCCTCCCTCTTGGCTCCTCCTGGATGATGGATTATCCCTGCATCTCACCCACTACCCTGGGTCAGAGGCAATGCAGCAAGACATAGCACATCCACAGCAAGGCCGCTTCATTTAATTGGCGACCCCTCATGCAGAAAAAGAGAAGACGGGGGAGAAATCCCTTTGGGCTGCGTCAAAATATCATTCACACCTACTCCCTCACACTCCCATCCCCCCACCTACTACCTTCCATACATCAAAGCATGATCCATACACAACCATTCTCCACTCACCCCTATCTTCTGTCTTCTCCCTTTCTCCCTCAATAGGCATTCCCCTCATTTCCAATGCCCCTTTTACCCCATCCATCCATCGCACCCTTGGTCACCCACTCATGTTCACTCCTCCCACCTCTGCCTTCCACACTTTTTATTAATCTTTCTTCACTCATTCTTGCCATGTGTCCAAATCATCCCAATAATCTTTCATCAAACCTATCTCCCAACTCCCTTTTCACCCCCACTATCCACCTTATATCCCCATTTCTCACTCTATTCAGCCAAATAACCCCTACCATACTTCTCAGGCATCTCATCTCAAACACATTTAAACTCTTCCTCTCTTATGACCATCTTGTAACTAAATAAAACTATTAAATGCTATTCAGATACAAAACTTATTAGTTGAAGGAATTTGTTGAGATTACCTTAATCCCATTTAGTTTTGGTGACTACTTCTTAGATAAGTGTTTTCTAAACATTGTTAAAACACATAACCCTTGGTGCTACAATGTAACTCTGCAACCATAGTTCTGTGGTAATGAAACTAACAGATAAAGATAGAAGATCATTTATGTTCATATAAGCTGTCAAAATTGATAGCAACATGCAAAAAGGCAATAAATTCAAAAATATAGTTATGTTTTTATTGTATTTCCTGTGAAGTAACCGAAATAGTGAAAAAAAATATATAATCTCAGCGTTAGTCATATACCCAGAGAAATTCCTTTCACATACCTTTAGGGATACAAGTACCTATGTTTGGGTACCCCTGTCTTAAACTAATCACAGAAGCCTGGCAGAACAATGTTGATAAGCTTAGGAGGATTAGGGGATATGAACAACCCTGCACCATTGCACTACCAGGAACTATCCAGCATCAAGGATTGTAATCCTTTCTCTTCGAATCATCTTTCCAGGTACTTTGTATTTGGTGCAGTGTCTACATGCATATATCTATCTAAGGAGCATTAACATAACAAAAAATAACATACTTTCCTACCATATGTAAAAAAGTACTGATAATGCAGTACAATCACCCCATTGCAATTAAGTTGAACATAAAATCAACATCAGATATGCATAAGTAAAGCTTATGAAATGAAAGCTCTAGTCTATAAATGGGTTTTGTATCTTAGAGTACTTATGTAAAACATATAATATGATTTAGTCAACATAGCAAGGAACCAATAAATACAGAGGGATTGATAATAAGGCTACATAATGCAAGTAAAAACACAAATGAGAAACAAACCACCAGGAAATTTTACTGCATAATCTGGAAAGAATCCAACCGCATCTATCTAATCTCATTTACCTCATTGTAATATACAGGATTAAAGCTAAATTCACAAGGTCCTGTCTCTTTACTTACAATTATCAAGTTTTGTTCTTATGTTGTCCAACTGTTGTTGTTTTTTCTCTTAGCTTTTTTTTAATATCTGATCAGCAATTTTTTTTTGTGTGTGTGTCCCTCATGATTAACCAAAGCTTGCTAGACCCTCAGAATGAAATGTTAAAATATTTTCTCATATGATGCTATAAATTCCTATTATAGTTTGAAAAATTTTGTCAAGTTGAATAAGACTTAGCCTTAAAAAAAGGAAACTCATATTAGTTTATAATGTCTGCTATCGGTTTAGAATTGTGACTATGAATTTCGACTGTAGAATTACATAAACTACTTAAAGTTTCCTTTTTACTTTTTCCTCTCATGTGACTTACTCCCTTACTCTTTTCACTTCCTCACAAAACATCTTTTTATTTTCTTGAAACTTTTCTGTCAAACTCCTACCCCACTTTATATCTACTCTCCTCTTTGCCTCCATTTCTCTGCATTTTGGTTCTCCTCTTTTGTTCCTATACCTTTCATTACTTAGGGAGGTCTGCCGATGATCAATGATGAAAGTGCTCAGGTGAGGTGAGATGACATGAGTGAAGTTGGGTGGTGTATATCTCTCATATATGCTTCCCTTGTTCTACTTTGCAGCCAATCCTCATAAGTCTTTAGCTAGCTATTATAACTAAGCTTAAGGCTTGCAAAAGATTAAAGAAGGAAAATGTTGTCGTGGTCTGATAACGTAGGGTTCACTGTTGGCTCACCAGCATGCTTACGATAAAAACCGTGCTAAAACAAGCATGCCTGCAAGAAGGGACACTGTCACCAGTGTGTTCTCTGCCGTGTTGCACAGGTTATCTGTGCAGCCGCAGATCGTCCCGTTCAGTTGTTTTCCAGAGATGTTGATGGAACCCTCTTTGCAGTCCATCTCTATGCTGGTGCTAGCACCTCTAGCCGTCATTTCAACACCATCTGTCGGCAAATATCATAAAGAATGAACCATTTCCTTCCTTGACTAGAAATTTCCTTCCTGTCAATGAACAAACTGGTGTTTTGTATCACGAGACAAATTTATTATTTTACTTATTTAATTGCATTGCATGTATTGTACATGATCTGTGTTGTAAGGAGTTACAGGAAGGTGCTTTCTTAATATGCATTCTCATCTCGTACCTTTACAATCAGTGTTGCACTTTAAAAATTCAATTCTAAGAAACTTTAGACTATTTTCATTCGGGTGTTGCCCCAGGTCTCTCTTACTGAAGGCCCCGAGGATGAAATATTGTGTTGGTCTCGAAATAATCAGGGTGGGGTTGTGTGAAATGAGGTGTTCGGTGTCCTGTGTGTGATGGTTAAATATGGGCAGTTTGCCACTGATGAGGTGTATTCTGTGTCAGTATTGTCTTAGCGCTAGATTGTGGTCTAAATTTAGTCGTGCTTGTGCGGTTCTATTTTTCTTAGGAGGAATTTTTCTTTGGGGCTGATTACTGGAGGGTTTTATTGAAGTAGGGTATTTGTTTATCAGTCTTAGATTCCTTGTCTTGTAATCTGATTGTGGAAGCATTTTTGTATGGATATAGTGTGTGGTGCAGGTGCTTGATGGATGCAGATGTGGAACATCCTACCTTTTTCCAGTTGTGTTTGTGTGATGTAATTAAATGGGTAAATATAGTTGAGGGGCTTATACATAGAACTGTGTACCTACTATGTTAATGTGAGTTTCTATTGGAAGGATTTTGGCTTTTGTGTGTAGGTGTTCCACTGGGGTGGTTTTGGTGCATTCCATTATTATTTTCAATGTTTCATTCTGGATAGCTTCTAAATTGTCTATGTTTTCCTGATTGTTGGGAACTATGCTGTGAAGTGTAGTCAAGTGTGGTTCTCAAACCGTAAAGCTTGTAAACCGTAAGCTTGTAAACCGTAATTAGAGTTTCCTTCTGCTGTTTAAATCCAATCTGTTTTAATATGTTTATATTTTTGTTGATTTACATGTTTCGATGTGTGGACTGAAAGTCATGTATCAAAAGTGAAGCCCGGATTTTTTTTCCTATTGAAGAGCTTCATCCTCCATTCAATAATTAATCTTTAATTTTTGTCTGAGTAAGCTTGGGTGTTCTTAAAAGCTATTTTGTACCTGTTATAATCATCAGGTCATCTGCGTACGTGAGTGCTTTGGTGTTATGTTCTGGACTCTGTGTTGGAAGATCATTTGTAAATAGATATTCATTGTACAGTGACTCCCTAACATATTACACTCGTCAAGGTTACCGAAAAGACACCAGCTACTCAGACTATCTTTCACGTCTACATGTATCTATTACTTAAAGTATGTAAGTACTCACCTAAGATGAAGTCAGCCTTGAAGCAGAGTGCACCCCTTGGGAGAGTAGTTGTCAGAATTTCATCTGCATTGAAAGAGGCCGTAGGGCAGTGCGGATTATTTCGTTTGGCTTTTTCTGGCCGACTACTATCGTAGCCGGAACACTGATAGCATCTGATGGCCGCATCTATAAAAGAAGGGTACGTTCAACACTCGAGAGAAATCTGTTGAGCTCTTGATAATGGTATACATGGTAAGTACAGTTACAGAAACAAGTTTCTCGACACAAATATGTATTCATGAGTCTTTAGTTGCAAATTACTGTTAGACTACTAACAACAAGTGGTCTAGATTACAGATGTAAGACCAATTTCACACGGGAAATTGATGGTCGCCACTGGCAGTGGCAACTAGTTGCGTCCCATAGTTTTCAGTTAAGCCTTTCACACGAGTCTGCATTAATCCTTCTATTGTAAACTATAGGAGACAACTAATTGCAGCCACCAATGGCGACCATCTATTGCCTTTGGTCTACCATCCAAGCTAAGTCAATGGTTTTCCTTTTAGCTAGATACAACTACTGTGTTGTAAGTCGTCGAAGAATTTATTTTCCCAACTGATTACTGTATATATATGTGAAGGAAGCAAATTAAATTCCTGAGCTCGCTAGTTGTGTATGAGTTTATAGTGACCTAAATAGGGAAACAAATGTTTTTAGTTTAGATATTTAGTGAAACTTACTTGCAGTTGATGCCACTGTCGATATTGTTGTCAGAGGGAACAGCAACAGCAGGCACTGGACAAACACCTTCATGTTTGTAAATGACTGTCAAAAGAAAATGTATAATTAGTTTATGCAAGTAGTGATATCGTTCATGTGCATGTGTGGCTTACAAGTCTCATTTAATCCTGATTGAGTATTTTAGTAATAAACAACCCCTTCAAGACAGACCGCCAAACTTAATTATCCAACAATCTCCAGACATAAGCCCCACAGGGAAAACCCTCCCACATCTGACGAGAACCACACTGCCACGTCTGCACTCAGATCACCATCCAGCATTAAAACAATACCAACGCAGAACAGGCTTGACCACAGATTCAAACTGCCCCGGGTGCAACCACCACACGTAGGACACAGAACACACACTACAATATGAACATAAGAATGAAGGAGACTGCAAGAGACCATAAGGCCTACACTAGGCAGTTCCATGTCCATTACCACCTGTTATCCTCATCCATAAAGCTGACCTTTTCTTAAAACAGCCGATAGTTTCAGTGCTCACTACATGGTTACTAAGTCTATTCCATTCGTTGACCACTCTATTGGTAAACCAGTTCTCGCCAATTTTCTTCTTAAATCTAAATTTGTTCAACTTAAACCCATTACTGTGAGTTCTGCCCTATTGCCTTTATATGATGACCTTGCTTAAGTTACCCTGTTCAAACCTTTGATCCACTTCAACACCTCTATTAGATCACCCCGTAATCTGCGTCTTTCCAGTCTACTTGAGGTGCCTAAGCCCAAGGTCTATAAACCTTGCCTAAGCCTGTCTTCGTAAGGTAAATTTCTGAGCCTATATATGATTTTAGTCATTCTCTTCTGTACTGATTTTAGTGGGTTGATATCCAGTCTATAGGACGGAGACCAAAACTGTACCGGAGAGTCAAGGATGGGTCTACCGCAAGATAGTTTGATAATTACCTCTGCACTTTTATGCGCATGCCCCACACAAACATCCCAGCCCAGGGACAAAAACAATATCTCTACCCTGAGTGGTTTATGGTCGCGCCCAGAGCCTATAGTCGGTTACCTGAAGGTCTCAGGTGTTCTGCAAGAGACCAGGAACAACGGATTGGATGACTGATTGACTCCTCTAAACTGGTGAAGAGATTGCAATTATGAAATCATTGTTTATAAGAACATAAAAATGGCGGATTTGGCTTATATTACAAAGGGTGAAGTCTGCATGACACAATTACTTGCTGAATTGTTTAAAAAGGAGAAATGCTAGTTTAACAAAATCATTGAAGGAGCATCCAAATACCAATCACATAATAAATACAGTAAGTCATTGTCAAAGGTGCGTCATTTTAGACTTAAACTCTTACAAATATTAAAAGGAAATAGAAATACTGTATCTGAATCAATGCACAGTATTTGGGGGAATGTTTCTTACTTTACATGAATTACCATGAAGTTTCATTTATGTTAGGAGGCATGAGATGGGAAAAATATTTGCATAGTGCTTACTAACGAGACGAGGTGGCAATTAAACGTTAACCAAGAATATGGAGCTTTATTCAGAATCAAACGTTTCAACCCCATGAGCCACTGAAGAAGACCCAAAGAATCTAAACGTTTGGTTCTGAATCTCCATACTCTTCCCTTAATGTTACATGGCTTCCTCAAATCCAGTCTGCTAATATTCATGTACATGGGACCATTCTCCTTCCCTTCTACATACGCTTATGTTCAACAAGACCGTAGTGATACACTTCTGTACCTCCACCCAAGCAGTACCTCCTCCACAACTTTCATTGGGCCCCCACCCCCTCCAATTGGTGCAATCCACCAAGATCTTGGGCATCACACTCGATGCTCAATTAAATAGGAACCAACATATCACCAATATAGTCAGGACAGCGTCTTACAAACTGTATATGCTGAGTAGGTTAAAATCACTAGGAACACCTACATCTGAGCTACAGGAGGTCTACAAAACTTTCATACTCCCCACCCTCATGTATGCCTCACCAGCCTGGTGCAGCTCACTTACCCTCACACAGAGACAAAAGCTGGAGAGGGTACAAAAGAGAGCGTGCAGGATCATCCTGGGCGTGGAGTACAGCAGCTACGACCATGCTCTTACCACCCTTACTCTATCTAGGGTGTCCCAGCTGCACGGGGAGGCACTAAGGAAATTTGGGGAAAGCCTGCTTTCCCACCCTAGACACCGTCCCCTCCTCCCTCCTGATGCTCCACCAACTCGCCACGCCACTAGACACATAAATAGACTCATACCAATCAAAGCGCCAAGGACAGACCGCTACAAAAACAGTGCTATCCCATCTATTGTGCACATAATTAACTCATTGTAAAATTGCTCCATGTATATATTCCAAGTTTTATATCTTTAATCAACTTTTCCAATGTAATATTGTCAGTGTACCACTGTAATAGAAATAAACCTTTTATTATTATTATTATTATTATTATTATTATTATTATATTTTACTCTAATGCCATTACACTATCTGCGTATACTCAGTTTTGTCTGCTGTTATAAAGCTTTAGCAATACGTCTCAATAATATGTTACATTCAAGAAAAGTGTAACAAAGAAAAGAAAAATAATGAAAAAGTATTATTTGAGTCGTTCCCCCATCATCTGTCCATTCTCTACTTTTTTTTTCAATATATGATTTTTTATGGTCAGACACATTAAGTTTAGGCAACATAACTTTAAGGAATAAGTAGTAGCTAACCATTACTTCCTCGCTACAATGACGTTATTTAATGGTGTTCCTTTCAAAGTAACAAAGAGATTGAAAACACTTGGTTATTCCCATTTGTACGACGCCATATTTCACATGTCTTGTGCTGGGTAAAGCCAGATAATTTCATTACTCGTTTAACTTTTCATTCACTCGTATAACTATGTTGTTTATGTTTTTGTTTTGTTTTTTCTCTAAGACACAATCGACATTTGGTAACTACATACAGAAAATGAATCTGTGTAACACAATTCCTTCTCACCCATCACATGCCCCCCACCATGTTACATTTGTCTATATTCTCTTTTCCTCTTTAAAAATTACGATGGATGGAGGGGAGTAATCTTGGATACTTATATAGATCCACTAGCCACCATCATAGAACAATTAATAATAAGATAACTTGTGCAACTACCTATTTTCCCAGTTGAAACCAACATTCAATAGCTACACATAATCACTGATTCTATATAACAGCTCCTTCCTTCTCTATGACATGCCCCCATAACACATCTTGCATCAACTGTAGAATTTCCACCACCGCGCGCGTGCTGATCTGTGCGGATCCGGGGTGCTCCGCTGTCACTTAGGCACACACCGTCACTCAGGTCATGATAACGTTTTTTATAATCTAACCTAACCTAACCTAATGGCGCTCAAAAGGTTAATCTTTGTTTGGATTAGGTTAGGTTAAGTTAGGTTAGGTAATAAAAAACGTTATCATGACCTGAGATAGATTTGGTTAGGTTAGGTTAAGTTAGATAATAAAAAACGTTATCATGACCTGAGTGACGGTGTGTGCCTGAGTGACAGCGGAGCACCCCGGATCCCCACAGATCAGCACGCGCACGGAGGTGGAGATTCTACAGTTGATCCCACATCTTTGATATGTTTCTTCCCCTTGTGATAAACTGGGTAGGATAATCACATTTTACTCTGAAGTTTCTTGAAGTGGTCGTCAATGTTCCCTATAATTTGTTGCTGTGAGTGTGCGCAGAAATTTGCTTGTGTCCAAAAATTTCCTTCTCTGAAAAGTATGTGCGGCGCATCCATGCGAGTCACCATCTGATCATGCAAATACGCACAATTTGTAAGTTTTATTACATATTACCTTCACCAAGCGGTGGCGTACCAATGAAAAAATAATTATTGGTTTGACTGGTGGTAAGTTACCATATTTTTAGAGAATTTATAAGCTAATGTCTGGGTGGAGCTTCTTCGGTGAATGGATTTTAATATAATTTGAAAACTTTGTGTGAGCATTTTTTTTATTTTTTTATGTGCGCACAGCTTAGAGGGATCGTTGGTGATCGTAACAAGGACAAAAAAGGTAATGATGAAGCATTATTTGGACAAGTCTATAAGAAAATAATGATGGTAATAATAATTGTCATGGTTTTATGTCAGTATACGCACATTGGTGCCCAAGAAAGAACAATCACAAGTAAGTACTGATCAAAAACCTCGTTAGATAGCAATTATCATTACTTATTAATTCAACTGCATCGCTTGCCTGTTAGGACGAACATGATTGGTTCAGACAAACACTTGTGACTGGTAGGTTGCCAATTTTATGTTTGTTTGTTTGACGTTTCAAAGTATTATGGCTGTCCACACTAAGGAAATACATTATTTAGAAATGTAAGAGTAATGATTTAGTTATTTTCAATTGTACCTAAGTCGAAATTGTACAAAGCCATCGGGAGCGAGAATGTTACAATTACCATAAGGAAATAGGCGCTATATGCACAATGTTGATCTCACACACATACTCTAGTCCACATCACTGAAAAGATCACGATTTATATGTTTCCTTTGTTACACGATTTCCAGGATTATACTCACACACATTGATAACTGCACGTTCACTATTTGAGCATGTTTAATATAAACTCAAAATTCAGCGTTTGTTCGCATTCATATTCTCTAAGCCAAGTAGCGCCTAGTTGCCTAAGCCCTA
Source organism: Oratosquilla oratoria (assembly GCF_046742065.1). NCBI lineage: Eukaryota > Metazoa > Arthropoda > Malacostraca > Stomatopoda > Squillidae > Oratosquilla > Oratosquilla oratoria. The sequence continues at coordinate 69,800,099 of NC_134783.1, forward strand.
GAATACACGAGAACTAGTGATCATTGTGTTTAAATTCTAACAGTTCCTGAAGTATTTGTCTCATCCGGGTGTTATCTTCCTAGATCATTTTCTTGGACCACTGAGTTGGCGGGTATTATGAAATCGTGAAACGTAGAAACCGAAGTAAGATGGTAAAAAGTGTCATATATATTTTCATTTCCATTTGATATCTCTTCCCTTGCGAAGAAATATGCTTTTGCAAAATGAAACTTGTTTCAACCCGACACAAGTGCTATCGCTGTAGTGAATAATGACGTCATCCTAAGATCAACTTGCCGCTTCAATTCAACGTGATTAACTTTAATATAACGGTTGCCGGGAACGTACAAATGTTGCCATACCGCTATATTTTGCATACATTTACTATCACCTTATTTGTTCATCCCGTTCTTCTTCTTTTATTGTATATGTATTTTTACACCGTAGTCCTTTGATTGACTTAAGTTACAGCCTACGCTTATTAGGAACACCTGGGAAGATATCATTTATGACAGTGTTTTCTGCGCTTACTCTGAAAACGATATTCTATAATACACAGCTGTTTCTTTTCTTTTCTTTTTCAAGCCAGTGTCCTGTTTACAATTTAGTGTTTGTATTTAGGTTTTAATTTTCTGTGTCATAATTTAGATTTCATAAGTCGCGCACGCACATTGCGTTGTTACAGATGCACAAGCTAAACTCTAGACTTGTTCAGTAATTCCGTCCCTACGTGCAGAGGGTGAAAGTGACATGGAAATAAAAATTCACTGATTCGTTAACCGAATATGAAGCACACATACACTAACTCACAAAGCCTCCCACGACCACAATTGAACAAAACCTCGTAGTTTACTACAAGCACAGACGGCCGCACAGTCCTTTGTTCGCGTTGGTTTCCTTGTTCGAACTGCCTAGCCCTAGCCGCCTAGCGTCTGTGGGACAGAGCCTACACCCGACGCAGAATAGCCCACCCAATACACCTCACTTTTGGGTTGGGCTGGGGTAAAGTTGGCTGCTGGCCAGAAGTTCTGTTGACGTTTCTAACCTTACCTATCCACGAGTGCTGAGACAAAATCTATGCACAGGGTCGTGGGTGTAAACACACCACTGGTATATCGAAGACCGAGCAGAGACGAGACAACCCGCCTTACGCATAGCTTCACCCCTCCCCCGCGCATAATCCCACATACAGAGACAAGCACAACTCGCGAAAGGGAGAGTTGAAAACCGTGGGATCGTGTACTGCTTCATGATCACAAAATGCCTGGTATACCGAAGAGACTACCAAGCCAAGATGCACTTACACCACGGCCTGCAGCACGAATGTGACTAAAAAATAACCTCTCTCGCCAAGGTCTGGAAAAATGTATTTTTGGCAACTGAGGATAGATCGGCTCTCCCACGATATGTCCCTGTTGGCAGTATTCGACTACTTTAGATTACAATGGCCACGTGAATCTGGTATTGATGATACGTGATGGTTCACTTGTGTTGTGAATAAATGCCGAGTGTATGGTGGTATCGAGAGTCAAATGTTTTTGTTCTCCATCCGCCCCCCAGCTGTTAAACGGCTGCGCGTGAGCCCTTAGGAAGTGAAGAGTGTGTCACGGTGACCACCGGGCTTGTTTTAGGACCAGGTACTTTAGCTCATGTGAGATGACGTCAACATAGATAAAGAGTGTGGACAAAACCCTTCAAGTTGTTACAATAATTACGTCAAGCTCATTTCCACCATCCACCTCCGATAAAAGAATTTCAGATAACTAGTATCCGAACATCGTTATATCTGTGCGCATGGCGTTACTCATGCATTGACTAAATTTCATTAGCCAAGTTTGAGAGCATTATCCTTGTTTGGCTAAATCATCTGGAATATCTAACTGATTTGAATGATTATTTGCTGTATATATCAGCATCACCAATAAATTTGAAAGCAGTAAATTTCGTCTACATCAGGGAAATATGCTCCGAAATAAATAACTTGAGAACAAAATTCTCATGAACTCATAACATCTTTCCATCAGGATGATTGTCATTCAGTGCAACTCGCTGTTTACGATTATTCGTTTGATTGCTAAGTCAACTTAGCATTTACCTCATTCTATATCTAGCGAGTTTAGTCACTAGTCATTCATATAGGACAGTTTCATCTTTTTTAAGTCCAGGTTTGTTAAATCTACGGTGTCTCTTATTTCGATTGAGATTACTGTGTTAAAGATTCCAGCCGGTTAACCGTACACGAGCTATCCGTGTTGGGCTATATGTTAGGAAGGGCTCGAGTGGTTCTCAACCTTTTTTCAATCCATTCTCCCCTTCATGGATTATCAACATTTGTGTCGCTCTCCTTCATTTTTCTCCCAAATCCCACCCTGCCAAAAGAAAAAGGTAGAAAAGATATGATAAAATGTTAATGGAGAGAAAGTCTTTGCTCTATTACAAAGTTTACAATCATAATTATATTATATCTAATGGATTTGTTCATATTCTTCACATTATATACAAATGTATGAATTGTAACAGCGGGCCATGCCCCTCCCCCCCTAAATTCTTGTCATGGACCCCAGGTTCACTGGTTCTACACCACTTGTCTCTCTTCGCTGAATGAAACATTTCTCCTATACACTATTGATCTTTTTTACAGGTTTCATCTCACTGTTATTTCCTCATCCAATTAACTAGCATGCATTAGTTCTGGTTGTCACTTAGCGATGTTATTTTTCAAAAATGCAAGATTCTCCACAAGGCCAGAAGCCCTGGTAAACTAGTCCTGTCATTATTCAATCGAGAGAAACGTGCGCAGAAAAGGCCAAACATATGGCGAGTTGCCTTTTCACCGTTTTTTATATATACAAGATAATACAACTGTATATTTTGATTACCATCAGATTATTCTATTCAGCCAAAGAGAATTCCCTGCAAAGCAAAAGGATGAAAATCTGGTAAAAGCGTTCTATAGGGTTCCTCAGGTCAAAACTAAGATATTTCTGTCTTGAGCATATGGCAACAAGCTCTCCATGCAGTTTGCCGTTGGTAAGGGTGGGAGGGAGTTGCGCCCAAGTCACTTTGTTCTCTCAAGTTCTCCCAAATATGTTTTGCTGCCGCTTTCTCTTCTCCTACCCCAAGCCTTCATAACATTATTTTTAATAAAGCAAGTTAATGAAACACTGAATGTATCAATTCACTACGAAACATGAAGCAATATTTCTTTCCCAACTTGTGACGACAAACGATCGGAACAATATGAAACTCCCTCGACAATCACCGATTTATGAGTAATGCCATGATTCTGTCGAATAAAATTTATTCTTAAATCCCTCACCTTGTTTATCTATTTTGATATATTAATTTGTTTATCTTTTTTTTTTAATAGTACTTAGCGTTCACTTCCTATGCGTTATTCTCTCTCGCTCCTCGAGGTTTCTTCAGGAAATACAGTACGTCTCTCTATTTCACATGCTGTTTCTACTGATCAAAACCCAGTTTCTGATTACAGAGTATATGTGCCGACTCACATATACATATACCCAGGTATATATAATCCTTTTGACGGTTTCTTCGAGGTTTCTGATTACTAAGTTTATGTTCCCACGAACGTAAACATATACCCAGGTATGCATGCATTTATAATTATGCACGTAAATGTTTTTAGCTTGCCTTTTTACTGTCTCCCCTTTCCCACATATTTCTCATACCTTTTGTCTTCACCATATTTCTCTGTTCCAACATGTGTGTACACACACACACACTTCCCGTAAAATACAACTAGGTAAATACTCTCTCTCTCTCTCTCTCTCTCTCTCTCTCTCTCTCTCTCTCTCTCTCTCTCTCTCTCTCTCTCTCTCTCTCTCTCTCTCTCTCTCTCTCTCTCTCTCTCTCTCTCTCTCTCTCTCTCTCTCTCTCTCTCTCTCTCTCTCTCTCTCTCTCTCTCTCTCTCTCTCTCTCTCTCTCTCTCTCTCTCTCTCTCTCTCTCTCTCTCTCTCTCTCTCTCTCTCTCTCTCTCTCTCTCTCTCTCTCTCTCTCACACTCTCTCTCTCTCTCTCTCTCTCTCTCTCTCTCTCTCTCTCTCTCTCTCTCTCTCTCTCTCTCTCTCTCTCTCTCTCTCTCTCTCTCTCTCTCTCTCTGTGGCGCGGTTGGTAGAGGCTCCAAAGACTATGGTGAATACACACAGTCCTTTAGTACTGTATCTCTCTATCAAAATTGTTTTGTCACATATACACCTATTCTTCGTGCCATGAGTAAGTTTGGTATTCATTTTCGTTTCCTCATTACATTCCATCCCAACAAACAATTTTGAGATTTTTTTTTCCATTGCCTCTGTATATTACTTCTGTATTCTTTCTTCTGTGATTCGTTTTTCTTTTTCTTTTTCATGCCTTTCTTCCGCGATGCGTTTTTCTTTTCCTTTTTTTTAATGTCTTCCGCGATGCGTTTTTCTTTCTCTTTTTTTCATGCCTTTCTTCCGCGATGCGTTTTTCTTTTTCTTCTTTCATATCCACCTCGGTACCACTTTTCTCACTTCTTGTGACTTGTATCAATCAACATTCCTCTCAGCTGTGCGCATGTGCGCACGAACATGTGTTTTACGACAAGCGCACACAAAGAAAAAATGTGCTAACACAATGTTTTCAAATGACATTAAAATCCATTCAACAAAGAAGTTCCACCCAAACATCAACTTACAAATTCTCCAAAAATATGGTAACTTGCCGACCGTCAAACCAATAATTGGAGGTAATATGTAATACACACCTACAAATTGTGCGTGAATCGCATGGGTGTGCACATACTTTTCAGAGAAGGTAAAGTTCGCGCACAAGCTAATTTCTGTCCACACGCGCAGCAAAAAATTAGAGGGAACATTGGTCTCAATCCGCTTAATGTCATCCTCACACCTAACTCAAGAACCTATATTAATTCTCGACTCGACGGCGCAGTTGTACCGTTCGCAACCGCTAATCCAGTTTTCCTAAATTGACTCCCACCCAGGGCTGAAATAATTTCAGCATCGCTGCACTGCGAGCCGGCACTCCAACTCACGTGTGTGTGTGTGTGTGTGTGTGTGTGTGTGTGTGTGTGTGTGTGTGTGTGTGTGTGTGTGTGTGTGTGTGTGTGTGTGTGTGTGTGTGTGTGTGTGTGTAAGGTCACTGCATAACCCACAGAACGAGCATATATGAGATCTGAATTTTCATCCGGAAGGGTAATAGCTGTCGAACATGAGTCCAACACGTGATTCATGACCAGACTGAATCACTCTAAGGCAGCCTACACACGGAGCGTCTTTGTGACGTGCGTCATTTATGACGACCGTCGAAAAAGACGCTCGTTTTTAGATAACAATACTCGCAAACGTTGTCCTACACACGCAGCGTTCAAATGACGGTCGTCATCATGGCGCCTGAGCGTTGCGCGTCATCCTGCGTGTGTAGGACAACGTTTGCGAGAATAGTTATCTAAAAACGAGCGTCTTTTTCGACGGTCGTCATGAATGACGCACGTCACAAAGACGCTCCGTGTGTAGGCTGCCTTATACCCATCCTCCTTGTCATTCTCATTCACGAGCAGTTTAACCCGCATCAACTCGCTCCCACACAAACATGGCTTTAGCACACGCGTTATGAAAATTATAGCCATAAATACGCATACATGCACACATAATCACATACTCACGCTTATATGTACAAGCAGGCATGTACATATGCATATGCATGCGTATATGCATATATGCACACGCGCGCTCACGCATATACACACATACATGCAAACACATGCCTCGCTTGTGTAATAAATAGCGTCACGAGCTACCATCATCAGTCCTGCTCGTTTGATATATATATATATATATACATATATATATATATATATGTATATATATGTATATATATACATATACTGTATATATATATATACATTATATATATACATATATATATATATATATATATACACACACACACACATATATGTATATATATATATGTGTGTGTGTGTGTGTGTGTGTGTGTGTGTGTGTGTGTGTGTGTGTGTGTGTGTGTGTGTGTGTGTGTGTGTGTGTGTGTGTGTGTGTTTGTATGTGTGTACGACACTGAATAGGTCCCAGTGAACAGATTTACATATATCGACCACAATTCACTTTAATTCTAAGCCACCAATTTCGAAAAACTCGAGGAGGCATACATGCAGAAATTGAAACTTTGTACAGCCAAGGACACGAAACTGCGCTAGCAGGTGACAAGTGATAGTGACTTAACTGTTTGCGCCATCGAGAGAGATATAAGTTGAGCGCAACTTTTCTTATATATATTTGCATGCTCGAGATATCACGTACACGAAATTTTGCGTTCAACCCATCTTCACCATGATAGTACAATTGGTAAGTATACAACGCGGGAAAGTATTTGCACAACACTAAATGGGTCCCAGTAAACAGATTTACATTTATCTGTATCCATCACCCACCACGCACGTGATCCACATGCTTGCAACAGAGCGAGACTTCCTCTTGCTTACTTTGCATTTCCCACGACATGCACCCCTAACACAGCACAATTTGAAGACAAACAAGTATAGATACCTAGTGTCACCAGACACGTATCATAAATCCTTTTATTATAACTGCCCTAGTGTATTACGCATAAACTAACATAGATATAATATACCTAACAATATCCACCAATTATACAACTAACCCTTATATATCTAAACCGTCCCCAATCCATAGATTAACGAGACTAACGCCCTTGCTTACAGCAACCCTTCTAACCCTATATATTCTATGACATCCATGTAATGAGAGGAGAGCTGGAGTAGGTGAAGAACCTACTGCCAGAGGCTGGGTAGGTCACGAACCTACCGGCCGGAGGTCAGAGCTATCGTGCCCTAGGTCAAGGCCTGGCACTTATTGTATTTAGCCCCAAGGGGCATCCGATTTGTAGTGTAACCATTGAATATCTTGTTGTTTAAAATAAAATAAGAAAGCTCCCGCTTTGGAGTCTATCTCGCCACATTAAGACTTCCCTACGTATACAAACTGGTATACAACTGGCGGCAGCAGCGGTTCGCCCACGTACTGAATAGAAGCGCCGTCATCAGCCATACTACACAAGGTTACACAACCAATCCAACTGGCGAGCGGTACTCTATTCCAACCTCCGAAGATACAAGCCTACCTTATACCACGAAACACTGGTTTCACACATGCCTACCACAGAAGGCCGAATACATTCTTCAGTCATTCAAGCCACGCCTACCATTCAGAACATTCAGAAGGAGCAACGGTGGTGAAATCGAACCCATTCGATTTTGAACCACCTGGTGGCAGTACGCTACCATAGTCTCTGTAGACAGATATCTACAGCGACATAGAAGAACCAGTCAACTCTACACCGCACCTCATCACGACTCCAAACCAAGAGATAGAACTTCAAAACCACAGGTTTCCATTCACCCGAGAACAACGCGAAATCTGCAAGCTCAGCACCTCGGTAAGCATATCCTCTATCCCTTCAAGCAGTGAACCCAAGCTAATCACCTGTAGAGATCCAGTGCACCAACTCCTAGATCAACACGACTTCACGACTTCAGTCAACATACCGATGGACCCAGGCCGACGAGACACATTCTCGTCCGCCACCCAAACTACCGTCACCAATCTCCGTGAGTATAAACCATAGACTCCCACTAATTCCCCCCTTTTTTATATATAATTCAGAAGCCGGACGAGAAACCACCTCCACCCCCCCCCCTCCATGTCCACCCAGACCAGAGGCTTGCAGCGGTTAGGCCCACACACGCCTAACCAGCCTCCACCCCCACCCCTTCCACCCAGACCACAGCTTCACAGCAACTAGACCCGGACCCGCATCGAGTCAGCATTCTCAACCGCCACCCTTGGCACACCAAGATTCGCTGACCAATGGAGCTGTTAGGCTCAGCCGATGTCAACAACTTGGACCACGACAGTTCACATCCGCTCATGGCACCTACCCAGTGCCTCCCGGACTTCAAGACCCACAGTACTCGTACATAAGTACCCACATCGTATTTTGTATTCTTTTTGTATATTCCCATAAATGTAAATTAGCTCACGTAGAACTATCTATTGGTTACAATTATAGAAATTCAAAGTCCACGATAAACAAAACCTAATAATCAAAACATCCACTATGTAATTTTAACTTACAAATACTTTTTCAATTTTAACGTAGAATTAGAATATCAAAATGTCACTGCGAAGAAATCTCCCAGGCAGTCACCCGAAACATAGTAAATTAAGATAAATCAATATACAACGACAATTCCCAAGATGAACATATCCAACACGTAAATTATTCACCATCGGACGCAGGACGTCATGCGATTCGATGGGATAGGTCCTCACGATCATTTCCTTATAAAAAAATTTTTTTTAAATAACTATAAAAGTACTTCTCTACTTCCTTCCGACCGTGAAGCCCCGGGATAATACACTCAAAACCCCACCCACTCAAACAAGATGAATAAATAAAAATATATTAATAGATAAATAAAATAAAATAAATTAACTGCCTTAAATAAATATAAAATGTTATATAGGTATTTTTAGCTCTACACAATCTTAGCCAATAACCATTCTCATAAATAACAAACTTGTATAAGTTTATATGTCTATTAAATGATTATATATGTATTTTTAGCTCTACACAATCTTAGCCAATAACCATTCTCATAAATAACAAACTTGTATAAGTTTATATGTCTATTAAATGATTATATATGTATTTTTAGCTCTACACAATCTAACATATTAATTACAAAACACACTAACCACTTAGGATGTCATGTCTTCAGTAAGCTATGACTGTAGTGAAATAGTACTATCTCATAGAAAAGAGATTATAAAATAAATTCTCATTGAACAGAGAAACAAGTGTATGGTGAACAGTGAAATTTGTCCTCATTGAAAAGAGATTATACAAGTGTAAAATGTTTTATACATAGCTTACTGAAAACAAAAAAAAAAGATATGATAATATACGTAAAAAATCCCACCTTTTTACTCATTCAAACATATTTTGTTGATCAATATCACCCACTAGCAAACTTACAAATTATCATATCTATATTAAACTATGTATGCCATCCCCACTGTCACGACCTTAACCCAAGGTACGAGGACGTACCTCAAAAAGGTCAGGGAGGCAATGTATCCATCACCCACCACGCACGTGATCCACATGCTTGCAACAGAGCGAGACTTCCTCTTGCTTACTTTGCATTTCCCACGACATGCACCCCTAACACAGCACAATTTGAAGACAAACAAGTATAGATACCTAGTGTCACCAGACACGTATCATAAATCCTTTTATTATAACTGCCCTAGTGTATTACGCATAAACTAACATAGATATAATATACCTAACAATATCCACCAATTATACAACTAACCCTTATATATCTAAACCGTCCCCAATCCATAGATTAACGAGACTAACGCCCTTGCTTACAGCAACCCTTCTAACCCTATATATTCTATGACATCCATGTAATGAGAGGAGAGCTGGAGTAGGTGAAGAACCTACTGCCAGAGGCTGGGTAGGTCACGAACCTACCGGCCGGAGGTCAGAGCTATCGTGCCCTAGGTCAAGGCCTGGCACTTATTGTATTTAGCCCCAAGGGGCATCCGATTTGTAGTGTAACCATTGAATATCTTGTTGTTTAAAATAAAATAAGAAAGCTCCCGCTTTGGAGTCTATCTCGCCACATTAAGACTTCCCTACGTATACAAACTGGTATACATATCAACCACAATTCTATTTAATTCTAAGCCATCAAAATCGAGAAATTCGAGGAGGTATACATGCAGAAATTGAAACGTGGTACAGTCAAGAACTTGAACCTGCGCTAGAACATGAAAAGTGATAGTGATTTAACTTATTGCGCAACTTTTCTTAAATATATTTGTATGCTCGAATTACATACACGTACATGAAATTTTGCGTTCAGCCCATCTCCGACATGATAGTACAATTGGTAAGTATACAACACGGGAAATTATTTGTACAATACTGAATAGGTCCCAGTGAACAGATTTACATTTATCAACCACAATTCACTTTAATTCTAAGTCATCAACATCGAGAAACTCGAGGAGGGATACATGCAGCAATTGAAATATGGTACAGCTAAGGACTCGAACCTGCGTTAGCACGTGATAAGTGATAGTGACTTACCGATTGCGCCATCAAGAAAGATATAAGTTGAACACAAGTTTTCTTATATATATTTACATGCTCGAATTACATACACGTACACGAAATTTTGCGTTCAACTCGTTTCCACCATGATAGTACAATTGGTAAGTGTATATATATATTTATATATATATATATATATATATATATATATACACGCTCACACACACATATATATATATATATATATATATATGTGTGTGTGTGTGTGTGTGTGTGTGTGTGTGTGTGTGTGTGTATGTGTGTGTGTGTATGTAAATATGAATACATATACTCGTGTGTATATATATATATATATATTTGTATATATATATATATATATATATATATGTGTGTGTGTGTACACATATATATGTATCTATATCTATATCTATATATATATATATACATATATATATTCATATTTATATATACATATATATATATATGTATATATATATATATATATATATATATATATATACATATATCAATTCAGCCATCCTGAATCCACTGCTGAACAAAGGCCTCTTTCATGGCATTCCATGATTCACACGACCGCGCCGTCCTCCGCCACGTCATTCCTGCAAACTTCTCAATCTCGTTTCTCTACCTTCTGTCTGGTCTCCCTCTTCCACGTCTTCACATCTCGCGGCGTCTACTCAGTAACACACTTGCTCCATCGCTCATCAGTCGTTCGCACTAACTTACCTGCCCAATTCCATTTCCTTGCTTTTACCTCCACAATATATTTCACTCTGGTCTGCTCTCTCACCCAACTTGCTCTCTTTCGGTCTCTCACCGTTATTCCCATCATTGATCTCTCCATTCACCTTTGTGCAGTCCTTAGTTTTTTTTTGTTTTTTGTTTTTTCATCGTGTTCATCAGTTTCCAAGTCTCACACCCGTAGATTATTGCTGGCAGAATGTATTGATTGTAAACTTTGCGTTTAAAACATAAAGGTAGAGAGCCTCTCGGGGTTTCATTATACTTACCAAACACTTTCCAACTAATTGTAATACGTCTTTTTATTTCATTATCATTATAATAATTCGTCACTTTCATCATCTGGTCTAAATAATTATACTCTTCAGTTTCTTCAAGACTATCACCATCAATTATCAGACTTCCTGTCGCTGAATTGAAGTACAGTTTGAATTTCTCTCTCCCTTGAAATACTGAAGTAGCACATCTAGAAGCATTTCAAGTGAGAGAGAAGCTCAAATTGTACTTCAATTCCACAACAGGAAATCTGCATTTGCTCTGTGCTGAGTTGCCTGTGACACCTGTGCCTCAGTTTGCGTTTAGGCTAAAGAATGAATGAGAGTCTTTCTATAAAGGCATGAGAAAAATATAACAATAATAACTGAAAACATAAAACTGTTCATAAAGTAATGGCATGAATAGAAGACGGAAGAGGTGAGTATGTGAGAGACGGCATTGGTAGAAAGGTTGAGCGGGGTGGAGGAGGAGGAGGAGGACGGAAGTAAACGCCATGGCAAACGGACACTGTAAAACGTAGTAAAGGAAGAGAATAATTATAACAGAAGATGACTAACGCAATGTACCCTAGAGACAAGGAAGAAATGTGAACATACGAAAACGAAGGAGAAAGGATAAAAAAGAAACGAAGAAAATCCGTTTAAGTGACCTAGGAAAGCCTAAGAGAAGACGAAAAGGAAAACACAAAATGTATTTGTAGCCTAGAAAAAAAATGATACAGAAAAGAAAAATACATACCTTTAAAAACTAGAAGGGATAAATGATTGCGACACCCATTAAAAAATGGACTGATCACTTCAAAGAATTATTAAATGCAGACCCAGTAGAGGAATTCTAACATTAGTGGATGGATGTGGAAAGAACGGAGTTTGAAGAATAGGAAGAAATGATTGCAGTCGAGAAATTGACGGAAGTGTTGAGGAAAGTGAACAATGGAAAAGGGGCAGAAATATATGAGATACCAATACATATAAAGGGAGGAGGAGGAGTCATTCAAAATATTGATATAAATCAAACGAGCAAAAGAGAGAAAGTACCTGATGAATGGAGTAAAACAATTGTAGTTCCAGTATGCTAAAATGTGGGACATATAGAGAAATCTCATTAATCAATCACGTGGTGAAACTATACGAGAGATAAAAAACAATCAGGACAAAGGTATGTAAAGAACAGAGTGGATACAGGAAAGACAGAAGCACGATCCGTTTGATTTTTAGGCCGAATGTTATCACAGAAAGCATAGGAATTTTATATCTACATCTACATAGCATTTATAGCTCTCTCAAAAAATGATATAATCCGAGAAGAGAAATATTTGATATTTTGGAAAAAACACACGATGCTTTCTTCCATGATGGTGTTACTTCAGGTTCCTCTTAGAAGGTAGATACATTCTTTTCAAATAAAGAAGAAAGAGAGACGGGGAGAGAGAGAGAGAGAGAGAGAGAGAGAGAGAGATGTAATATTTGTCTGTGTGTGGTAGCACAGAGAGGCCCAAACAGACTAACAACACGCTTGGATTTGATACATACACTGGAGGCAGAGCTTTATAAGTGAGCACGTGGAAATTGAGGTTCACACATTAATGGTCTAGTATGATAATTAACATATTCCTACCTAACTTTCATAAATAATATATGTCTGAATGCCATTCCTGATGGGGCTCAATACGAGAAGGGTTACAATATTCCGTTGGTGGGCACGGCAAATATCTTACTCCTACACTACTGCATCAAAATTCAATTTTGGAAGAGGGTTACATTACTTTCGTAAGTAACAGACCTATTTTATATATTCCGTGCATCTGTTTATCCGTGAAAAGTAGTGACGTCATCGTTGTGAGCTGAACGAAGCTCTGGTAGTATGTGACGTCATGTCCTATAATGGCGGACAACTGAGTCTGTTGCCTCTTGTGCCATCACGCTTATTCGCTGCCAGATACCGTCTGTTGATGTGATCTTCGTGCACTTTGTGTGTGTGTGTGTGTGTGTGTGTGTGTGTGTGTGTGTGTGTGTGTGTGTGTGTGTGTGTGTGTGTGTGTGTGTGTGTGTGTGTGTGTGTGTGTCTGTGCGGACATCAGATGTGCGCTAGATCAGTGTTACATGTATCTGCTGGCACCTAATCAGCATGATCGAGCTGATTACACTGATTTCATTCACAGCCACAGCAATTCCAACCTACCAAAAAAGCTTTCCATGCAGCACTTCTCACCGTACATAGAACCTTACCAAGCCGAGTTAAGCCACCGTTGTGAGGTATAACGGCTGTATCGTCCCTCAAGGAGATAAGCTGGTCCTGCAGTGGACCAGTAAGGCTGAACGACAACTGCACTATTATTGAACATCAGAAATAATGTTCATGATGAAGAGGATCTTTGGGCATGATCGGGTTTGGCCTTCTTGGTCAGTCGTAACCCTTGTACATTTCTGAGATTTTATTTCATCTGACTTCAGGTGATTTTATTAAGCTAAAGCGGACCTCAGGGCATAAATGGGTCGACAAAGTCGGTGATGCAAATGAAAGAGGTGGGTTTGTTTTCCCACTTACAAGTAACTCAAAAAGCGGAATTGGTTTCTTATAACGCATGACTGAGCAATATGGGAATAGATGATCTTTTTGGTGAATAGTTAATTTTCACAAATATGAATTATAATGGTGAGTAACTGTGCTACTAATTCGTGTATGTTGAAAATACGATGAACATTATTTATTACAACTAGTTATTTTTAGCTCAGACATCTTCACTGATGTTGGGAGTTACTTTCCTAAATCTCAATAACAACATCATTGCTTGTATCAGTGGTCACCCCTTTTTACTTCCAACAGACCCGCACGCCCCCTTGCTTTTTTGTATTTACTAGAAATTATATTTGTTTTTCTATTTATACATTCTCTATTTATATCTTAATAGAAAATGGATTGAGGTGAGTGACAGAATTATACTTTGCACGCATGTAACAGCAGATAATTCTTGGAATTATTTCATTATTCTTTTTAAACGATGATTTTTGAGCAGACGACATCTCAATATGCACAAGACTATAGGAATAGAGGAGACTGCGTGAGACCGTAAGTCCTACAACAGGCAGTTCCATGTCCATTATTACCCATCATCCCTATTCATAACGTTGTATAATCTTCTCTTAAGACAATCAGTAGTTTTAGCGCTCACTAAGTTTATTTCATTCGTTAACCACTACGTTGGTAAACCGATTCTTGCCAATTTTCTTCTTAAATCTAAATTTGTCCAATTAAAACCCATTACTACGAGTCCTACCATGTAGTGAGGAGACAAGTAAATGCAATTTTAGGTTTATGGTAATGTATATTCAGCTGAGGGAAGCCTTTGGTAGCCAAAGGCTTGGGTCAATATCAAATATTTAGAGTGAGGAAGGGTTACGGGCGATGCGCGTCCAAGAGAGGGACCTGCTCAATGTTGAGAGAGTTTTCTCCAACCAGAGATCCTCTGGATGGGATCAGGTTCCAGCAGGAGGTTCAGAAGCGTCCTGGAGGCTGTGTTCAGCTCTTTCCAGGGGCATTTGTTGTAGATCCTTTTGTCCCTTTTAGCCCACATTTTATAGTCTTTATCCAAGGGGTCTGCACTTGACCAAGGCTTTTTGGTGGTCATCAAGTTGAAGAAGATGATGCCACAAGCCCACAGGTCGACAGGAGGGCCAAGGTAACTCCTGTTGGGGCACTGCAGTACTTCTGGTGCCATGTACGATTTCGTGCCCACTTGACCTTTGAGTCGGATCTCTTTGCCGTCGATAAGAAAGAGATCGGAGAGACCGAAGTCAGAGATCTTTAAAACCTTGTCTTTGGTCAGAAGAAGGTTTTCTGGCTTGAGATCTCTGTGTGCGACGCCTCTTGAGTGGATGTATGCCACGCCGTCTAAGAGTTGCTTGAAATAAGATCTGACCTCTTTCTCGTTCAGATCAAGCAGGTTGTCTGCCACGTCTCCTCTGGAGCAGTACTCCAGGTTCATGCAGAGTATGTTCTTGGTCTTCTGTTCCCAGCAGAAAAGTTTGAGCACATTCGGGTGGCTCATCTGTGCGTGGACCATTTCTTCCCACGAGAATCCATGTTCTGAAGGCTGGGAAAGAACGACCTTGCGCGCAACATACGCCTTCGTTTTTTTCTTTTTCAGCAAAAAGACTTTTCCGAATCCTCCTTCTCCAAGCACCCTGACTCTAGTCCATCCTGAGGTGAAATTGTACTTCTTCAATGTTTCTTCATTTTCCTTCAGGACTTTGTCGCAGTCAGTGAGGGTGATGGGTGTCGAGGCAAAGTTGGAGGTCTGGTCGAAGTCTCTTCCTCCTGAAGTCGAAGACTTTTCCCCTCGGCAGCTCTTGATGTCCTGGAAGCAGCGGCACAAAGCGAAGAAAAGCTGGAAGATCATCTCGAAGTAGGTTCCCACAACGACTCATTCCCGGAGGACCAAGAGCGATCGTTACAAAGAGTCAAGAGCATTTCGCAGATATCTGGTCAGTTGGTGCTGAACTTCTCTCTCTCTCTCTCTCTCTCTCTCTCTCTCTCTCTCTCTCTCTCTCTCTCTCTCTCTCTCGTGCGCTGGTGGTGTAATCGGAAGCATGCTGGTCTCGCATTTCTGTCCTTCCACATCGTTTGTTTAGTGCAGTAAAAACATTTGGCATACATATTCCATGTTGCAATTGGTTATTATTCGTTTATCATGAAACGAAAAAAAAAGTATGAACTCACAACCACATTCTTTATGCAGTGAGTACTTTAGGAACCTTAGTGACACCCCTACGGACCAGAGACTCGCAGCATTCATTTATGACTGGAGACTTATCTCCGTTCAAACAAGGATGCCGAGTTTCTGTTCACTTTTTCTAACCTTCCTTTCGACTTCTCTCCTTCACCACCTCCACGACTCCGCTTCTTCGGTGCAGCCGTTATTTTCCCAAAGGGCAAGAACGCTGATGATAAATAAATAGACAAATAAATAAATGAATAAATGAATAAATAAATAAACAAATAAATGAATAAATAAATGAATAAGTAAAGATATTAAGAAAATTATCATTATAATTTCTTTATTTTTAACTTTTGTGTTGAACATTACTTTGGTTTTACTCTTATTCATTTTTAAACCTACTTTAAGACTTTCCTTGTTCAGATCACTCAGCATATCTTGCAAGTCTTCTGCTCTTTCTGAAATAAGAATGATGTCATCCGCAAATTTCAGGTGGTTCAAATATTCGCCATTAATCTTCAAACCTTTCTTTTCGCTCCCCCAACCTTTTGAAAATCTCTTCCAAACAAGCTGTAAACAATTTGGGTGAAATTATATCGCCTTGTCGTACTCCTTTCTCGATCTTTACCTTTTATGTATCTTTGTGAAGTCGAATTACAGCGGTACCTTTCGCACAAATATTTACTAGAACCCTTACGATCAGCTCATTTGTATCCTGCTTGCGTAGCGAGTTTAGCATTGCTATTTGTTCTACCGAATCAAAGGCCTTCTTGTAATCTACAAAAGCTAAACAGAGAGGTATATTGTATTCTGTCGTTTTCTCGATTAGTTGATTCATCGCCTGCAAATGGTCTAGAGTTGAATATCTGCTCCTAAAACCTGCCTGTTCTATCGGTTGGTTCCATATAAAACCTGCCTAAGTCTATTTGTAAGGATCTTGAAAAATGATTGTTATACATTTGATAGCAAGCTAATCGGTCAATAGTTACTAAAGTCCTTTTGATCTCCTTTTTTATGAAGCAAAATCACTATAGCATTACACCATGATTTAGGAACGCTTTCTTTGACGTAAGCACTGGGTGTACAACTGACCGTTTCCTCGTTTCATATTTTTAGAACAAATTCTACTTCTTCCTTTGTAATCTCTAGTACACTACTAACGTCTACAGATGAATTTACTGACTCAACTACGGTCTTCCACGAGTAGTAAAATTCGTCTACCCTTTTTACCATTCTGTCTCTGTATTTAATGATTTCTCTATTTCTATCTTTCAAACATATCATTTGCTGTCTTCCTAAAGAATGTCTGCGCTCTGTCCCTTTA
The DNA here is from genome assembly GCF_046742065.1 of Oratosquilla oratoria. Classification (NCBI taxonomy): domain Eukaryota; kingdom Metazoa; phylum Arthropoda; class Malacostraca; order Stomatopoda; family Squillidae; genus Oratosquilla; species Oratosquilla oratoria. The sequence goes on from NC_134783.1 coordinate 69,817,353, forward strand.
ATATTTTTACCTCTCCGAATAGTTTCCTCTATTTCCTCCATACTTCTCTTTCTTTTCTCTGACCTCTGCCTTTTCTTGATAAGCTTGTTTAGTTCTACTCTTTCTATTTCGTCTCTCCTGTTTTTTATTTGCATGGTCCTTTTTCTTTTAATTGTAGCTTTGGAGTATTTGTTTTCTCTAATACTTTTTGTGTTTCCTACTTTCTCTGCCGATTCCTTAATTATATTCACTAAATTCAAATTCATATCTTCGAATCTGTTTTTAATTTCTAACTGAAATTTCTTCTTATAATCCTTAACCTTTGCAAGACTTTTTTCTTTTTAAAAACTAGTTTATTTCTCTCGGCTCTGAAATTGAATTTAGCTCTGCAACCCACCATTCTATGGTCACTACCTATTTTGACTTTATTTATGACCGTAACATTGTTAACGCTCTTGCTTTCATCTCCTAATATGAAGTCTATTTCGTTCTTTGTTGTTCCATTTGGACTTCTCTAGGTCCATTTACGATCTACACGGTTTTGGAAGAAAGTGTTCATTATCCTCATGTTGTAGTTCTCTGCAAAATTGACTAACATCTCGCCATCTTCTCCACTTTAGCATTAAACTCGCCTATTACCAACGTGTAATTTTTTCTTGATCCATTACCTGACTTAAATCATCGTAGAAGGACTCAGTTTCATCGTCTAAACTCTGTGAAGTTGGTGTATAAACCTGAACTATTTTTAAAGTGTACCTTTTACACAGCCTAATCACAATCCAAGCTACTCCGTCTGATAGACAACTGAACTTGACTACGTTACCAGCAACCTCTCGGTTTATCAAGAATCCTACTCCACTAGATCTTTCTTTGTCCTTACCTCTATAGTAGAACAGGTGGTGACCATCTTGTTATTGTATCAGCTTTTCTTCCGCTCTTCAGACTTCACTCAGTTCTACGATGTCCCACTTGATGTTGTCTAGTTCGTCCATTAAACTATCTAGCCTGTAGTCTTTCTGAGAGAGTTCTTACGTTGTAGGTATAGATCTTCATTTTCTTCATGTTGTTTAATGTCCAAGACTTGGATCTGCTTAAACAGTACTTACATTCGTTGGCACACTTCCCGTAAGCACACGAGTCAGTGCGGTTGGACCTTTAGGAGACGATGATCCAACAGGAACGCCCGGTTTTGTTTTTATTGTATTATTCATGGTTGCTATGAAGGGATTTTGGCAGTAATCTCATCTCCCTGCCAACTGGTTTCTGGTGAGATATTTCTCTGGTGTCACCTTATTATATTCGGTGAAGCCCTATATATCTATAGGGTGCCCAATGGTCCACGCCGTCATTATGAGGGTACCCCATATATCTGTGGGGAATTTACCTCTTCGGGATCAGGGACGTGTGAGTAGTGGGCCCTGCATCTGTGTGTGTGTGAGCTGCTCTTTGATCTTTCTTACAAAACCTGTTCGATATGGGTGACCCTACAGAGATTTCCTCTCTATCGATATAGCTTTTGTAATCATTAAGATTCTCAAGCCTATCCACCACGTCAAGGTATGAACTGTCGGATAGGTATATAATATATATATATATATATATATATATATATATATATATACATATTTATACATATATATATATATGTATACGTGTATATATATATATACATATATACATATGTATATATACATGTATATATATATGTATATATATATATATATAAATATATATATATATACGAACCTCACGGATCCTCTGTCAAAGTGCCACGGACCCCACTTTGAGATCCTATGCTGTAGAGTACAGCAGCATAAAATTCGACTACAAAAGGGAGAACACAAGGCAAGAAGCTAATAGAATTTGTTCGAAAGTTTAAGGAATAGTTATCTTATATTGACGGTTCAGCATACAGTGAGTATTCCTGAGGATGGAAGGGAGCTGCAATCAGTTCATTCAGATCTGTAGACTTTATCTATTATCATTTATTTATTTTACATATTTTTGTTGATCTATTTGTTTGGTTGTTTATTTATTCATTTATCTATTATTTTTATCTATTCGTGTGCTCGTCTGTTTATTTTATTTTCTTATTATTTTCTGTGCTCCACAGATGAGTTGCTGGTCTCATATGGCAATGCTTCACTATCTCTATGATATATTTGCAGCAACCAAATGTGATTAGAAACTGATAGAACTGTACCATGCATCACGTTAAATGCTTAAGAAATACCTCATGGTGGATTCAAGAGTGAAGATTTCTACAAAGAATGTGAAATCAGGTAAGCTTACACCATATGCCGGGTGTTGTGGGTGTCGGCCACTTCATGTGACACCCACACGAACTGGCGTCACCCACACAACCTGGTGCCACCCACGCAACCTGACACTGCCAACTTAACCTGGTGCCACCCACACAACCAGGAACACCGAAACCACAGCGACATCTGCATCACTTCAAATGCAATGATATCTGTGCCGCGTAGGCGGGTAAGAGCGTTATCATACTGGACTATTTTTACCCCAGTCTCCAGTTAATCGGCGATACCGTCTACCTCCAGGACTTTTTTCCGCCGTAGAATCGCTATGGCGATTTTGTTTTCTCAGCAATCTACATGTAATGCTATTTAATATGCTGAAGGAAAATTATTTTCATCCAGCATATCAGATTCCTTCCCGAAAGTTGTGGGTTGCAAATTCGTTCCAACAGTCTGAGGAAAAATAGCCCAGTGTGATAACGCCTTAAGTTAAGGCGGGGGACACCTCAGTACATACGAACACACAAGAGGGACTAGACTAGGGGGAAAGACTAAATTTTCCTTTAATTGATGACCACCATTTCCCAGACACAGATGGTCACAATGACCAATGGATTCAACAACTTTACGAAACATTTCAGAGTGGATACATTTTTAGTGGAGGTACCCTACATACAAACATACCCATCAGGCAGAACCATCTCCCAAGTAAAATCCGCGTCAGAGTAGGATGTGCTTGAAGGCCTGAAGGATGACAACGTCCTTCGCGTGTTGACTGGGAAAGGGGCAAAGGAAGAACGTGAAGAAGACATTGAGGGAGCCGCGACTACTTCACAATTTTAGGCCCTGTTCACACTAGTGGTTACAACCGCCGGTTTCAACCGCGACGGTTCAATTATAGTGTAAGTCAATGGAGGCGTTTACACGCAACCGCGTAGTTTGTCCTTGACTATGTGGTATTGCCGTGGTTTCCGCATGGTTCAAACCACTAATGTGAACAAAACTTTATATTTATTTATTTGTTTGTTTACTTTATTATCATTATTTATTTTTCATATATATATACATATATATATATATATATATATATATATATATATATATATATATATATATGTGTATATATATATATATATATATATATATATATATATATATATATATATAATGTATATATATATACACATTCCAAACACGCAAAGATTCAGTCTTGAAGGCAGATGAGTGAACAAATGAACATAAAAATACAGGAAACTACAAGAAACCATAAGGCCTATACTATGTAGCTCCATGTCTATTACCATCCCCCTATGCAAGTTATCTAATTTCTTAAAACAACCAATTGCTTCAGCGCTCTCTGTGGCAAGGTGGAGAGGTACATATTTAAAACAGTTGGAATTTTTATTTCTTTACGTCTCGTCTTTTACCAGGACTTCTTCACACTGAAGTCCTGATGAGGACGAAACGTATAGGAATAATAACTTCAACTGTTTTCTGTGTTTACCTCACCACTCAAAGCCCCAATGCCTTTTCATATGTTTCACTAACTTTCGTTCAAAAGTAATCCGAAACGATTCCCCTCACCTGATGAGATACGCTACGTTCAAATTTATCATTACATATGAGTTCATACATTGACGTCATGGCATGGTGTCTGAACTTGCTCACAACAAACGAGTTTCCATAAAGAGCAAATTTTATTCTTTCTTTCTTGTTGCCTGTGACCATATTAGACTCCAGTGAACATTTTCCACAAGGATTTAATGAATTTACAATCAGGAATTTAAGAACTTCCTTGGCCAATATGAAACAGAGTGATTTTAAGTCAATTCACAATTGTTTATGACCAGTTGTTCACCGTTTCTATGCAGATCCGCATGAGATAGAAGCACACAGCCAAATCTGATATAGGACTTATCAGGTGTATGTAAATTTATCTTTCGTTGTTATATCAATAAAATCTTGTCAAAATATCACGTTAACCGTAAAATAAACCTTAGAGCATTGGTTCCCAAGCTATTTTGTATTTTGTCGCCCTGTGTATGCAGCAGATCCACACTACAAATTTTCTATTTATGTTTTCTATTTGTATCTTCATAGAAAACGGGTTGGGGTGACTGATAGAATAAGACTTTGCACATGTAATGACACGTACTTGTTCTTGGAATGATTTAATTGTTCTTATTATATAAATATTTTGTATAGATAACTTCACATTCTCTTCGTATCTTTTCGCACTTCCCTGACGTTTGCATAGAGGAATTTACAAAATAAGAAATGTTTGTACATTCTTAAATCTAATATCCTTTACAATGTAGATCCAACAATCGAATTAATAAGTATTTCTTCGTTCAGTTCTCGTGAAATATCGTGTTTTTGTTTATCTTAACGAAGGTTCTCCCACTGCATGTTTCTGTTAGTCTTTTCATCAGCTTGGTTATGGTAGATAGTAATGAGATTGACCTGCTGGATTTTCTGGTGGTTTGTTTGGTACTAGTATGGATATTATATGGGATTTTTTTTTTTTTTTTTTTTTTTTTTTTTTTTTTTTCAAGGCTTGTATTGCGTCTAGGCCCTAGGTCGAAGTGTTTGAGATGGATGTACGAAACTATCTGGGCCTTCTTTGAGTTTTTCAATTTCTTTATTGCCCTTTCCATATCCTTGATGGAGAAAGGAGATGAGAAATTTGTGCTTAACTTGATTAAAAAAAAAAACAACAACAACAACTAACTAAATAGATAATGTCATGTTCAAGTCTGAACCTTCAACCACTTGACTTCAGCATCTTTAAAGCGCACTTCTAAGGTATAAGTGGATAAGGAAAAAAGTAAAATCACGGAAGTTTAAACTTGTCTTAACTGTCATGGGTCACCATAAGGACTGTCATCTATCAGAGTACTGGAGGGTGAAACGCCAGGCCGGTCCTGTAGACCAATGGTCCCCAAAATGTAACTCGCGAGCACCATGGCATCCTCGGGACTCTTTACCTCTTCACTCCGGGGCACATCGCACGTCTGGCAGCATTAGCTGCCCGACGTGCGATGTTGCGTCATAATAATAGCATTATAAAGAATAAAGTCAGTGCTCAATCGTTCGTTCTCTTTCACCCGTGAATTTTGATAACCATAGAAAATATGATGAAGCCAGTTTAGAGAGAATGGAGGTTACGTAGGTACGACTACAATAAATATAATCAAGATGCCGACGTTGGCATCATCGCGTACCCACTTGCTCCTCATGCCGCCTACGTAGGCGTCACCGTATGGAAGTGGTTTTATGGCGCCTGCGAGGGCTCACCAGAGAAAGATTTACCTTTTTTTTTCTCTCTCTATGTTTATTTCATATTTTACTATATCCATTATTTTTTCATTTTCATGTATATATTTCCTTATTATTATTATTATTATTATTATTTTCTTCCGTGCCCGCCATTGTATCTATAACGAGGGAAGTGGCCTGCAATTTACAAAAGTTTGAGAAAAAGTACAACAACAACAACATTTAGAAGGCGACGATGAACTAGAATAGAAAGAAAAGCTAGTAGGAGAAATAAAAGAAGCTGAACTAGAAGAACTAGAAGAACTAGATCTAGAGGACGAAGAAGAACTAGAAGAAGAAGAACTAAAAGAAGCAGATGAACTAGAAAAAGAAGAAGAATCCTCCACTAGATATTTCTTTGTCCCTACCTCTGTAGAAGAAGAACTAGAAGATGAAAAACTAAAAGAAGAGGAAGAAATAGAAATAGAAGAAAAGATAGAAGAAGAAGAACCAGAAGAAGAAGAAGAAAAAGTATAGGGCATTACAAAAGCTTTCTTTGCACATACGGATCTTCAAGTCGACTGACTGGTCGCCCAAAATGCTCACCACCGTCTTTGACCAATCCTGCGACAAGCCAAGTGATAAGAACATAAGAATGGAGGGGACTACAAGAGACCATAAGGCTTACACTAGGCAGTTCCATTTCCCTTACCACCTGTCATCCCTATCCATAAGATTATCTAATCTTCTCTTACAACAATCAATCGTTTCAGTGCTTACTACATGGTTACTAAGCCTATTCCATTTGTTAACCATTCTGTTAGTATACCAGTTAATGTCTATTTCCTTCTTAAGCCTAAATTTGTCAAATTTAATTTCATTAGTACGAGTCCTGCCCTGATATTCCGCGGGACATGAGGCTCACTTCATATAAATAAGCGAAAAAGTTCTATAGAAATGAGCTGTCTGCGCCTACAAGGATCTCTTATGACAACAAGGGTGATACAGACAAAGTTATCATATTAAGACAGCAGGGCAGAACTCGTAGCAATGGATTTAAATGGGACAAATTTAGATCTAAGAAGGAAATAGGCAAGAACTGGTTTATCAGTTGAGTGGTTAACGAATGAAATAGATTTAGTAACCACTTGGTGAGCGCTGAAGTTATTATTCTAAGTGTAGGTTAGATAAGTTTATGGATAGGAATGATAGGTGGCAGTGGACACGGAGTTCCCTTGTGTAAGTTTTGTGGTCTTTTGCAGTCACCCCCATTCATATGTTCTTCTGTTCTTGAAATATTTCGTACTGTGACACCATTCACTGATTCTTTTTGGTTGACACAAAAATATCTTATTCAAGTCAGGGCATGGCCTCGTACTGAGGCTATTAAGGTTACTTTAGTGAGTCATTTCTTTATGATGAAACCTTTACAGATTCTGTCCCGCATATCGGCTGACTTAAGGCGGGACAACAGCCTTCGTATTTCCCCTGAAAGTCAAGTTCTCACACCTGGAAGACCAAATATTCTCTATGGCTTCGCCAAGTCCCATGTCTCAGTGGAGTCAACACTAACCGACAATAGCTGTGAAGACACTGCACACTTCGGGCAGTAGAGCGACATCCCAGTCAATGACATCAACTCAACTTACATCAACCCTGGCGTTCGGGCAGTAGAGGCTGGTGCAGAAATTTTCTTCGAACCATTACAAATGTATCACCTTATGATGTTAAGATACTTTCACTCTAAGGAAAAGAAACTAAATGTATGTACAGTATATGTCAGATTTCACTCATCTACTACTAAATTAGGTACATACTTTCTATATTCTTATCGGACACATATCTTTGGGTCTTTGTTGTAGTCCCTTTGGCTATAGTTTTCGTTGTCTACAAAATATGCTTCGTAAGAAGGAATTCCCCTATATACGAAAGGGATACCTACCTCTAAGTAAGTTCGTATATTAATCATTTGCAAGACTGGCGCTGTGGTTGCTCGTACGGTAGACTTGATTCTGTACAGTATTTTCATCATGGTTTCATATTTCTTTTCGTACCACCTAAGCATGTAGCAAGGTCACACCTTCAAGAATTCGTTTTCTATAACATTCGTGTACCGTAATTAATTTCTGTATTGATAATTGTCACCCGTTGGAACTAGTAATTATGGAAATATATCTTTGTTAACGGCTTTATGTTCCTCATATCAATATGTAAATATCTATAAATGTTAGTAGTATTATTCTGTATGGTTAGAATTATAATACGCAAGCAAAATTGCTCGCATTGCTCCTAAATGTACATTATACCTTTCTTGCATAAATAATTCTATTCCGCTGCCAAGACAGCAGCCTTATTTGCCTACACTCGCATTATTAATTGCAATAAACAAGTTCCGAGAGAATTGTAGTTTTCTTAATTCCTTTTTTCGCGGACGCTCACCGTTCATCATTTTGTAGTGATACACCACTACAAGCATATGACTCTTGTACACAGAAAATTATCCTTTTTTTTTTTCTATTTTGCACCTTCGAATCTTCGTACATCGGAGTTTCGTATATAAGGGGTTCCCTGTACTTAGATAGTGTAAGCAGGTCACCCCATGAAGGACCAAGTTCAATTTACTCCAAGTAACGATGTATCCACCTAACTTGCTATAACCTCAGTCTTTCTGGACAAAAGAAATACTCAAGAGTCCCTGTTTGTTGTGACACATAAAGACCTCACTCACTCACACACAAACACGTACACACACGTACCCGCACACACAAACGTACACACACACACATACACACACACCTCTCTCTCTATCTATCTATCTATCTATCTCTCTGTCTATCTGTCTGTCTCTCTCCTTTCCTCCCTCCCTCCCTCCCCCCATTCTCTCTCTCTCTCTCTCTCTCTCTCTCTCTCTCTCTCTCTCTCTCTCTCTCTCTCTCTCTCTCTCTCTCTCTCTCTCTCTCTCTCTTTCTCTTTCTCTCTCTCTCTCTCTCTCTCTCTCTTTTATATATATATATATATATATTTATATATATATATAATATATGTATATGATATATATATATATATATATATATACATATATATATATATATATATCTATCTCCCTCCTTCTCTCTCTCTCTCTCTCTCTCTCTCTCTCTCTCTCTCTCTCTCTCTCTCTCTCTCTCTCTCTCTCTCTCTCTCTCTCCAAAAGGAGCAAGATAACGATGGCGATCTATTTCATCGTTGTTGGTAAGAGGCGATCATGGGTCTGGATACAGTACATATATGATTGTACTCAATTCTTTTGCTTTGAGAGTGCAGCTGCCCTTGCATTTTGACAACTCTCCTCTTTCTTCTCCTTTCTCAGAGTCACGAGAATCTTGATAGAAATAAAGGAGATAAAAATGAACATTCAATGATGTGCCCAGAAGGCACTTACGTCCGTCTCTCTTCAACTGGATTCCATTAATTAATTTATATCATTGGAGCATGGGGATAGGAGACCTCTTATTCCATGATGAGGCAGGATAAGGAATGAATATATACATATAAAAATAATCTAATAAACATGTGAGTAAATAGGTATGTTAACAAAGTAATTAAGACACATTGAATCATATCGTGATAGAGTTTATTCATTTGAACTTCGAACTTACTGATTAGAATTTCTCTTCATGAGTGCTTCATCAACCACGCATTTACTGAGTAATGCGTAGTTGATGAAGTTATTTCCACTTAAATCTAAATAATCAAAATGCATTTAGTGAAAATAATATTCACCAAAGATAGAAAATTCAAGAGTGAGTCATTGAAATCCTTTCTAGCAGTTACTGGCTGGACAATCATTAATAAAGGTGTTGAATGCGCTGATAACTTTATCTTCGGGTTGGGGGGTTGAGTCAGGAAGGGGGTCATGTAAACAGACCTCTTCAGGCACTAAGATGCGTGCATTGTGTCAGTGATAAAACTGATGATAGGCAATATTCCCACATCACAGCCAATCCAGAAGGGGAATCATCTACAGCGTCTGTGGGGAAACTGACAAGTGGCCGAAATGTCGACATATTTGATCGGCGAAAAAATATATATTTTTACCCAGATTATATAGAGTAGCAAAAAAGTAGTAGCTTATTTTGTATGTTCCAGTGAATAGAATTATGCATAAAAACTATAATAGTATTTCGATTCACTATAATATATAATTCTTATATACTTATATTCAGGTCATAATTAGAAGTTGTTATTTTTTTCAAGTGGTAAACGCATGATCATTCATGTTCTAAACAAGACGACAGAAAAGTGTGTGACCTACCTGGATACCGCACAGTTTCCGCCTGTATCCCCCTTTTTTTTTTTTTTTTTTTTCCAAAGTTACCTCGACCTCGAGGGAGGAAGAATTTAAGATTTTCTATAGACCCCCAAACTATTAATTCACGAATTATGTCAGTTTATTATTATTATTATTATTATTATTATTATTATTATTATTATTATTATTATTATTATTATTATTATTATTATTATTATTATTATTATTATTATTAGTGTTGTTATAATTATCATTATTGTTATCATTATCATTATAATTATAATTATAATTTATTATTATTATTATTATTAT
>NC_134783.1:69832450-69834950 GCF_046742065.1 Oratosquilla oratoria
TAAAAAACAGAATTTTGCATGGACAGACAGTTTACTTATAGGATGACTTTTTTTTTTTTTTTTTTTTTTTTTTTCAGGTGGAGTGAATATCACGTCCCGTGGAACACTGATTGACGTGTTGCAAGATGGTTGCACCGAGACGGCGGTGACCATCATGGGCTTTAATGTGACTGGATCCCTCTGCATCTGCAGGGAAGATCTCTGCAATGGCCCATAGGTCCTCTCTAGCGTAATATGACCCTTCCATTACTATGGCGACCGTTGCCATGGTGATCTGTGACGAGTTCACAATCAAAGCAAAGTAAGTCAAACTGCGATTTTCCTTTTTCCCTCTTTGAGCGAAGTCTTGGAAAAGTCCCATGAAAACCAAGTCGCAAGATGTGCCATTGTTGAAGACAACAGTGTGCAGATTCAACCTTCAGTTCAACATTAGTCTGTTTTAATGACAGAGTTCAGATGACAAATGATATTTCTTTATCAAAGGATTACAAAGAATTACAAAGGAGGAGCACGCCGACAGAAGACGTTTTGGTCCATATCTAGGTCGGATGCGAAAAAAATATAATAATAATAAATAAATAAATAAAAAAAATGAATAAATAAAAATTATAATAACATAGATAATAATAGATAAAACAAATAAATGCATAGGTATAGTTAAATAATAAACAAACAGGTAAATAGTAAATAATGATAAATAGACAGATAAATAATAATAAATGAAAATCAAGCAAATAATAAACAAACAGACAAACAATAACAAACAAATAAACAAATAATATAAAATAAATGACAGTCATTACAGCATCTTGCTTAGATGTTTATCTAAACGAATCTTAAAGCTTCGAACTGAACTACATTGCACTGTCTCTGCAGGAAGTTTATTGCATGCCTTAACTACATGGTTGGCGAAGTTCTTTCTACCCACTTCCAAATTAGATATATTTCCTGACAGTTTGAGACTATTATTTCTTGTCGGATTCTCATTCAATATGAAAGTTTTGTCACTTTTGATATTGTCAATTCCCTTTAGAATCTTAAAGACCTGTATCAAGTCACCTCTGAGTCTACGCTTTTTAGGAAGAACAGATTCATATGTTTTAGTCGATTTTCGTATGATTTATTTTCTATATTTGGAATCAGTTTTGTGGCTCGCCGTTGTACTTTTTCCATTCTGTCAATGTCTTTAATGAAATTCGGTGGCCATATGGAAACAGCATATTCCAAATGTGGACAAACTAACGATTTATATAGCTTACTGATGAGCGATGGACTTATGAAGTCAAAAGATCGTGCAATCAGTCCTAGAATCTTATTTGCTTTCTCAGAGGCTGAAATATATTGCTTAGGTGATTTGAGATCGTTACTGATAAGCACGCCGAGATACTTTTTACTATTCACTTTTGTTAACGAATTTCCAAATAACTTGTAATTGTACTTACTGTTATTATTACTTATGTGCATTTCCCTGACAATCTCTAATAATTAGGTAACAAAGACAATGGCCAATTTTACCCTACGTGGCTACTTTTGCACCTTCCTACAGTATATGATTTGTATTTTGGTATGTGTAATATGCATTGGTATTTTTGTGTAGTGATATTTGCATTGCGATAGTTTGTTGTTGGTTTGTAAGTGGTCCATCGAGCCCGATTCGAACCGCCACGTCAGCATAGGTAACAGCGTTGAGCCTGGTGATTTCTTTTTCATTCCTATCACTTCACAATGTTAACACCTCACTAACTGATTACAGTGTTTGGGTGAGTCCCTGTGTGGAACATTGTGTATTATCATAGTTCATTGTCAACGATTATATTACATAATCAATACCTGACTGTTTGTTAGTTGATGGCATTTTGTTTAAGATCATGTCTGTCTTTTACAGGTTTCTAGTCTTTTACTCACTACAGTGTTTGGGTGAGTCCCTGTGTGGAACATTGTGTATTATCATAGTTCATTGTCAACGATTATATCATATAATCAATACCTGCCTGTTTGTTAGTTGATTACATTTTGTTTAAGATCATGTCTGTCCTTTACATGTTTCTAGTCTTTTACTCACTACATTGTTTGGGTGAGTCCCTGTGTGGAACATCGTGTATTATCATAGTTCATTGTCAACGATTATGTTATATAATCAATACCTGACTGTTTGTTAGTTGATGACATTTTGTTTAAGATCATGTCTGTCTTTTACAGGTTTCTAGTCTTTTACCACTACTACGTATGAATATTATATCATATCCACATAAGCTATGTATCCTTTCCCGTAACTCCATCTCTTGACTCGACACATCGGAATGTATCAAAGATGCTCCGAGGGTGAGTGATCCAAGCGCCAAGGGCCGCCAGACCCTGATTTCATCTCAACCAGCCGACCTGGGTTTCCTGGGAGTTGGATTCGTCTCCCTCTACGTTACCATGGTCGAGGGAGACGAATCCAACTCCCACCAAGGCTGGTTGAGCACAAAATCAGGCTCTGGCGGCCTGTGGCGCTTGG
>NC_134783.1:69837450-69839950 GCF_046742065.1 Oratosquilla oratoria
GTGTGTGTGTGTGTGTGTGTGTGTGTGTGTGTGTGTGTGTGTGTGTGTGTGTGTGTGTGTGTGTGTGTGTGTGTGTGTGTGTGCGTGTGTAAAATGGTATAAGGTACTTCGGCAGGGGTAAGGCAAAATGGATGCTTTCGACTGATGTGATGATGTTTGCAGAATAATGTAATTAAGCAATCTATATGAGCGGTAGGGTGGTGAGTTTAAACGATAAGAATCCGTTGAAGTTTTATTTTTGACGTTTCGTCCAACTAGGACACACTCCGAAGAAGTCCTAGTTGGACGAAACGTCAGAAATAAAACTTCAACGGATTCTTGGCGTTTAAACTCACCACCCTATCACTCATTCTGTCTTCACACCTCAAGCAATCTATATGTATAAAAAAGGGAGAGATGAAGTACAATATTTGTATATTTCTCTTCTACAGTCGAATTTATGATGGTAGGCGATTGACACTCGACAGATGGGCGAGCTTCTGTTCGGGATTTTTTTTCTAAATTAATCCCATTCTGTTAGCTTAATCAGTAAAAAAAGAGAATACTGATATCGGCAGTGTGGAACTAATGTCTATTATGGAGGTAAAAAGAAAATTCACCTGAACATTTCTGCTGGTAAAGTCGGAAACTACTTCCCATTCTTACCATCGAATCTCTGAGAGGTTAAAAAGAAATGCCATTTGACAATCAAACTCTGTCGTTAAAGTAGACTAAAGCCTGACAAAAATGTTATATTCAGTTGAAGGTTGAATCTCCACACTGCTGTTTTCAACTATGGCACAACTTCCAACTTGGTTTTCATGGGACTTTTCCAAGACTTTGCTCGGAGAAGGAAAAAGGAAAATGGCATTTTAAACTTTCTTTGCTTTAATTATGAACCCGTCAAGGATCACCATGACACCGGTCACCATAGTAATGGTGGGGTCATGTTACGTTAGAGAGGACCTATGGGGCATTGCAGAGATCTTCCTTGCAGGTGCAGAGGGATCCATTCACATCCACCCCCATGATGGTCACCGACGTCACACTGCAGCCATCTGGGAACGCGTCAACCAGTGTTCCACGGAACGTGACCTCCACGCCACCTTAAAAAATAAATAAATAAATAAAGTCATCCTATACAAGTTAACTGTACAGGCAAAGCTCTGTTTTTTTTTTTTTCAAATATCTGATCACGGAGACATCTTCCATAGGGTTTGTTCTGGAAAACGTCATAAGATGTCATTCAGGTCAGGGTATGTTGAGGCAGTTAAGGCTATTTCCGTCCATTCCACTACCAAGATGTTGTACATATTGTTCAGGACATTGCCAGACAGCTTCCTTAGGACGGGGCAACAGCCTTTATACCTTCGCTATAACCGTGAGTCGAGTTTCCACAGTTGGAAGAACAAGGATTTCCCTTGGCTCCACTAAACCCCGTGCCTGTCAAAGGAGACGACACTTACCGACTGTAGCAGAGATGGTGCTACAAACTTCGTGAAGAAGCGGGGAATCCCAGTCAGAGACATGAACTAGACTTGCATCAAAGTTGAGGTCCGGACAATGAGGGTTGTTGGTCATGCTGTTCTCGGGAAAGTTGCTACTGTAGCCAGTGCACGTGTAGCACTTGATGGCCTCTCCTATGGACACAGTAATTACATCACGTAGTCATTTAAAAAAAGAGTATCAAAATATACTTGTTTACATGAAAACATAATACACCTCATTCACATCACTCTAGTTAGCTATATTATATATGTATTTGTGAATGCCTGTATGTATGTATGTATTTCGTTAACCATGCTATTGGCTGTGGAGTTTGTACCATATCCTGTACATGTATTTATGTTTTAACTGAGTCCACTTGTATGCAGTATAATGGTTTGTCACTTCTGCAAAGCTGTACTAAGAGGTCACCCACCCCAATTACACTGCGGCCGTTCTTGTGTACGACGAAAACTACACAGTTTCTAAATATGTATTTGATCGTGTTTGAGGCAGCCTGGCATGGTGGCTGTGTGTCGCATGTTCCATTTCCTAACCTGCCTCTGAGTCATGTTTGTAAATGTTGTTCTCGCGTTATTGGGTCTGGATGGGTGAGGGCATATGATATTCTACATTGTATTGTAGTAGCGTTCTGGTTTTGGGGTTTGTTCGATACGCCTGTGTGTTGATGGATAATTTCTCATGTGGTGTGGTGGGTGTAGAGGGTTTTGTCTAGAGCAGTGGTTCTTAACCTGTGGGGAGTTCCCCACTGCTGGGGAATGGCGGAGTTGCCAAGTGGGGAATGACCGGTCGGACAGAAGAACCACTGTTTTTTTTTTTTTTTTAATCGATGTGTTTTTGTTTCTTTTTGTTTGTTTCTGGTGTCTTCTTCTCACATTTCGTGAATTTGTTTCCACCCAAAAATAATCGATAGTGCTTCAAAATTTAATACATTACATCCAAATGTTGACTTACTTTACAAATCACAACCATTTACAGACTGTTTTAATAACAAAAACAACCAATATATGAGGTA
>NC_134783.1:69844950-69849950 GCF_046742065.1 Oratosquilla oratoria
TTCTCGACTTCCAAAAAGTTGGAAAATGCAGCGGGTCTTGCCGAAGGCCAAGCACCCCTGGCGTAGCCAGGTGCTTGTATATACACACACACACACACACACATATATATATATATATATATATATATATATATATGTATATATATATATATATATATATGTATATATACATACACACACACACACACACACACACACACACACACACATATATATATATATATATATATATATATATATTTTGATTAAAATCAACTGCGCTAATAGATTTAACTATTTTCAGTTGTATCTTCTTAAGTTTAAGGTGTCGTTGTCAACAGTTTTTTACATGCTGTTACACATCCAATAGAAACCATCGGCATTCACCAGCGCCTTTCTTTTCACATTCACCATGGATGATTTCGTTCATAAGCTGAATGAAGTTGATAGGAAGTCCTTCCTTAAACTTAAGAAGATACAACTGAAAATAGTTAAATCTATTAGCGCAGTTGATTTTAATCAAAATTGTCTCCGTGAGAACCTGTGCCCTAGAAATATATATATATATATATACATATATATATGTATATATAGGCATATATATGAATATATATATAAGTATATATATGAATATTTATATAAGTATATATATATATATATATATATATATATATATATATATATATATATAAACACAAAAGAACCCACAGTCAGAATAAAAAGGAAACTTTAGAAGAATGCGTAACTTCTATATTTCGGCTAATAGCTATAGCCCTCTTCAGGAAAGTACAGATTACAAGAATTTGCAGAGACATAAGTACAATGAGATGTGAGTAGAAGGGGAACACACAGAGTTAAAACAGGACGACCCGTCACGCAGGACGGAGTCAGAGGTGAGAGGAAGGTGTGAGGTCATGAGTAAAACGGGCGGGAAGAAGGGTCAGGATGGTGAGAATTCTGTGAACCGCTTGGTTTGTATCAATCTGGGGTGCATTTCAGGTCCTGCTGTTGATTCTTTCTAATATCATGAAGACCTCTGTCAAGTCTACTTGTCTTGAGTCAACCCGATTTTGAGAAACTATGCTCAGATATCTCAGGCGCTTCTCATTTGTTTCTGTATTTATCAGTTCACTAACTCGTCTCAGTTCAGATTCACCAAGATCTTTAACGAGGTGTTGGGGCGATCCCAAGACAGCAGGTTACAAAAGGCACCGGACCAGTATCCTTTGCCTATTCTCCGTTGGTAATGGACAGGGTCTTGAAATCGAAAGGTTGTGCTATCATTATGGAATTTGCTTTTGTTTTGTTATCTAATTTTGTTTCACTTTGCTTTATTTTATTTTGTTTTACTTTAATTCATTTCATTTTATTTGATTTGATTTTATTTTATTTTATTTTGTTTTACCTTATTCTATTTTATCTTATTTTATTCTATTTTATTTCATTTTATTTATATAATTCCTTTGCTTTATCAATTCTATTTTATTTTATTTTGTTTTATTTCATTTCTATATACTCTTCTATTTTATCTTATCTTATTTTATCATATTTTATTTTTATTTTCTTTCTCTTTATCTCTCTATCTCTCTATCTATCTATCTATCTATCTATCTATCGATGTATCTATCGATCTATCTATCTATCTCCCTCTCTCTCTCTCTCTAGGACAGAATTACTATGCTTAGCTGAGTTGATGTAGTGAACAAACGATATAATTTTTTTGGGGGGAGGCTTCCTTTTCTTTTTTCATTTCCGAAATAAATTGTATTTATACATATGTTTCTTTGCCTGTGGGCATCTCTTTTACGCTTGCTAGAGCTAGATGTCATTATCCACATTTTTGGTCATTGTTCTCGCTTTTCCGAACCTCTTTTAAGTATAGTGCATTTCTGATCGATGCAGTTTTGTGGTATTTGCAAACTTGGATACAGCAGATTTCAGTGTATGATCTACAGTATGTTTGAATACATAATATGAAGCGAAATAACCCAAGAACTTAAATCGTAACACTTTTCCATCAAAAGGATTTCTCAGCTGTAGCAACACGCATTGTATGATTGCTTCGGCAACTTCTAATCCATCTCACTAGGTCATCATGCATTGAAACTGCAGTTAGAATTCTCTGGTGAAACATTATCAAAGGTTATTCTAGAGAACATACATTTCAAAGCTTCACCGTTTCTTTTGTAGTTTGAGTTTTGCAAATTTAGAAAACGTTTGTTCCGAAAGAGGCTTACTTTAAGGCGTTATCATATTGGACTATTTTTCCTCCAATTTCCAATTCATCGGTGGTACTGCCCATTTCCAGCACTTTTTCCGCCCCGCCGTGAAATCACTATGGCAAACTATTTTGCTTTCTCAACAATTTACATAGAATGTCTTTTGATATTCTTGAGGAAAATTATTTTCCTCCGGCATATCAGATTCCTTCCCGAAAGCTGCGGATGCAAATCTGCTCCAAGAGTCGGAGGAAAAATAGCCCAGTGTGATAGCGCCTTCAAAAACCGTGTTGTCATTTAGTTGACCGATGTTTTCCGAGTCATTTTCAATGGCATCTTTAGCAGTTCCTCCTATCATTTCGACCCAAACATCTCTCTCTACATTGCTATTTTTTTCTATCACTATTTCTCAATATATCTTTCTTTTATCTTAGTCTGTATGTTTTTGCGTCTGTGTGTCTGTCTGTTTGTCTGTCTGGTCGTCTGCCTGTCTGTTTGGTTCCTCTTATGCCTCTTCTTCATCCTTAGTTTCTGTCGTCTTCTTAAGAGCAGAAAAGATTATATGTTCATCAATTTCTAATGATGACTTGAATGATAGTCAACAACTATTTAATACAAAGTAATTTGAAGTAGTTTCTTTGCATAAAACTACATACGAGGACAGTCAAAATAAGTTAAATTTTTTGCTGCTCTATAGAATCTTAGTACAAAGTATCCCTCTTTTTCATACCAATCAAGTATGTCGACATTTCGGCCACTTGTCAGTTTTCCCACAGACGCAGTCGATGATTTCCTTTCTGCTTGGGCTGCTGATACCTGGGAATATTGTCTATCAGCAGGTTTATCATTCGCCCAACGCACTCAGCCTAGTGACAAAGATCCTTTTAAATCAGTGGTTCCCAACCCCAGGGTCGCGACCCAAACTAGGGTCGCGAGGGTGTTTTTGAGGGTCGCCAGAGGGTCTTTTCTAACTTTTTTTTCATTCGAGTTTCAAATGTATTTAAATTCATTGTGGTAGTAAATATAAACTGAACAATAAAAACGAAAGTTTATAAACATTATGCAAGTACGTAGAAATATAACATGAAATGGTTGAATTTATTATTACAATTAGGGTCGCGACTCCAGGCTAAGAGTGAATTTAGGGTCGCAGCCAAAAAAAGGTTGGGAAATACTACTTTAAATGAAGTGTCTCCCTGACCTAACGTTAGCTGGGAATAAAGTTATCAGTACATTCCATAACCTTAATTACTGAATCTTTAGGCAGTTGCTCTATTAGTGGGCATTCTGTTACTTAATATTTTTTTCATTCAGCATTGATTTTGTGAAATATATTTTGACTGATTAATAGCGAAAGATAAAATAACTTATTCTGTTGATAATAGATTAACCCTAGTCCTGTTTGTTTCTTTTTCTTTATGTCTTTTCTTTTCGTGTACCTTTTTCGTCTGTCCGTATATAAGGATTTGCACGAGGTTGTCAGCCTGTTTTTATTCTGGTATCTTAACCTTTGAATATAATTTCTCTTGTTCAGAAACACTCTATCAGTGACGTCTTTTTATGACTTAGTTATGTCACCTCTCTCTCTTCTTTCTTTGCGTACTGCTAGCTTCAAGGCCGGTATTTTTACATTAGATATATCCGATATTTCCGCAACGTACTAAAGAAATGGTTCTCAATCTTTTTCACTCAATTCCTCCCTTCATAAACTCTCATCCTTCGTTTGGCTTCCCTTCATTTTCCCCCTTAAGTCCCATCCCGATTAAATGAATAAATAAATAATAAATAAATAAATAAATAAATAAATAGAAATAAATAAATAAATAAATAAATAAATAAATAAATAAATAAATAAATAAATAAATAAATAAATAAATAAATAAATAAATAGATAAATAAATAAATAAGATGAAGAGAAACCCTATGCTTTACTTTAAAGTTGACAATCATAACTATCTTTTATTTGATAGCTTTTTATGACGTGATTAACTTATATCATTAGACAAAAAAGAAAAAAAAATATATTTTGCCTGGGCAGAGTGATTTTTTTTTCTACACTCAGGTTCATCTAATTATAATATAGAAATATATAATTTGTAACAACAGACCATGGCCTCCTCACTAAATTCTTTTCATAGCTCTCTCGAGACCCACTGTGCTCAAGGAAAGTCTTTTGCATTTTTGTTTTCGTTGAGTAATACTTCTCCTGTTTTCTTTGGTCCTCATTTCACCGCAACATTTTCTAGATTTCGTCTCTGCATTGGGTTACAAGTAATTCGTACTATGTCTTTATGTAGGTGTGTAAACGCTTTTCCTTTATGCATATTCCTTATGTTATTGACCTAGTCATCTAGTTTGGTGTCTTTCTAGTTATCCCAAGCTATCGTAAAAGCTTCAACTCTAGTTAGTCCCTTGGGCAATGGATGGGGTGCTAGTCTGATCCTCTCCCTACCCTACTGTTAAATCTAGATGTTGAAGACCCTACTTATCTAATTTGGTGTCTTTATAGTTATCCCAAGTTATGGTAAAAGCTTCAGCTATAGTTAACTAGTTAGGCAATGAATGTTGTGCTAGTTTCATCCTCTCCCTGCCCTACCATTAAATCAAGATGTTGAAGACCCTATTTGCTGCATAGAGCTAGACTCTCATATGACAAGTATTTTGGTCTAGTGAGTTGAGATAATTGTAAATGGGGGTTACGTCACCCCTGCCTAATCATAGAATCAAAGATTCCAATCACAGAAGGAAAAAGAAATGTTCTGACTTCTTTGTGTTGCAAATAGGTTTCTGAGTTATTGTTAT
>NC_134783.1:69859950-69895257 GCF_046742065.1 Oratosquilla oratoria
ACAAAGCTGAGCTCATTAATAAGTCTAGATGTGAGTTCAGGAGAAAAATGATTGCATCAACTATTATTGAATATCAACACAATATGAACATTTCGAAGGGGCAATGGTCCCCGGACATAATTTCAGGACTTTTCATCACTAGCTTAGTCAAAAGACATTTGCCTCCTGACAATACATACCGAGTGAGCCGAGTGTAGAGACCTCTCCCAGTGTTCCCCTTTTTTCTTGTCAAGGGTGCTACTTAAGTACCACTCACTCTTCTATTTTTTGTATCTACCGAAGAGGATTGCAGTTTGCAATCGAAATATATAAATCCCCTGTCTCCAGTCTTTTTTTGCTTCAACCGTGGTTTTCACGTGATATATATATATATATATATGTACATATATATACGTGTATATATATATATATATATATACATATATGTATATATATATATATATATATATATATATATGTGTGTGTGTGTGTATCTATATATGTAAGTATCGGTATCCCCCCCACAGGCCTAAACGTCATTAATGGGCACAAAGGCACTACTTTGGAGCACTCTCACCCACACACCCTTCCTCTCACCATTCTCATCTCTACCTTCATGAGCACCGTATCCCACCCGCTCCTTGTGGGACAACTTTCCACCAAATCGCTCACCTTCACATTTTCACAAAAATTCATGGGGATTTTGGCCATTTTCGGTCATTTTGGTCACCTCCACCCATTTACCCGCTATCACACCCACAGGTCCACGGCGGCCAGGGATGCCCTCCAGTCCAATTCCACATCAGTCAGGCCTACGGTATCCCCCCCACAGGCCTAAACGTCATTAATGGGCACAAAGGCACTACTTTGGAGCACTCTCACCCACACACCCTTCCTCTCACCATTCTCATCTCTACCTTCATGAGCACCGTATCCCACCCGCTCCTTGTGGGACAACTTTCCACCAAATCGATTTCTGCCAATCGCAGGGCATTCCTTCATAGCGAAAACGAAATCGGACAGGCGCCATCTTAGTTTTGAATTGGTTTGTGACGATTGTGGACGATTTGTCTAAAGATTTTTTTTTTTTTTTTTTTTTATAAAAAGTGCCGTTCCGAGTGCTTTGGAAAGGACCACGGTGTCCTTCCAAAAGAATATATATATATATTTTTTTTAAATGATGTGATATCTGCAAGATGCAGCCAGGGATGGAAATTGCTTGAGAGTACATGGCGGCATATCTCAAATTCAATATTTTTCTTATGTTCAATCTGCATTAGTGGGAACAATATTTATTATACTTCTTCGAGTAAAAATCACGGGTGCTTCATTCATGCGTATGCCACCTTTTTCTCCAAAATCTATTTCCATCACTGGTGTTATAAATTCTGAAGGACGAGAAGATTGACCTGTGCTCGCCAGACTGCTGGACAAGAGCCTTCACTCTTCACCTAAGGTAAGTTCTAATTATGTGCTTCCCAGGTTTCTTGTCGGGTGAACTGCCCACAGTGAAGTTAGATTGATATAGGGTTACGATGTAATGAACGGCAAGGTCTGCCATATCTGCTTGGGTCTGGCAGATAGTTTAGGTAAAGGAGCTCACTGAAAGCTTGGGCTAGGTCACGTAGCCCAGTCAATGGTGTAATCAGTCACTCAACAACCCCAATCTCCAACCTAGCTCACCCATATGTTATTCTTTCTTTACGTGCGTGTGTGTGCTTGATGTCAAATTCATCAAATAAGTTCAACTTCTGGTAAATTTTTAGAATTGCACACCCACGCGATATAGCAATAGAAGGTAAAATTTTAGAAGTGCACATCTACGCGTTATAGCAGTAGAAAATTAAATGTTCATTTTTTTGTATTTTAATACCTCAACGTAATATACTTTTTTTTGTGGAAATCAATAACAGAATTTTTTTTTAAAAGCGATACATTAACGAACAAAGCTACGACGACTGCTTGAGATGCCATCTTTTTTTATAGATGCAAAACTCGAAGAAATTTAAATATGATAAATTCGTCTAACCTAACCTTCGTTTAGTAATTTGGAATCTGTAATTCTAGGGGTCACCAGAGTTGTCGTCGTCGTCAAGAGAATTTAATGGTTACATTAGAGATAAAAAGGTTGTTAGGAATCACATTGGTCCACTATTATCTGCTGACGGTCAACTTGAAAATTCAAATGAAGGAATGTGTAATATCTTAAACAATTATCTTAGCTCGGTATTCGTAAATGACCTCAAAGTGAACTCTAAACTGAAACCTGTGAAAAGCCTAGGGTAAACTTAATCACTACGGTAAATATAACAAAAGAAAAAATGAGAAGGTGTATAGATAAACTCAAAGTTAATAAAACACCAGGGCCTGACGGTTGGCATCCAAGAATCTTAAAGGAAATGAAAAATGAGATTGTTGTTCCATTAGAAATTATTTTCAAGAAATCCATCATATCCGGAGATGTCCCAAGAGAATGGAAGCTAGCTAACGTTACTCCCATATTCAAAAAAGGTGACAAAAAGAAGCCAAATAACTATAGGCCTATAAGTTTGACTTCAATCGTAGGAAAAATAATGGAAAGTATCATCAGAGATGCAATCGAACATCATTTAGAAAGTAACCGTTTGATAAATGATAGCCAGCATGGTTTCAGACGGAAACGTTCTTGCGTGACTAACTCGAATTCTACAACACAGTTATCTCGAATTATGACAAAAGAAACAATATAGATTTAATATATCTAGACTTTGCAAAAGCTTTTGATACCGTCCCACACGAAAGACTACTTACTAAATTAGCTTTATACGGAATAAGTGGTAGCCTATTAGGTTGGACTAGTAATTGGTTGAATGATCGAAAACAGAGTTGTTTTAAATGGAAAAACTTCTAGATGGAAAAATTTTACAAGTGGAGTTCCTCAGGGTTCCGTTCTTGGGCCACTTCTATTCATAGTATATATAAATGATATAGACCATGGACTAAAATCTACTGTTTCCAAATTTGCTGATGATACAAAACTGTGCGGAGTGGCAAATGATCACTCAAACCAATTAAATATTCAAGAAGATATAGATAAATTACAGCAATGGTCTGAAAAGTGGCTAATGAAATTTAACACAAGTAAATGCAAGGTAATGTACATAGGTAAAAATAACTAAGTACGATTACAAGTTATTTGGAAATTCGTTAACAAAAGTGGATAGTGAAAAAGATCTCGGCGTAATGATCAGTAACGACCTCAAATCATCCAAGCAGTGTATTTCAGCCTCTGAGAAAGCAAATAAGATTCTAGGACTGATTGCGCGATCTTTTGATTTCAAAAGTCCATCACTCATTAACAAGCTATATAAATCGTTAGTTCGCCTACATTTGGAATATGCTGTTTCCGTATGGTCAGCGAATCTCATTAAAGAGATTGGCAGACTGGAAAAAGTACAACGGCGAGCCACAAAACTGATTCCAAATATCAAAAATAAATCATACAAAAATCGACTAAAACATATGAATCTGTTTTCCCTAAAAAAGCGTAGACTCAGAGGTGACTTGATACAGGTCTTTAAGATTTTAAAGGGAATTGACAACATCAAAAGTGACCAAATTTTCACATTGAATGAGAATCAGACAAGAAACAATGGTCTCAAACTATCCGGAAATAGATTCAATTTGGAAGTAGGTAGAAACAACTTTGCCAACCGTGTAGTTAATGAATGGAATAAACTTCCTGCACAGGTAGTGCAATGTAGTTCAGTTCGAAGCTTTAAGAATCATTTAGATAAACACCTAAGCAAGATGCTGTAATGATTATAATTTATCTTAATATATATTATTTGTTTTTGTTTTGTTATCATTTGTCGATTTTCATTTATTATTAGTTATATGTCAATTTATTATTATTTGCTATTCACCTGTTTGTTTATTATTCAACTATACCTATGCATTTATTTATGTATTTTATTTGTTATTTACATTATTATATTTTTTATTTATTATTATTATCATTGATATGATTTTTTTCGCATCCGACCTAGATATGGACCAAAAGGTCTCCTGTCGGCATGCTCCGCCTTTGTAATCCTTTGTAATTCTTTGTAAGAATGTTGACGGCCGGTTTTGGCATCCGATAGGACTGCGGGGTTGCAAAGGAGTTTCATTGTTTGAAGAATAGCATGAAGCTCAGTTCCGTAGCACTGTTTTGAAAACATTTAGCGTGGTGACGTCACTTAGTGGGGAAACACACAGTACACAACTTGAACGCCATCGTCAATCTGACATTGACGGGACTGGACAAACTGGGCCTATCGTCGCAGCTCCGTTCGGTAGTGTATTTGCTTTTAGCAACGATTTTTGTTATTGATTTCCGCAAAGAAAAAAGTATATTACGTTGATTTATTATTTTCTATTGCTATATCGCGGAGGTGTGCATTTCTAAAAAAAAAAAAAAAAAAAAAAAACGCAACTTGTCTATAAATCAACCATTTGAAAAATGAGAACAAGCGCTACAGAGGCGAATATTTACAGGAGACTGTAACCGTTTGACAGGTAGAATGTAAGAAAAGAGTACCACTCGGTAAGGAAGGGGTCAATCGAGAATGGCTGCATTTCTTCATCACTGCGGGAAAAGTGGTTAGGCCTAGGGGGGTTGCCACGGGGATGAATGAAATAGTCTGTCTGTCTAGCCGAAACACGGGAGAAAATGCCACCTGGAATGCAAGGGGGCAAGAAAGGGGCAGCAGGTCCTCAGAGACATGGCCAGTATGGGGATTCGAACCCGCTTGCCTCAGGGTTCGAGTCGACCACTTTGACCAAAGGACCACCTCACCTCCCAATCACTCCTTGGCACACTTTCTCCCGTATATACTATTCATTTTTATTATTTTGATTTAATTTCATTGATCAATTATTTTATGGTAGAGAAACTGCTGTATATTTAGATAACACAGTAGTGGGTGAAATATATATTTGCACATCTCCACTGCAGCCTGGATCAAGGAACTATATTCTTCACACGTTACGTTACGCTACGTCACATTACGTTACGCTACGTTACATTACGTTACTTTACGTTACTTTACGGAGGTATTGGGCGCAGGTCTTATTGGAGCTCTGTCTAGATCTTTTTCATCATATGATCTCGTACTTAATATATATATTCATACATTCCCTTCTAAAGTAAAATCCAAACGAAAAATATCCAAACATGAAATGTTAATTGGTGTTCAGAATACTGTTAAAAGGCTAATTTTGAGGCGCAAATGACTTAAAGTTCACCATTTAAATTTTTACTAATGTGAAACACATGCGGGACTCAAGTGAGTTCGTTTGAGAAGAAATAATTTCGATTACAGTTTCTTGTTTTTCGAATCTGAGTAACAAATCACATTTGTGTCTTATATTGAATAGCTGAACGACGAACTACATCTTAAACATATACAAATATTAGAAACATTGTTGAATTGTCGTCAGGAAAGTTCAGAATACTGTAAGCCAAGTTGTCTAGCAGCTTCCCAAGTTTAGGACATTTTACGAGAATAATGAATATGTGACGGTGAGAGGGAGATAGGGAGAAAGCGAGGGAGGGGAAGGGGGAATGGGAGGAAGGGGAAGGGGGAGGGGGAGAGGGAAGGAGGGGAAGTAGAGAGGGGAAGGGGGAGCGGGAGGGAAGGGAAGGGGGAGAGGGAGGGAAGGGAAGGGGGAGGGGGAGAGGGAGGGAGGGGAAGGGGGAGGAGGGGTGCGTGCGTGTGTGTGTGCGTGTGTGTGTGTGTGTGTGTGTGTGTGTGTGTGTGTGTGTGTGTGTGTGTGTGTGTGTACGTGCGTGTGCGTGTGTGTGTGCGCGCGTGCGTGTGTGTGTGCGCGCGTGCTTGTGTGTGTGTGCGTGTGTGTGCGTGCGTGTGTGTGTGTGCTTTGTGTGTGTGTGTGTGCGTGTGTGTGTGTGTGCGTGTGAGAGACAGGGAGAGGGAGAGGGAGTGAGGGGAAGGGGGAGAGGGAGGGAGGGGGAGAGGGAGGGAGGGGAAGGGGGAGAGGGAGGGAGGGGGAGAGGGAGGGAGGGGAAGGGGGAGGGGGAGAGGGAGGGAGGGGAGGGGGAGGGGGAGAGGGAGGGAGGGGAGGGGGAGAGGGAAGGAGGGGGAGAGGGAGGGAGGGGGAGGGGGAGAGGGAGGGAGGGGGAGCGGGAGAGGGAGGGAAGGGAAGGGGGAGGGGGAGAGGGAGGGAGGGGGAGGAGGGGTGCGTGCGTGTGTGTGTGCGTGTGTGTGCGTGTGTGTGTGTGTGTGTGTGTGTGTGTGTGTGTGTGTGTGTGTGTGTGTGTGTGTGTGTGTGTGTGTGTGTACGTGTGTGTGCGTGTGTGTGTGCGCGCGTGCTTGTGTGTGTGTGCGTGTGTGCGTGTGTGCGTGTGTGTGCGTGCGTGTGTGTGTGTGCTTTGTGTGTGTGTGTGTGCGTGTGTGTGTGTGTGCGTGTGAGAGACAGGGAGAGGGAGAGAGGGAGAGGGAGGGAGGGGAAGGGGGAGAGGGAGGGAGGGGGAGAGGGAGGGAGGGGAAGGGGGAGGGGGAGAGGGAGGGAGGGGGAGGGGGAGAGGGAGGGAGGGGGAAGGAGGGGGAGAGGGAGGGAGGGGGAGAGGGAGGGAGGGTGAGGGGGAGAGGGAGGGAGGGGGAGGGGGAGAGGGAGGGGGAGGGGGAGAGGGAGGGGGAGGGGAGAGGGAGGGTGAGGGGGAGGGCGAGGGGGAGAGGGAGGGAGGGGAGAGGGAGGGAGGGGGAGAGAGAGAGGGAGGGGGAGGGGGAGTGAGAGGGTGCGCTTGTGTGCGTGCGTGTGTGTATTCACCTCGGATCTGCTGCAGTCTCTGTGTGTGTGTGTGTGTGTGTGTGTGTGTGTGTGTGTGTGTGTGTGTGTGTGTGTGTGTGTGTGTGTGTGTGTGTGTAATAATAATAATAATAATAATAATAGAAGGTTTATTTCAATTGCAGTAGTACACTGACAATAATACATTGCAAAAGCTGATTAAAAATATAGGACTTAGAGTGTAAACACTGTAAAAGTTCACATAGAGTTGATTATGTGCACAATGGATGGGATGGCACTGTTTTTGTAGCGTTCAGTCCTTGGCACTTTCATTGGCACGAGCCTATCTCTGTGGTGTGTGTGTGTGTGTGTGTGTGTGTGTGTGTGTGTGTGTGTGTGTGTGTGTGTGTGTGTGTGTGTGTGTGTGTGTGTGTGTGTGTGTGTGTGTGTACGCGTGTGAGTGTGCGTGCGTGCCTGCGCTCGTGTGTGTGTGTGCGTGCGTGTGTGCGTGTGCGTTCGCGCGCGTGTGTGTGTGTGTGACCGCGCGCGCGTGTGTGTGTGTGCGTGCGTGTGTGCGTGTGCGTTCGCGCGCGTGTGTGTGTGTGTGAGCGCGCGTGTATGTGTGCGTGTGTGTGTGTGTGCGTGTGTGTGTGTGTGCGTGTGTGTGTGTGTGCGTGTGTGTGTGTGTGCGTGTGTGTGTGTGTGTGTGTGTGTGTGTGTGTGTGTGTGTGTGTGTGTGTGTGCATGTTTGCGTGCGTGTCAGTGCGCGTGTGTGCATTTGTGTGCGTGTGCGCGTGCGTGTGTGTGTGTGTGTGTGTGTGTGTGTGTGTGTGTGTGTGTGTGTGTGTGTGTACGTGTGTGTGTGTGCGTGTGTGTGTGCGCGTGCGTGCGTGTGTGTGTGTGTGTGCGCGTGTACGCGCGCGTGTGTGCTTTTTTGTGCGTGTGCGCGCGTGTGTATGTGTGTGTGTGTGTGTGTGTGTGTGTGTGTGTGTGTGTGTGTGTGTGTGTGTGTGTGTGTGTGTGCGTGTGTGTGTGTGTGTGCACGTTTGCGTGCGTGTGTGCACGTTTGCGTGCGTATCCGCGCGCCTGTGTGCATTTGTGTGCGTGTGCGCGCGTGTGTGTGTATGTGTGTGTGTGTGTGTGTGTGTGTGTGTGTGTGTGTGTGTGTGTGTGTGTGTGTGTGTGTGTGTGTGTGTACGTGTGTGTGTGCGCGTGCGTGCGTGTGTGTGTGTGCGCGTGTGTGCTTTTTTGTGCGTGTGCGCGCGTGTGTATATGTGTGTGTGTGTGTGTGTGTGTGTGTGTGTGTGTGTGTGTGTGTGTATGTGTGTGTGTGCGGGCGTGTGTGTGTACGTGTGTGCGTGTGTGTGAGTGCGTGTGTGTGAGTGCGCGCGTACGTGTGTGTGTGCGCGTGTGCGTGTGTGCATGTGCGTGCGTGTGTGCGTGTGCGCGCGCGTGTATGTATGTGTGTGTGTGTGCGCGCGTGTCTGTGTGTGCGCGTGTGTGTGTCTGTGTGTGGGAAAGAGGGAGATGGAGGGAGGGGGAAGGAAGTAGGTAGGGAGGGAGGGTGGGAGAGGGAGGGAGAGGGGGGGAGGGAGAAGGAGGGAGGGAGAGGGAGGTAAGGGGAGGGAGAGGGAGGTAAGGGGAGGGAGGGAGGGAGAGGGAGAACTTCGTAAAGGCGCCTTCAGCCGAAGAGGTAAGGAAGCTTAACAAAGCATAGTGATGATAGCACATCACTATCAAATAAGCGAGTGCTCCGGCTTAAATAAGAACCCCTTGCAAGACAAAATTCTTGAGTACATAATTTCCCGAAATTTAACGGGGATGAACCAGATAAATTCTTCTCTATTTTCGAGAAGTTAGCACGTATGTACCAATGGCCTTTCAGCCAGTGGATGCAGATAGTGTATGGTGCCCTCTCAGGAAAAGCTCTCGACACATTTATTGCACTTTCCGAAAGTCAGAGTAGTGATTATTATGTACTTAAATACAATATTCTACAAGCATACCAGCTTGTTCCTGAAGCCTACCGGCAACAATTCAGGAAATGTAGGAAATCCAAGCACGAGACCCACGTGGAGTACTTCCGACGAAAGCTCCGCTCGTTCACCCGGTGGGTGGAGAGCGAGAAGGCTCACGTAGACTTGGAGAAACTCCAAGAGTTAGTATTGATGGAGGATATTAGAAATAACATCCCTCCAGATGTGCGAGCCAACTTGGATCAGCGAGGTATTCGTACCTTGGTAGAGGCTGGCCCAGCGCCCGACTGTTACCATTTAACTAATCCTAGAATGCATTCCAGGTCTCACCCTGCCTTGCCCCAAAGCTTCACCCCCACTAGGGACTCCAAGCCAATCGGACCTCCACAGCCTCCTCGACCGACGGCCCACTCATCATCTGTTTCATCTACCTCAGGTAAGCCCATTGATAGTGAGACCAGGGGATCTACCCCTTACTGGAGGCAGGAGCTATTGCAAGTATTGCAAAAGGCCAGGACATCATGTTGATGACTGTTTCAAACTACAACAAAAATAGGCTCCTCTCCAAGGGTCCCCCTCTCTCTCGATCAATGTGGCCGAGCAATCGGAAAGTTTTTTGGAGCCCTGTCTCACTGCTGTTAGCCCATCAGTTGTCCCAGATAATTCTTTCCCACCTATGTTATCAACATTTGAACCATTCTGTTCTTCTGGTTCAGTGGGCCTTTATCAAGATAGCCCACCCACAATTATCAAGCTTCTGAGAGACACAGGCTCAGCCTTATCACTAATTACAAAAGATGTGGCTGCTTTGATAGATGCATATTATACTGGCAATTAGGTCCTTGTGAGCGGTTTAACAGGCGGGTCACATATCCCTATATGCCTAGTATACTTGCGGCCAGATGTTAGGACAGGTTATGCCCAGGTAGGAGTAGTCGACAAGTTACCTGTAGAAGGAGTTTCACTCCTTATAGGAAATGACCTCGCCAGGGGCACGATGTTACCTAATGCCATAGTCTCCTTGTGTCCCTCTACCGAAAATAATACTTCCCAATTAGAGGCAGACATTCCGGGCATATTCTCTGCATGTGCTGTTACTCGTAGCATGAGCCGCAGGGTGGAGGCAGAGATTAGCATGCATAAAGAGGATGCTCATGTTGGTGTAATTACCCCCCAACCTAGTGACCTTGCTGATTTAAATCTTGGTGAATTTTTTTTTTAAACTTCACCACCAGGTGACCTGCAGAATAGGTTTGATAGCGAAAACGACTCAGAGGGAGACAATGTTACCACCCTGGATAGTTTTGGTTCCTCCCCAGTCACTAGGAGTAAGCTCGTTCATCTCCAAAAAGAGGACCCTGAACTAGCCAGTTGTTTCCGTAGAGCTATTAGTGAAGAGGAAGCTAAGTCTGAATGTAACTGCTATTATCTTAGCTCAGACATATTGATGGAAAAGTTCCGTCCTACTGATTCCCCTGCAAATTACCCTTGGTCTGTCCGTCACCAAACAATGGTCTCAAATCCATTACGGAAGGAGATCCTGGGTATTGCTCATGATGGGGTAGGAGGACATTTGGGAGTTAGGAAGACTAGTGCAAAAATTCTAGCTCATTTCTATTGGCCTAAAATGAAGAAAGATATTAGTTCCTACATTAGTACATGTCACCGTTGTCAGGTAGCAGGGAAACCGCACCCCAGTGTTAAACCGTTCCCTCTACAACCTATCCCTGTCATTGAGGAACTTTTTGGCAGAATTGTCATAGATTGCGTTGATCCGTCGTCTCCTCTCAGAGCGTTTCTATTCTCTCTAAAATTTGTCCTAAGGCCCCATGCCTTGGTCTTCTTGGGGGTGAATAAAATAGGGTGTAGTTTTTCTCTGAAGCTTGTTGGTCTAAATCAGTCCGAGAATCCCAGCCGGAATTCTCTACATCACGTCAAGCCACTTTCGTTCTGACATCACTCTTTCATTCATCCAATAGTCTTTTACTTCTCAAACAAGTGACACACCTGAAGGACGTGACTTTCCTTTCTGCAGCAATGATTTTTCTCCTCCACCTTTTTTCTCCAATTGGAGAGGCTGTTATACTCTTCTAAACTATGTCACAATGTAAGCATTATGTCGTAACAAAAAATGGCTTGTCCGCTTACAAACAATTAAAAGACAACAATGTCGCAACCACCAGGCTACACTCCGCATTTAACTACCTCAGCACTTTTAAATATATGCAAGGCGCGAGTCTGACTCAGATATCCTTGGCGCCTGTCAGCTGTCGGCCGTTGCCTCACAAGTTTTCATAACTGACCCTGGATTAGCATTCGTTCTCCATCTACCTCTCGATCTACTCTGATCTATCTTTAATGTCTACCTCTATCTACCGGCCTCTTACAGGGCTCGGCAGCTACCGTTGGTCGTCCCGACCAATTTCTTATTTCCCTCTTACAGGGCTTGCTAATATATACTTGAAATTCATTCTAATAAGCTAACCTACTATATTTTAAAGAAATAAGCAACCCTCAAAAATGCACAAAATAATTCAAGCAGATTAAATGTAAATAACATGCATGTAAACTTTATAAGGTATAGATCAAAATAAATTGCAAGGTTCCTTAAGAACACAGTTTTCAATGGTTTTCATTATTACAAATTTCCTGGACAGTGGAAGGAGGAGGAGGTGGTTGAGGGAACGTGGGGAAATACGTACCTCAAGGGAGTGAAGAATGGAGGAGGATGATAATCTCAGTGGGGAACCGAAGGCCAGGAAATTCGCATTTACCACACGGGACCACGCTTGCTTCCTCACAGCAAGCGTGTATGTACGGAAATCAAAGAGGGGTGTGGGGACAACTCATAAAGAGAACCGTCCTAGGCTAATGAAACCCAGAACTCCTATTGTGAGTTTTAATGAATTGGATAATTAGACACTAAAATTAAGCTACTTGACATTAAATAAGGGTTTTAACAGTTGGGTTCACATACATACATACATCCTATCTATTCTATCTCCCTGCGCGCCTATCTAGGGGTCCTATCTATTAAATACTCCTGGTTACTTGCTCTTATCCTTAGAGGGTCTCTGCTGGTTGAGGGGATGACTTCCATGGGGTACTGTTCCTCGTTCTGGCAGGATGCTTTTGAAGTATATCATTGTTGTCGATCACGGCGGGAACCCAGGTCATCCTTTGTGATTAACCTCGTGGAGGGGGAGCAGGATTGAACACGTAGGAGGCTTCTCGTGTACGCTATCCAGTTCCTTTCAGGTCAGTGTCCCGAGGAAAGGGGGTACAGATACGTACGTGACCCCTTGAGCCACAAATGTTTGGTTCACTGGAGGCTGGAGGCCTCTAGTCACTAAGATAGTCGGGACGACACACACAGCACTCCACCTGATAAGTTCGGAGGGGGATTCGACCCACCACCACTCCTTCAACGCTCACGCACTCACTCAAGGATGCAAATCCTTAATAACCACATGAGGGAGGATAGGGCGCGATTTGGCTCTCCTGGACGTGAGCGGCCCGAACCTCCCTGGTCGACTTTAATGGGTAGACTGCTTGTGTCCTGCGGTAGGTCAGGTCATGATGTCCGCTAGCCGGCTTCCGACGTTGCCAATAGTACTAGGTCTCCGTCCCTAGTTGCGAAGGGTACTACGAATAATGTTCATGCTGGAGGGTGACACAGTTCCAAGTGTTCTTTGAGGTAGACACTGTTCACGAGCGGGTTAAACACAGTCCTAATAATTCTAATTGCCTAGCTTAATCAAATATGTGGCAGCGCGCAGGGGGGGGGGAGGGGGTGTGTTTGAGTGCTTTGTGTGGGTAACACCGTTGAGCATGGCTCCGAGAACACAAATCAAAAGGGGGGGGTGTGTTTCTAGATATTAGAAGTCTCTCCCTTCGTTAAGGCATTGAATTGGTTGTCAAAAATGACATGACAAATAAAGAGGATAACGAGAAAGGAAAAAGACAGGATGTTGCTACTAGAAGTCTTAAGGACTGGAAATTCCCCCGAGTATGGGGAATTAAGGGCTGATACGGAGAGAAAACAGACGAGAAAATGGGAAGGGAGACAACGAGCTGGGTGTCACAATTTAAAAAATTGTGACACAGGTTATGAACCAAAAAGAGGGGGGGCGGTGGGTGGACGGCCTGGTCATTCATCAAGAGTGAAAGAACCAGTTTCTGGCTTGCTAGGCGGCCGTTCTTCTTGGTCGCGCTCTTGTTAATGGAGCCGCTGCTGGCTCGTTGAGTGACGTGGCTGAAGCTCTCGTTGTGACGTCGGTCATCGAGGCCGTGCGTGGTTGTAGCGTAGGTGGCGTGGTGAGGTACTCGTGTTCACAGGCGATTTCAGTCGGGTCGTTCGCCGCCGGAGAGGTTCCGTCGTCTACGGTGTCCGCTTCGCCTTCCCCCGCGGGGGGAAGGTGCTCCGCGGTCGGTTCGTGACGGTCCGCGTGGGAATGAGGGGGCGTGTCCGCGCTCAGATTGATCTCTCGAGGGATGATTCGTGTGACAGACCGCTCGTATTCTCCTTTAAGAGTGCGGACTCCTACGGAGCTGATGACGTCGTCTTCTCTGGGGACCGTAGCAGTGGTTCCAGGATCGAATGGTGTAATGTGAGGACTTCGAGCGTCATTAACAATTGGTGTAGTCCCAACGATGATCGGGACTGCTTCCGGTGCTGGAGGTGAAATGTCATCTGGTGCCGTGGAAGCGCGGACTGAAGTTCCTAAGATGGGAGCCGAGTGTAATGAAGAGGGGGTGGAGGTGGTTTCCGGGGCGTGGCCTACTGGGGGCGTGGCACAGGAGCCGTCATGTTGAGAGCTGACAGCCGTGGATGAAGTAGATGCATAGGTGGCATCTTGAGTAATTTCTATGAGGACTGGTACTGGTTCCGGGTCCTGATATAAAGTGGCATCTGGTGCCGTGTAAGTGCGGATTGCAGCTTGCGGGACGGGAGCCGCGTGCATTGAAGAGGGGGTGTAGGTGACTTCCGGGGCGTGGCCTACTGGGGGCGTGGCACAGGAGCCGTCATGTTGAGAGCTGACAGCCGTGGATGAAGTAGATGCATAGGTGGCATCTTGAGTAATTTCTATGAGGACTGGTACTGGTTCCGGGTCCTGATATAAAGTGGCATCTGGTGCCGTGTAAGTGCGGATTGCAGCTTGCGGGACGGGAGCCGCGTGCATTGAAGAGGGGGTGTAGGTGACTTCCGGGGCGTGGCCTACTGGGGGCGTGGCACAGGAGCCGTCATGTTGAGAGCTGACAGCCGTGGATGAAGTAGATGCATAGGTGGCATCTTGAGTAATTTCTATGAGGAC
Organism: Oratosquilla oratoria; assembly: GCF_046742065.1. Classification (NCBI taxonomy): domain Eukaryota; kingdom Metazoa; phylum Arthropoda; class Malacostraca; order Stomatopoda; family Squillidae; genus Oratosquilla; species Oratosquilla oratoria. Next base: position 69,873,989 of record NC_134783.1, read on the forward strand.
TGGTACTGGTTCCGGGTCCTGATATAAGGCGGCATCTGGTGCCGTGGAAGTGCTGACTGAAGTTGGTAAGATGGGAGCCGAGTGCGATGAAGAGGGGGTGCAGGTGGCTTCCGGGGTGTGACCTACTGGGGGCGTGGGTACAGGCCGTCCAGTGCTGTGCCTGGACGTATGACCTTGACTCCTCGGTGGCGTCGGAGCACACGTCAATGTCTGTCGAGGCTGGCGTGTTGAGGATTGAGTAGGAACGGGTGTGGGGGTAGCTGCGGCAACTGGGCGTACCAACACCGGGGTATGGAGCCGACTGCCCGTGATGGCACCCGAGTAAACTTTGAGTGCTGATTGAAGTTCTGGTGCACTTAGTTCAGAAGTGCCTTTGAACAGGTATATTGATGAAAGAACCTGTCGGGGTAGTTTCGGCACTAGGACATCCTCTACAAATTCATCGGAGAGGGCTTGTCCTACTGCGTTTCTGTACCTTTCGCCCAACTCATCCCAATCGGCGAGGAACCTCGACAAGTCCTCACATTCGTCCGTAGGTGCGGGAATGGCGACGAGGCGTTCCTTCAGACTTCTTCGTACTGCCAAGGGCTTGTCATAGGCATCATGCAGCCGTCGGATGGTGTGTTCATACGCGGTGTTGTTGAACACGGGGTATCCAACAAGACGCTTGGCACGCCCCGTTAGAGAGCGCATGAGAGCGCTGAACTTTTCTCCCTCTGTGTACCTATTGCTTTCGTGAACAATTGTCTTGAAAATGCTCCACCAGCTGGAGAACATTTCCAGATCCCCATCGAAAGAGGGGGTATGATTTTCTTCCCTTATGTATGTGACAAGTGCGCTTTGATTAAGCTGGCTGTTTGACGCTTGAACGGCGGTATTTGCGCCGTTCACTCGCGCATCTGCTCGGACTTTTAGGTTTAATAGGACCTTCTTGTGGGGTCTTAGTTCCTGTTTCAGTTTTGTGAGCCGATCCTCGTGAGGATGACGGGCCCACGCGGGCTCCAATAACCGCCATGTTTGGTGATGGTCTTGACCTTCTTGAAGAATTTCCGTAGCCGCACTGGGACTCAGGCTCTCAACGTTGATAGTCCCGTACGCTTCAGAATATTCCGTGACAGCGTCAAGGAAATTCTGCGTGATGGCAATGAGCTCGGTCAGTGTTGCGTTCGTAATTGCGTCTTCGTTAGGGCTGTAATAAGACATGGTGGCCGCCGTCTGAGTATGCTTGCGGTCACTGAATCATAAGCCGAGAGGGGGGGGTGTCCGCTCTCTCTCTCAAGAACGATGCAGAGTCGAGCGAAAGAATCGCACGACGAAAATGGAGAATCGAAGGGGGTGACTACAGAAGATTGTGCTGTCATACGAGCTGGTCTGACAAAGGAGGTGGGAGAGAGGATACTCGCGTGAAACCGCGAAAGTTTAAAAATAAGGCCGCTTGAATCCGCCCGATGCGAGCCGTTAGCGTCAGGTCATCCGTAACGGTAACGGCTAGGCTTAACACAAGGACGTGGTGGCGGATGGCGCCAAAAGGGGGGGTATTTGCGCCGCTTTGGAAGGCTGGGCCGAGCCGAAACTAAATTAAGCCGAAAATGGCTGAACTTAAAATTACGATGTGCGGCTGAGGATGCCGCTGAATGAAGAGGCCGGGCGGAATTACCCGTGAAAAAGGGACCAGTGTAATTTCAGCACAATCTAATTCTACTTAGGGGGCGAAATGTTGCACAAGAGAAAGGTAAAAGTAGGAATGGTAAATTAATGTGACATAAAATTACTATATCATGGTTGACCTAGTGCGTGCCTTAACGAGCAGGAGTGACTCCTGTACAGTGCATTGAGTTGCTAACCTATGCGCAGGGAAACATGTTGTGATCTACTTCATGAGTTGTCATACTGATTATTGAACTAGTGAAGTCGCATTAATTTACGAGTTCTGTACATAGGTAATGGAATGAATATCCGGTTCGAAGGACCACTAATCTTGTCGTATTACAAATTTCCTGGACAGTGGAAGGAGGAGGAGGTGGTTGAGGGAACGTGGGGAAATACGTACCTCAAGGGAGTGAAGAATGGAGGAGGATGATAATCTCAGTGGGGAACCGAAGGCCAGGAAATTCGCATTTACCACACGGGACCACGCTTGCTTCCTCACAGCAAGCGTGTATGTACGGAAATCAAAGAGGGGTGTGGGGACAACTCATAAAGAGAACCGTCCTAGGCTAATGAAACCCAGAACTCCTATTGTGAGTTTTAATGAATTGGATAATTAGACACTAAAATTAAGCTACTTGACATTAAATAAGGGTTTTAACAGTTGGGTTCACATACATACATACATCCTATCTATTCTATCTCCCTGCGCGCCTATCTAGGGGTCCTATCTATTAAATACTCCTGGTTACTTGCTCTTATCCTTAGAGGGTCTCTGCTGGTTGAGGGGATGACTTCCATGGGGTACTGTTCCTCGTTCTGGCAGGATGCTTTTGAAGTATATCATTGTTGTCGATCACGGCGGGAACCCAGGTCATCCTTTGTGATTAACCTCGTGGAGGGGGAGCAGGATTGAACACGTAGGAGGCTTCTCGTGTACGCTATCCAGTTCCTTTCAGGTCAGTGTCCCGAGGAAAGGGGGTACAGATACGTACGTGACCCCTTGAGCCACAAATGTTTGGTTCACTGGAGGCTGGAGGCCTCTAGTCACTAAGATAGTCGGGACGACACACACAGCACTCCACCTGATAAGTTCGGAGGGGGATTCGACCCACCACCACTCCTTCAACGCTCACGCACTCACTCAAGGATGCAAATCCTTAATAACCACATGAGGGAGGATAGGGCGCGATTTGGCTCTCCTGGACGTGAGCGGCCCGAACCTCCCTGGTCGACTTTAATGGGTAGACTGCTTGTGTCCTGCGGTAGGTCAGGTCATGATGTCCGCTAGCCGGCTTCCGACGTTGCCAATAGTACTAGGTCTCCGTCCCTAGTTGCGAAGGGTACTACGAATAATGTTCATGCTGGAGGGTGACACAGTTCCAAGTGTTCTTTGAGGTAGACACTGTTCACGAGCGGGTTAAACACAGTCCTAATAATTCTAATTGCCTAGCTTAATCAAATATGTGGCAGCGCGCAGGGGGGGGGAGGGGGTGTGTTTGAGTGCTTTGTGTGGGTAACACCGTTGAGCATGGCTCCGAGAACACAAATCAAAAGGGGGGGTGTGTGTTTCTAGATATTAGAAGTCTCTCCCTTCGTTAAGGCATTGAATTGGTTGTCAAAAATGACATGACAAATAAAGAGGATATCGAGAAAGGAAAAAGACAGGATGTTGCTACTAGAAGTCTTAAGGACTGGAAATTCCCCCGAGTATGGGGAATTAAGGGCTGATACGGAGAGAAAAACAGACGAGAAAATGGGAAGGGAGACAACGAGCTGGGTGTCACAATTTAAAAAAATTGTGACATTCATCATCTTTTCAAAGATGATAGCAGTATCCAATAATTCATGTAAATGATAGTGAATAATACATAATACATGTAATTAAGCAGATAATTTGCAAACATATTTGCAAGACTCACTACTTTAGAGTTAAAAGTTGTTGCTGTCTCTTCTTGCATTTCAATATTCATTATTATTATTTTTCAACATACCTAATTCATTTTCAAAGACAGTCTGAATGCTTCATAAATTATTTGAATACTTATGTGAGAGGTCCTTAAGTTTCCAAGTCAGACCACAGTGGATCCAAGGTCTCCATGTATCTGCTTAACACCAAGTTCCAGTTGTTTAGGTCTCTCATCCCAAGTACATACATATGGCAAACAATACTATCTGTAAAATACATCAAGTTTAATATTCAACCCACAAAGAATAACATTATAATATTCCCTATACTCTTCAGGTTTCCCAACATTGATACACAGGGTATCACAACTGTCATTCATAATTAAGTCACTGATCTGCAATTTCACTTTCTTTATGTCGTCTAAATGGCATATCACTTCTTCCATTGTGTCTAAGTGTTTAAGTGCAAATTTATTACCACCTGCAGAATCAACTACCCATATATGGACCAGTGTACCTTAGTGAAAGTTTATTATTGGGTGAATGTAGATTGACCATGACTAAATCTCCTAGTTTCAATTCTAGTTTATGTGCTATTTTGTGTTGTTTCTTCATCTCTTGTGAATATTCCTGCATATGTTTCCTAATTCTTTGGTGAATATTTTGAAAAGCATTTATTCTATTCAGTATACAATCATCTATATTATACACAGGTTTCTGGTCTGCAGTCAAAATTTTATATGGAAGAGTTTTGTCTTCCCCAAAAATTATAAAATGAGGTGTATCACCTGTTGCTACATTGATTTGATTATTCAAAGTACGCTTAACACAAGGAATCCAAGTGTCCCAAGTTATACTATGAGGACTTATCATGCTTCTAAGACATGTAATTATTTTCATATTTAATCTTTCTACTACCCCATTACTTTGTGGATGATTCACTAAGATATTGACTTTTTGATCTTAAACTACATAATTTTTCCAAGATTTTGTTATTAGATTCAGTTCCATTGTCTGAAATTGGAGTCTTAGGTGTAATGAAATTACAGATTATCTGATCATAGATTACTGAAGCAATAGTTTCAGCTCTCTTATTTGGAATGGGTTGTAAAATACAAAATCTTGAAAAATAATCAATAGCAACAAATACATATTTATATCCATTCTCAGACATAGATAGCTCTAATGTGTCCAGGTGAACTCTTTCCCAAGGTTTTTGTGGAATGGGATAGGTAAGTATAGGAGCAGGTTTTGGTGTATTTCCTCTCACCCTAACACAATTTATGCAATTTTCTATATAATCATATATAGATTTCTTCATACCTGGCCAAAAGTATTTAAGTTGTGCTTGTCTATAAGTTTTATCCTTTCCTGGATGTGAGCTACAATCACTATCATGAAGTAACTTCAATATCTCATTTACAAGAGTTTGGGGTATTACCAACTGATTTACAGGCCCTCTAGAAATATCTTTCCCACTTACAACTTTTTATATATACAAAAGTCCATTAATCAATTGAAATTCCTCTATCTTACACCCCTTTGGTAGCTTTGGAGGATTTCCTCTTGGGTTCATCAAATACTTGATTAATGATTCACATCTTTTATCATCCCTCTGTTCTCTTATCAGCATTTCTTCATCTAAAGTTACTAATTCCTCTATACTACAAACAAAATTAATCAACCCAGTTCCAGTCATTGGTTGACTAATGTTTCTAGAAAGTGCATCTGCAGATACATTCTTTCTACCCGGAATATATTCAAATTGAACTTCATAGCACTGAAGTATTGCAGACCACCTAGCAAGTCGGCCCCTTAGATTCTTATACTTAAATAAGTTCTGAATAGCTGTATGATCAGTCCAAACTCTGATTGGATATCCTAATATCATATCCCTAAAACTTTCTAAAGAATAATTAACTGCTAAAGTTTCTTTTTCTGTTATAGAGTAGTTTCTCTCCGCACTATTACAAAGTCTTGATGTGTAAGCGATTGGCTTCAAAGTTCCATTTCTCTCTTGCATCAGTAGGCCTCCTAATCCTATGTCAGACGCATCAGTGCAAAGAATGAATTCTTTTCCATAATCAGGAATTCTTAGAATGGGGGAACTCGTGAGTTAATCTTTCAGCTTGTCAAAAGCTTGCTGCTGTGCAGGTCCCCCTATGAACTTTGAATCCTTCCTCAGCAAAGAACTTAATGGATTAGCAATGTCAGCATATCGTTGAATAAATTTTCTATAATATCCGGTCAATCCCAAAAAGCTCCTAACCTTGTCTACATTGATCGGAACCGGAAAATTCTTTACAGCGTCCTAAATAAATAACACTGTCTTGCAAGAACTTACAATTTTCAAGTTTTACTTTTAATCCTGCTTCTACTAGTCTTCAGAATATCAAATCTAATTTCTTAAAGTAATGCACTGCAGTCTGAGAAACTATTAAAATGCAATCTAGAAATACACTGGTAGTATTTCCTAACAATCCATCTCTCACCGCCACACCCTTGGTCTCAGGATTCTCATGTCTACCTTCATGTGCACTGTATCCGACTCTGTACTTGTGCCGCAGGTTTCGACCAAATCGCTCACCTTCGGATTTTCGCTCAAATTTCATGGGGATTTGAGATTTGAGATTTTTTGGCATTTTAGGTCATTTTGGTCACCACCGATTTACCCGCTATCACACCCACAGGTCCGGGGCGGCCTGGGATGCCCTCGAGTCCAATGGCACACCAGTCAGGCACACGGTATGGCTGCCACAGGCCTAAACGTCATGAATGGGTCAAAAGGTCCAAAATTTGGAGGGCTCTCACCGCCACACCCTTAGTCTCAGGATTCTCATGTCTACCTTCATGTGCACTGTATCCGACAATCTAATTGTGGCGCAAGTTTCGACCAAATCGCTCACCTTCGGATTTATGGCATTTTAGGTCATTTTGGTCACCACCAATTTACCCGCTATCACACCTACAGGTCCGGCAAGGCCTGGGATGCCCTCCAGTACAATAGCACACCAGTCAGGCCAAAGGTATGGCTGCCACAGGCCTAAACGTCATGAATGGGTCAAAAGGCCCAAGTTTGGAGGGCTCTCACTGCCACACCCTAGGTCTCAGGATTCTCATGTCTACCTTCCTGTGCACCTTATCCGACTCTCTACCTGTGGCGCAAGTTTCGACCAAATCGCTCACCTTCGGATTTTCACTCAAATTTCATGGGGTACCCTCTTTGAGATTTTGGCCATTTTGGCTCATTGGTCACCTCCACTGATTTACCCACTATCACACCCACAGGTCCGGCAAGGCCTGGGATGCCCTCCAGTCCAATGGCACACCAGTCAGGCCAAAGGTATGGCTTTCCACAGGCCTAAACGTCATAAAAGGGCCAAAAGGCCCAATTTGGAGGGCTCTCACCGCCACACCCTTGGTCTCACGATTCTCATGTCTACCTTCATGTGCACCCCATCCGACTCTCTACTTGTGGCGCAAGTTTCGATCAAATCGCGAACCTTCGGATTTTCACTCCAATTCCATGGGCCCCTTTGAGATTTTGGCCATTTTGGGCCATTCTGGTCACCTCCACGGATTTACCCGCTATCACACCCACAGGTCCGGCAAGGCCTGGGCACCCTATCCCACTTTATACTTGTGGCGCAAGTTTGGACCAAATCGCTGACCTTCGGATTTCCCCCCAAATTCCATGGGGATTTTTTTGATTTTGGGTCATTTTGGTCACCTCCAGCGATTTACCCGCTATGACACCCACAGGTCCGGCAAGGCCTGGGATGCCCTGCAGTGCAATGGCACACCAGTCAGGCCAACGGTATCCCTGCCACAGGCATAAACGTCAAAAGGCCGAACTTTGGAGGGCTCTCACCGCCACACCCAACAACTGTTACCCTCCTGGATGAGAACCTACAGCTCATGGTTTGATCTATGGGTAATATTGTGACTTTACACACACACACACACACACACACACACACACACACACACACACAACTCCTTGCCCACCAGAGTTGGAGTGCCGGCTTGCAGTGTGTGCATGTGTTTAACATTATGAACTCTTTCATTCAGAGTGCTAGGGCAAAGGATGCAGGGCGGAGCTAGTTAATCCGACACAAAATAGGCTTGGCCACAGATTCAAACTACCCCAGATGCAATCGCCACAAAGATGCACAGAGCACCTTAAATTACAATACCCCACACTAACAGTCCGTAGACACGATATATCTACCTTGAGTGACTTGTGGACCTGTTTGTTACTGGTTACATGAAGATAGGCTTTCTGCAAGAGAGATTAGGGAGAATGGACTGATCAGTTGGTTCCATCATGGTTCAACTCTTTGCATGTGAATGTCGAATATAATTTTCAAAGTTAAGATGGCAACTGTCCATATGTATGGGTTTAAAGAACAACAAACTGATTTTACATGATGAAATACTAATGGACAGTTGCCATCTTACATATGTATGTAAGATGGCAACTGTCCATATGTATGGATTTAAAGAGTAACAAACTGGTTTTACATGATGAAATACTAATGTACTTCATACATCTGGACAGTTGCCATCTTACATATGTATGTAAGATGGCAACTGTCCATATGTATGGATTTAAAGAGTAACAAACTGGTTTTACATGATGAAATACTAATGTACTTCATACATCTGGACAATTGCCATCTTATGTAAGATGGCAACTGTCCATATGTATATGGATTTAAAGATTAGCAAACTGGTTTTTACATGATGAAATACTAACGTACTTCTGCAACTTTTCAGAAAGGGAAGATCAAGAACTCTCCCACAAAGTGCTCCTTCATCACGTGTATCCTCCTGATTCCGTTTGGTATTTTGCCGGGCATCATTGCCCTCTGTTTTTGTTGTCAGGAGCCCAAGTGTAACAACTGCAGTTACAAGCCTGAAGCTTAGGAAACTTTCGAATAATGCCAAGAATTTATTATACTCATATACCTTCGACTCCACTCAGATGTAACTGTTATACCAAAATTAAAATGAGCAAATGACTGGTATTGTTTGTAAGTAAATACTGAAAATGTGAATTACTATTAAGTATCTAAATACTTAATAACAATTCATTTTCAGTATTTGCTTATAAACAATACCACTCGTTCAGTCATTTTAATTAGCCTTTGGCTTGGCTACCTCTCTTGATAGGGGGAAAGCCCTTGGTATATAGATAGACGAGATTATTAAGCACTAAACTGTTAATTCTTTTATCTCAAAATATCAATTAGTCTTTATATTCAAACTAAGCAGTTCTGTTATAACCTTAGGGATTCAAATATTTAGTATAACAAAAGCTTTCAAAAGAGGTAACACAAATGTATTTTTATAAATACGGTCATGATTTACATTTTCCACTATTCAATTTTGTATATCAAATATATATTTTGCATCCAAAATGTGATTTCTATATAACCTTTTGTCTCGCTATGGAAAATTCTGTTGTAGATTTTTTATCCATGCACATAATTTCCTTGTTCCACCCAGAAAAGGATTTTGCAATGATGAAAGTCCCATAGTTTAAGAAAGTTCACAGAAAAGGAGTTATGAGAGTTCAAAATGAACTCCTGGTATTCCAGGGTTTTGTGTAATGATATCTCGCTGACAAGGCCCTCACGTAAGCTACTGTGCCGGAATAGTGCCAAATCACTGGCACCCTCTCTGGAGTGGGATACGGTGCTCATGAAGGTAGAGATGAGAATGGTGAGAGGAAGGGTGTGTGGGTGAGAGTGCTCCAAAGTAGTGCCTTTGTGCCCATTAATGACGTTTAGGCCTGTGGGAGGGATACCGTAGGCCTGACTGATGTGGAATTGGACTGGAGGGCATCCCTGGCCGCCGTGGACCTGTGGGTGTGATAGCGGGTAAATGGGTGGAGGTGACCAAAATGACCAAAAATGGCCAAAATCTGCGTGAAAATGTGAAGGTGAGCGATTTGGTGGAAAGTTGTCCCACAAGGAGAGGGTGGGATACGGTGCTCATGAAGGTAGAGATGAGAATCGTGAGAGGAAGGGTGTGTGGGTGAGAGTGCTCCAAAGTAGTGCCTTTGTGCCCATTAATGACGTTTAGGCCTGTGGGAGGGATACCGTAGGCCTGACTGATGTGGAATTGGACTGGAGGGCATCCCTGGCCGCCGTGGACCTGTGGGTGTGATAGCGGGTAAATGGGTGGAGGTGACCAAAATGAGCACCGTATCCCACCCGCTCCTTGTGGGACAACTTTCCACCAAATCGCTCACCTTCACATTTTCACAAAAATTCATGGGGGGTACCCTTGCAGATTTTGGCCATTTTCGGTCATTTTGGTCACCTCCACCCATTTACCCGCTATCACACCCACAGGTCCACGGCGGCCAGGGATGCCCTCCAGTCCAATTCCACATCAGTCAGGCCTACGGTATCCCTCCCACAGGCCTAAACGTCATTAATGGGCACAAAGGCACTACTTTGGAGCACTCTCACCCACACACCCTTCCTCTCACGATTCTCATCTCTACCTTCATGAGCACCGTATCCCACCCGCTCCTTGTGGGACAACTTTCCACCAAATCGCTCACCTTCACATTTTCACAAAAATTCATGGGGGGTACCCTTGCAGATTTTGGCCATTTTCGGTCATTTTGGTCACCTCCACCCATTTACCCGCTATCACACCCACAGGTCCACGGCGGCCAGGGATGCCCTCCAGTCCAATTCCACATCAGTCAGGCCTACGGTATCCCCCCCACAGGCCTAAACGTCATTAATGGGCACAAAGGCACTACTTTGGAGCACTCTCACCCACACACCCTTCCTCTCACCATTCTCATCTCTACCTTCATGAGCACCGTATCCCACCCGCTCCTTGTGGGACAACTTTCCACCAAATCGCTCACCTTCACATTTTCACAAAAATTCATGGGGGGTACCCTTGCAGATTTTGCCCATTTTCGGTCATTTTGGTCACCTCCACCCATTTACCCGCTATCACACCCACAGGTCCACGGCGGCCAGGGATGCCCTCCAGTCCAATTCCACATCAGTCAGGACTACGGTATCCCCCCCACAGCCCTAAACGTCATTAATCGGCACAAAGGCACTACTTTCGAGCACTCTCACCCACACACCCTTCCTCTCACCATTCTCATCTCTACCTTCATGAGCACCGTATCCCACCCGCTCCTTGTGGGACAACTTTCCACCAAATCGCTCACCTTCACATTTTCACAAAAATTCATGGGGGGTACCCTTGCAGATTTTGCCCATTTTCGGTCATTTTGGTCACCTCCACCCATTTACCCGCTATCACACCCACAGGTCCACGGCGGCCAGGGATGCCCTCCAGTCCAATTCCACATCAGTCAGGCCTACGGTATCCCCCCCACAGGCCTAAACGTCATTAATGGGCACAAAGGCACTACTTTGGAGCACTCTCACCCACACACCCTTCCTCTCACCATTCTCATCTCTACCTTCATGAGCACCGTATCCCACCCGCTCCTTGTGGGACAACTTTCCACCAAATCGCTCACCTTCACATTTTCACAAAAATTCATGGGGGGTACCCTTGCAGATTTTGCCCATTTTCGGTCATTTTGGTCACCTCCACCCATTTACCCGCTATCACACCCACAGGTCCAAGGCGGCCAGGGATGCCCTCCAGTCCAATTCCACATCAGTCAGGCCTACGGTATCCCCCCCACAGGCCTAAACGTCATTAATCGGCACAAAGGCACTACTTTCGAGCACTCTCACCCACACACCCTTCCTCTCACCATTCTCATCTCTACCTTCATGAGCACCGTATCCCACCCGCTCCTTGTGGGACAACTTTCCACAAAATCGCTCACATTCACATTTTCACAAAAATTCATGGGGGGTCCCCTTGCAGATTTTGCCCATTTTCGGTCATTTTGGTCACCTCCACCCATTTACCCGCTATCACACCCACAGGTCCAAGGCGGCCAGGGATGCCCTCCAGTCCAATTCCACATCAGTCAGGACTACGGTATCCCCCCCACAGGCCTAAACGTCATTAATCGGCACAAAGGCACTACTTTCGACCACTCTCACCCACACACCCTTCCTCTCACCATTCTCATCTCTACCTCCATGAGCACCGTATCCCACCCGCTCCTTGTGGGACAACTTTCCACAAAATCGCTCGCATTCACATTTTCACAAAAATTCATGGGGGGTACCCTTGCAGATTTTGCCCATTTTCGGTCATTTTGGTCACCTCCACCCATTTACCCGCTAGCACACCCACAGGTCCAAGGCGGCCAGGGATGCCCTCCAGTCCAATTCCACATCAGTCAGGACTACGGTATCCCCCCCACAGCCCTAAACGTCATTAATCGGCACAAAGGCACTACTTTCGACCACTCTCACCCACACACCCTTCCTCTCACCATTCTCATCTCTACCTCCATGAGCACCGTATCCCACCCGCTCCTTGTGGGACAACTTTCCACAAAATCGCTCGCATTCACATTTTCACAAAAATTCATGGGGGGTCCCCTTGCAGATTTTGCCCAATATCTTTAATTTTGGTCACCTCCACCCATTTACCCGCTATCACACCCACAGGTCCACGGCGGCCAGGGATGCCCTCCAGTCCAATTCCACATCAGTCAGGCCTACGGTATCCCCCCCACAGGCCTAAACGTCATTAATCGGCACAAAGGCACTACTTTGGAGCACTCTCACCCACACACCCTTCCTCTCACCATTCTCATCTCTACCTTCATGAGCACCGTATCCCACCCGCTCCTTGTGGGACAACTTTCCACCAAATCGCTCACCTTCACATTTTCACAAAAATTCATGGGGGGTACCCTTGCAGATTTTGCCCATTTTCGGTCATTTTGGTCACCTCCACCCATTTACCCGCTATCACACCCACAGGTCCACGGCGGCCAGGGATGCCCTCCAGTCCAATTCCACATCAGTCAGGCCTACGGTATCCCCCCCACAGGCCTAAACGTCATTAATGGGCACAAAGGCACTACTTTGGAGCACTCTCACCCACACACCCTTCCTCTCACCATTCTCATCTCTACCTTCATGAGCACCGTATCCCACCCGCTCCTTGTGGGACAACTTTCCACCAAATCGCTCACCTTCACATTTTCACAAAAATTCATGGGGGGTACCCTTGCAGATTTTGCCCATTTTCGGTCATTTTGGTCACCTCCACCCATTTACCCGCTATCACACCCACAGGTCCAAGGCGGCCAGGGATGCCCTCCAGTCCAATTCCACATCAGTCAGGACTACGGTATCCCCCCCACAGCCCTAAACGTCATTAATCGGCACAAAGGCACTACTTTCGACCACTCTCACCCACACACCCTTCCTCTCACCATTCTCATCTCTACCTCCATGAGCACCGTATCCCACCCGCTCCTTGTGGGACAACTTTCCACAAAATCGCTCGCATTCACATTTTCACAAAAATTCATGGGGGGTCCCCTTGCAGATTTTGCCCATTTTCGGTCATTTTGGTCACCTCCACCCATTTACCCGCTATCACACCCACAGGTCCAAGGCGGCCAGGGATGCCCTCCAGTCCAATTCCACATCAGTCAGGACTACGGTATCCCCCCACAGCCCTAAACGTCATTAATCGGCACAAAGGCACTACTTTCGACCACTCTCACCCACACACCCTTCCTCTCACCATTCTCATCTCTACCTCCATGAGCACCGTATCCCACCCGCTCCTTGTGGGACAACTTTCCACAAAATCGCTCGCATTCACATTTTCACAAAAATTCATGGGGGGTCCCCTTGCAGATTTTGCCCATTTTCGGTCATTTTGGTCACCTCCACCCATTTACCCGCTATCACACCCACAGGTCCAAGGCGGCCAGGGATGCCCTCCAGTCCAATTCCACATCAGTCAGGACTACGGTATCCCCCCCACAGCCCTAAACGTCATTAATCGGCACAAAGGCACTACTTTCGAGCACTCTCACCCACACACCCTTCCTCTCACCATTCTCATCTCTACCTCCATGAGCACCGTATCCCACCCGCTCCTTGTGGGACAACTTTCCACAAAATCGCTCGCATTCACATTTTCACAAAAATTCATGGGGGGTCCCCTTGCAGATTTTGCCCATTTTCGGTCATTTTGGTCACCTCCACCCATTTACCCGCTATCACACCCACAGGTCCAAGGCGGCCAGGGATGCCCTCCAGTCCAATTCCACATCAGTCAGGACTACGGTATCCCCCCCACAGGCCTAAACGTCATTAATCGGCACAAAGGCACTACTTTCGACCACTCTCACCCACACACCCTTCCTCTCACCATTCTCATCTCTACCTCCATGAGCACCGTATCCCACCCGCTCCTTGTGGGACAACTTTCCACAAAATCGCTCGCATTCACATTTTCACAAAAATTCATGGGGGGTCCCCTTGCAGTTATTGCCGTTCTTCGCTCTATTCTGTCACCTCCACCCATTTACCCGCTATCACACCCACAGGTCCAAGGCGGCCAGGGATGCCCTCCAGTCCAATTCCACATCAGTCAGGACTACGGTATCCCCCCCACAGGCCTAAACGTCATTAATCGGCACAAAGGCACTACTTTCGACCACTCTCACCCACACACCCTTCCTCTCACCATTCTCATCTCTACCTCCATGAGCACCGTATCCCACCCGCTCCTTGTGGGACAACTTTCCACAAAATCGCTCGCATTCACATTTTCACAAAAATTCATTGGGGGTCCCCTTGCAGATTTTGCCCATTTTCGGTCATTTTGGTCACCTCCACCCATTTACCCGCTAGCACACCCACAGGTCCAAGGCGGCCAGGGATGCCCTCCAGTCCAATTCCACATCAGTCAGGACTACGGTATCCCCCCCACAGCCCTAAACGTCATTAATCGGCACAAAGGCACTACTTTCGACCACTCTCACCCACACACCCTTCCTCTCACCATTCTCATCTCTACCTCCATGAGCACCGTATCCCACCCGCTCCTTGTGGGACAACTTTCCACAAAATCGCTCGCATTCACATTTTCACAAAAATTCATGGGGGGTCCCCTTGCAGATTTTGCCCATTTTCGGTCATTTTGGTCACCTCCACCCATTTACCCGCTATCACACCCACAGGTCCAAGGCGGCCAGGGATGCCCTCCAGTCCAATTCCACATCAGTCAGGACTACGGTATCCCCCCCACAGGCCTAAACGTCATTAATCGGCACAAAGGCACTACTTTCGAGCACTCTCACCCACACACCCTTCCTCTCACCATTCTCATCTCTACCTTCATGAGCACCGTATCCCACCCGCTCCTTGTGGGACAACTTTCCACCAAATCGCTCACATTCACATTTTCACAAAAATTCATGGGGGGTACCCTTGCAGATTTTGGCCATTTTTGGTCATATTGGTCACCTCCACCCATTTACCCGCTATCACACCCACAGGTCCAAGGCGGCCAGGGATGCCCTCCAGTCCAATTCCACATCAGTCAGGACTACGGTATCCCCCCCACAGGCCTAAACGTCATTAATCGGCACAAAGGCACTACTTTCGACCACTCTCACCCACACACCCTTCCTCTCACCATTCTCATCTCTACCTCCATGAGCACCGTATCCCACCCGCTCCTTGTGGGACAACTTTCCACAAAATCGCTCGCATTCACATTTTCACAAAAATTCATGGGGGGTCCCCTTGCAGATTTTGCCCATTTTCGGTCATTTTGGTCACCTCCACCCATTTACCCGCTAGCACACCCACAGGTCCAAGGCGGCCAGGGATGCCCTCCAGTCCAATTCCACATCAGTCAGGACTACGGTATCCCCCCCACAGCCCTAAACGTCATTAATCGGCACAAAGGCACTACTTTCGACCACTCTCACCCACACACCCTTCCTCTCACCATTCTCATCTCTACCTCCATGAGCACCGTATCCCACCCGCTCCTTGTGGGACAACTTTCCACAAAATCGCTCGCATTCACATTTTCACAAAAATTCATGGGGGGTCCCATTGCAGATTTTGCCCATTTTCGGTCATTTTGGTCACCTCCACCCATTTACCCGCTATCACACCCACAGGTCCAAGGCGGCCAGGGATGCCCTCCAGTCCAATTCCACATCAGTCAGGACTACGTTTTGACACCACAAGCCCTAAACGTCATTAATCGGCACAAAGGCACTACTTTCGACCACTCTCACCCACACACCCTTCCTCTCACCATTCTCATCTCTACCTCCATGAGCACCGTATCCCACCCGCTCCTTGTGGGACAACTTTCCACAAAATCGCTCGCATTCACATTTTCACAAAAATTCATGGGGGGTTCCCTTGCAGATTTTGCCCATTTTCGGTCATTTTGGTCACCTCCACCCATTTACCCGCTAGCACACCCACAGGTCCAAGGCGGCCAGGGATGCCCTCCAGTCCAATTCCACATCAGTCAGGACTACGGTATCCCCCCCACAGCCCTAAACGTCATTAATCGGCACAAAGGCACTACTTTCGACCACTCTCACCCACACACCCTTCCTCTCACCATTCTCATCTCTACCTCCATGAGCACCGTATCCCACCCGCTCCTTGTGGGACAACTTTCCACAAAATCGCTCGCATTCACATTTTCACAAAAATTCATGGGGGGTCCCCTTGCAGATTTTGCCCATTTTCGCTCATTTTGGTCACCTCCACCCATTTACCCGCTAGCACACCCACAGGTCCAAGGCGGCCAGGGATGCCCTCCAGTCCAATTCCACATCAGTCAGGACTACGGTATCCCCCCCACAGCCCTAAACGTCATTAATCGGCACAAAGGCACTACTTTCGACCACTCTCACCCACACACCCTTCCTCTCACCATTCTCATCTCTACCTCCATGAGCACCGTATCCCACCCGCTCCTTGTGGGACAACTTTCCACAAAATCGCTCGCATTCACATTTTCACAAAAATTCATGGGGGGTCCCCTTGCAGATTTTGCCCATTTTCGGTCATTTTGGTCACCTCCACCCATTTACCCGCTAGCACACCCACAGGTCCAAGGCGGCCAGGGATGCCCTCCAGTCCAATTCCACATCAGTCAGGACTACGGTATCCCCCCCACAGCCCTAAACGTCATTAATCGGCACAAAGGCACTACTTTCGACCACTCTCCCCGACACTAGCTTACTCTTTCGATTCTCATCTCTACCTCCATGAGCACCGTATCCCACCCGCTCCTTGTGGGACAACTTTCCACAAAATCGCTCGCATTCACATTTTCACAAAAATTCATGGGGGTACCCCGAGCAGAATTAGCCAATTGACGCTCATTTTGGTCACCTCCACCCATTTACCCGCTAGCACACCCACAGGTCCAAGGCGGCCAGGGATGCCCTCCAGTCCAATTCCACATCAGTCAGGACTACGGTATCCCCCCCACAGCCCTAAACGTCATTAATCGGCACAAAGGCACTACTTTCGACCACTCTCACCCACACACCCTTCCTCTCACCATTCTCATCTCTACCTCCATGAGCACCGTATCCCACCCGCTCCTTGTGGGACAACTTTCCACAAAATCGCTCGCATTCACATTTTCACAAAAATTCATGGGGGGGTCCCCTTGCAGATTTTGCCCATTTTCGGTCATTTTGGTCACCTCCACCCATTTACCCGCTAGCACACCCACAGGTCCAAGGCGGCCAGGGATGCCCTCCAGTCCAATTCCACATCAGTCAGGACTACGGTATCCCCCCCACAGCCCTAAACGTCATTAATCGGCACAAAGGCACTACTTTCGACCACTCTCACCCACACACCCTTCCTCTCACCATTCTCATCTCTACCTCCATGAGCACCGTATCCCACCCGCTCCTTGTGGGACAACTTTCCACAAAATCGCTCGCATTCACATTTTCACAAAAATTCATGGGGGGTCCCCTTGCAGATTTTGCCCATTTTCGGTCATTTTGGTCACCTCCACCCATTTACCCGCTAGCACACCCACAGGTCCAAGGCGGCCAGGGATGCCCTCCAGTCCAATTCCACATCAGTCAGGACTACGGTATCCCCCCCACAGCCCTAAACGTCATTAATCGGCACAAAGGCACTACTTTCGACCACTCTCACCCACACACCCTTCCTCTCACCATTCTCATCTCTACCTCCATGAGCACCGTATCCCACCCGCTCCTTGTGGGACAACTTTCCACAAAATCGCTCGCATTCACATTTTCACAAAAATTCATGGGGGGTCCCCTTGCAGATTTTGCCCATTTTCGGTCATTTTGGTCACCTCCACCCATTTACCCGCTAGCACACCCACAGGTCCAAGGCGGCCAGGGATGCCCTCCAGTCCAATTCCACATCAGTCAGGACTACGGTATCCCCCCCACAGCCCTAAACGTCATTAATCGGCACAAAGGCACTACTTTCGACCACTCTCACCCACACACCCTTCCTCTCACCATTCTCATCTCTACCTCCATGAGCACCGTATCCCACCCGCTCCTTGTGGGACAACTTTCCACAAAATCGCTCGCATTCACATTTTCACAAAAATTCATGGGGGGTCCCCTTGCAGATTTTGCCCATTTTCGGTCATTTTGGTCACCTCCACCCATTTACCCGCTAGCACACCCACAGGTCCAAGGCGGCCAGGGATGCCCTCCAGTCCAATTCCACATCAGTCAGGACTACGGTATCCCCCCCACAGCCCTAAACGTCATTAATCGGCACAAAGGCACTACTTTCGACCACTCTCACCCACACACCCTTCCTCTCACCATTCTCATCTCTACCTCCATGAGCACCGTATCCCACCCGCTCCTTGTGGGACAACTTTCCACAAAATCGCTCGCATTCACATTTTCACAAAAATTCATGGGGGTCCCCTTGCAGATTTTGCCCATTTTCGGTCATTTTGGTCACCTCCACCCATTTACCCGCTAGCACACCCACAGGTCCAAGGCGGCCAGGGATGCCCTCCAGTCCAATTCCACATCAGTCAGGACTACGGTATCCCCCCCACAGCCCTAAACGTCATTAATCGGCACAAAGGCACTACTTTCGACCACTCTCACCCACACACCCTTCCTCTCACCATTCTCATCTCTACCTCCATGAGCACCGTATCCCACCCGCTCCTTGTGGGACAACTTTCCACAAAATCGCTCGCATTCACATTTTCACAAAAATTCATAGGGGGTCCCTTGCAGATTTTGCCCATTTTCGCTCATTTTGGTCACCTCCACCCATTTACCCGCTAGCACACCCACAGGTCCAAGGCGGCCAGGGATGCCCTCCAGTCCAATTCCACATCAGTCAGGACTACGGTATCCCCCCCGCTGCCCTTACCGAATTGTATCGGCACAAAGGCACTACTTTCGACCACTCTCACCCACACACCCTTCCTCTCACCATTCTCATCTCTACCTCCATGAGCACCGTATCCCACCCGCTCCTTGTGGGACAACTTTCCACAAAATCGCTCGCATTCACATTTTCACAAAAATTCATGGGGGGACCCCTTGCAGATTTTGCCCATTTTCGGTCATTTTGGTCACCTCCACCCATTTACCCGCTAGCACACCCACAGGTCCAAGGCGGCCAGGGATGCCCTCCAGTCCAATTCCACATCAGTCAGGACTACGGTATCCCCCCCACAGCCCTAAACGTCATTAATCGGCACAAAGGCACTACTTTCGACCACTCTCACCCACACACCCTTCCTCTCACCATTCTCATCTCTACCTCCATGAGCACCGTATCCCACCCGCTCCTTGTGGGACAACTTTCCACAAAATCGCTCGCATTCACATTTTCACAAAAATTCATGGGGGGTCCCCTTGCAGATTTTGCCCATTTTCGGTCATTTTGGTCACCTCCACCCATTTACCCGCTATCACACCCACAGGTCCAAGGCGGCCAGGGATGCCCTCCAGTCCAATTCCACATCAGTCAGGACTACGGTATCCCCCCCACAGCCCTAAACGTCATTAATCGGCACAAAGGCACTACTTTCGACCACTCTCACCCACACACCCTTCCTCTCACCATTCTCATCTCTACCTCCATGAGCACCGTATCCCACCCGCTCCTTGTGGGACAACTTTCCACAAAATCGCTCACATTCACATTTTCACAAAAATTCATAGGGGGTCCCCTTGCAGATTTTGCCCATTTTCGGTCATTTTGGTCACCTCCACCCATTTACCCGCTAGCACACCCACAGGTCCAAGGCGGCCAGGGATGCCCTCCAGTCCAATTCCACATCAGTCAGGACTACGGTATCCCCCCCACAGCCCTAAACGTCATTAATCGGCACAAAGGCACTACTTTCGACCACTCTCACCCACACACCCTTCCTCTCACCATTCTCATCTCTACCTCCATGAGCACCGTATCCCACCCGCTCCTTGTGGGACAACTTTCCACAAAATCGCTCGCATTCACATTTTCACAAAAATTCATAGGGTGTCCACTTGCAGATTTTGCCCATTTTCGGTCATTTTGGTCACCTCCACCCATTTACCCGCTAGCACACCCACAGGTCCAAGGCGGCCAGGGATGCCCTCCAGTCCAATTCCACATCAGTCAGGACTACGGTATCCCCCCCACAGCCCTAAACGTCATTAATCGGCACAAAGGCACTACTTTCGACCACTCTCACCCACACACCCTTCCTCTCACCATTCTCATCTCTACCTCCATGAGCACCGTATCCCACCCGCTCCTTGTGGGACAACTTTCCACAAAATCGCTCGCATTCACATTTTCACAAAAATTCAAGGGGGGACCCCATGCAGATTTTGCCCATTTTCGGTCATTTTGGTCACCTCCACCCATTTACCCGCTAGCACACCCACAGGTCCAAGGCGGCCAGGGATGCCCTCCAGTCCAATTCCACATCAGTCAGGACTACGGTATCCCCCCCACAGCCCTAAACGTCATTAATCGGCACAAAGGCACTACTTTCGACCACTCTCACCCACACACCCTTCCTCTCACCATTCTCATCTCTACCTCCATGAGCACCGTATCCCACCCGCTCCTTGTGGGACAACTTTCCACAAAATCGCTCGCATTCACATTTTCACAAAAATTCATGGGGGGTCCCCTTGCAGATTGTGCCCATGTTCGCTCATTTTGGTCACCTCCACCCATTTACCCGCTAGCACACCCACAGGTCCAAGGCGGCCAGGGATGCCCTCCAGTCCAATTCCACATCAGTCAGGACTACGGTATCCCCCCCACAGCCCTAAACGTCATTAATCGGCACAAAGGCACTACTTTCGACCACTCTCACCCACACACCCTTCCTCTCACCATTCTCATCTCTACCTCCATGAGCACCGTATCCCACCCGCTCCTTGTGGGACAACTTTCCACAAAATCGCTCGCATTCACATTTTCACAAAAATTCATGGGGGGTCCCCTTGCAGATTTTGCCCATTTTCGGTCATTTTGGTCACCTCCACCCATTTACCCGCTAGCACACCCACAGGTCCAAGGCGGCCAGGGATGCCCTCCAGTCCAATTCCACATCAGTCAGGACTACGGTATCCCCCCCACAGCCCTAAACGTCATTAATCGGCACAAAGGCACTACTTTCGACCACTCTCACCCACACACCCTTCCTCTCACCATTCTCATCTCTACCTCCATGAGCACCGTATCCCACCCGCTCCTTGTGGGACAACTTTCCACAAAATCGCTCGCATACACATT
>NC_134783.1:69900757-69905757 GCF_046742065.1 Oratosquilla oratoria
AATGATCCTCAGAAACAAGGGTTCCTTGTGCTTCATATTCCTGAGTCTCTGGCCTCTCCCTTCTCCATATCTCACCCACGACCTCGGCTCTTTGCTTCCCCTTAAGACAATGAATATGGTGGGTGTGGTCCACAGACAACCGAATTCACTTGTTCAACCATAAATCGATCTCGCCGTTGGGCATTAGAGTTAATTATTATTGTGACGACCTATTTCTTTGTGTTTCTTACTTATAAATCTAGTTTTGTATTGTTATAGTAATCTATTGTCTTTTTGATTGATAAGCATGTGCAATAACTTAACATTGGTTAAAATACGTATAGATATTGGAATTAATAATTTTTTGGTGATATTTTTCTTTGTGTTTCTTACTTATAAATTAAGAGAGGAAGAGGAGGCGAATCAAGTAGAGAAGAAAAGGTAAAAGGTGCAGATGGAGAGATGATAATGGAGGAGAAGGCAGTAAGGGGAAGATGGGCAGAATATTTTAGGGAGTTGCTTAATGTGAAGGAGGATAGGGAGGGAAAGATAGCTGCAGTGGGAAATGCTAAGAAAATGAGAGTGATGAGTGAGGAAAATGGAGGAGAAATAAGGAAGGATGAAGTGAAGGCAGCAGCTAAGATGATGAAAGCAGGTAAGGCACCTGGTCTGGATGGATGCCATGCAGAATGTCTTAAAAAGGAGGTATAGTGATGGTGGACTGGTTGGTGAGGTTATTTAATGTTTGCTGGAGAGAAGGTAGAGTGCCAGAGGACTGGAGGAGTGCGTGTATAGTTCCACTTTACAAGGGAAAGGGGGACAAGTGTGAATGTAGTAGTTTCAGAGGGATTAGTTGGGAAGGCTTATGGGAGGATCTTGATTGAGAGGATTAGGAGAGGAACAGAGGGAGTAATTGGTGAGGAACAGTGTGGGTTTAGGACAGGTAGAGGTTGTGTAGATCAGATTTTTGTGGTAAGACAGATATGTGAGAAAGCTATAGGTAAGGGGAAGGATGTTTTCTGGGCCTTTATGGATCTGGAAAAGGCTTACGACATGGTAGACAGAAAGGCACTGTGGGAGGTTATGCGGATATACGGGATAGGAGGAAAGCTTCTGGGAGCTGTCAAGAGTTTTTATGAGAGTAGTAGAGCTTGTGTCAGGATTAGAAATGGAGAGAGTGAGTGGTTTGAGGTAAAGGTGGGACTTCGTCAGGGATGCGTTATGTCACCCTGGCTGTTCAACTTATACATGGATGGGGTGGTGCGAGAGGTGAATGCAAGGGTAGTGGGTCAGGGATTGAAGATGGTTAAGGAAAATGGAGAAAAGTGGGAGGTGAGCCAGCTGTTGTTTGCGGACGACACTGCGCTTGTGGCAGGATCGGAGGAGGGATTGAGGAAGCTGGTGACAGAGTTTGGGAGAGTGTTTGATAGAAGAAAGCTGAAGATAAATGTGGGTAAAAGTAAGGTGATGAGATGTACAAGGGGTGAAAGTGGCAGTAATCTGGAAGTGAGCATTAAGGGAGAGCAACTGGAGGAAGTGGATAGTTTTAGATATTTGGGTGCAAATGTGGCAAGAAAAGGGTGGAGTGAAGGTGGAGGTAGAATGTAGATTGAGAGAAGCGAGTAAATGCCTTGGTGGTTTAAAAAGTGTAATGAGGAATAGGAATCTGGGAATGGATGCTAAGAGGAGACTGTATGAAGGAGTGATTGTGCCAACAGCACTGTATGGAGCAGAAACATGGAACATGAGAGAGGAAGAGAGAAGGAACTTGAATGTGTTTGAGATGAAGTGTCTGAGAAGTATGATGGGGGTTACTAGGCTAGATAGAGTGAGAAATGAGGAAGTGAGGAGGAGAACAGGGGTGGAAAGGGAGCTGGGAGATAGGGTTGATGAAAGAGTATTAGGATGGTTTGGACACATGGAAAGAATGAGTGAAGAAAGATTAGTAAAGGAGGTATGGAAGGCAGATGTGGAGGGAGTGAACATGAGGGGACGTCCTAGGATGAGATGGATGGATGGGGTGAAGGGGGCTTTGGGGAAGAGGGGAATGTCGGTTGAGGAAGGACGGGAGAGGACAGAAGACAGGGGTGAATGGAGAATGGTTGTATATGGAAAATGTTGTGATGCATGAGGTGGATTGGACGGGGGAATGGGGGTGAGGTAGTGTGTGTGAGCAAAAAATTTTGACGCAGCCCGAAGGGATTTCTCCCCGTCCTCTCCTTTATATGGGGGGACGGAGAGGGGGGGGGTCGCCGATTTAATGAAGCGGCCTTGCTGTGGATGTGCTGTGTCCTGCGACACTGCTTCTGACCCAGGGCAGTGGACAGGGTGCAGGGATGACCCGTCATCTAGGAGGTGCTAAGATGGGAGGGAGGGTGGAGGGGTGTGGAGTGTTTTCGGTGATGAAATAAGTGGGAATGTTTTTGTGCCTTGTCCTTTTTGGCTACCCCCCTGGTAAGGGGAAAAAAAAGCCTTGGTATATGTATGTATGTATGTACTTATAAATCTAGTTTTATAGTATTATGATAATTTAGTTTGTTTGTTTGTTTGTTTGGTGTCAGTGATGACTATCATGTATTTTTCATTGATATCCTTATAGCTACTGTTGTTTTGAATATAAAAACTGTGTGCCTTCTATCCTCCAAACCTGATGAAATAAGTAAAATTCATCATAAAATGATTATATTTTGGGAGTTTAATTAATTGGTACATACCATAGAGGCTTTTGAATTTTTTTTTATTAAGAAAGTTATATGGTTCCTATAGCATTTATTAGTGTATTTTTTTTCTTAGTTTAGTATTCACTCGAAAGTCATTATTCCTAAATCATAACTCTGGTGTATTTTTAAAATTATGACCCCTGCCGCCAATATATCTTCTCGTTACTTTTGTCTAAATAATCTTAATTTAATTTAGATTTCTTTAAATTATTGCAAATACGACTAGTGAAATTGAAGTTGGAATCTGTACTCTTCAAGTACCTATGGAAGTTTTTCATCATCAAAAGAAGAGGAGAAGGATGATGTTGAATACTCGTAAGCGTTTCATCAATTATAGAACATGTTTGCCCCCTCCTGTAGTAATTTGCATCGAAGTGGACGAATAGTGCTAGATCCAAAAAACAAGGTCGAGATAGGCAGAATGCATCAAGTAGTCGGTTATTGTTAGACAACTCCCGGATATAGAGTCTGCCGCTGATGACGGAGTACTTCTCTAAATCCCTGAATCGGTGGAATCCAACCGTCATTGGCTTAATTAAGGATAACCATTGTCAATCTGAATTTTAGATAAGAAGTTGGTCGAGATTATGTGATGTACAGTTACAATTCCTTCATACCATTCCTATATATCTAAGGTAAGTACTTATTAAACTAGTCTATTCTTTTTTCTATTGCATAGAACAAGAAGAAGTTACTGGATTAAATCATGAAAAAAGGAGACGTAGATCACTACTTCAGAAGAAAAAAAAAACGAAAAAGTGTGTAAATCTGAATGGAATGCTTGAAGAGATCTTATTATTATTCTTTGCCCTATTTTCAAGGACTACTTAAACTCAAACTCATCATTCCACTTCCACTAAGTGAGAAGTGAGAATTCCCTGGTAGGGCAAAGCCTGACAGTTACGACAAGCCGTTGGTTTTAGTAGGCCGATGTTTGGGTCGCCTCCCCACCTGGTCAGGCCTGTCGGGAACCAATGCAAAAAGCACGCATCGGGTTCCGTGAGTCGAACTCACGTCTACTTGCTCTTGAGTTCGACACAGTATCCATTGGGCTACTGCGCGATCTCAATGCCTTCATTTTGATATTTCCATACCTGAGATATTAAGGGGAAGAGTTCCACACAGATGTTGGTTATTCTTATGAAAGGTTTTAGGAAAAATAACTCTAACAAATTTAAGATATTTTGTTGTGTGTAATTTTATGGATAGGAGGCACACAATTACTATATTTAGAACAACAGTAGCTATAAGGATATCAATGAAAAATACATGATAGTTATCACTAACAACAAACAAACAAACAAACAAACAAACAAACAAACAAACAAACAAACAAACAAACAAACAAACAAACAAACAAACAAACAAACAAACAAACAAACAAACAAACAAACAAACAAACAAACAAACAAACAAACAAACAAACAAACAAACAAAAGAGTGTGATGTGTAAGAATTCGAAGTGGTTGTCGAATATTCTTTCTCTTGTTTAATACTAACTTGCAGTTAAATCTCCCTTCCCTCCCGACAAAGAAGTGTGATCACCTACATGTGCAAGAATCCGAAATGACGCTCGAGTATTTTTTTTTTTTTCATTTAATACTATCTTGTAGTTAAATCTACCTGCCCTGTCTGGTCCCCTGCAGGGAGACACGAAATTTGCCTAAATTCTTCTCCTCTCAAACACGTAATCACGTCCATCGGCGAGAAACTGAGTCTTCTTGACTTTCACTTACGAGACACTTACTCTGTCAGTGAAGATCATCACGTTTTTGCTCCAGTTTCCTGTCTCTTAATAGAGTTGTTGTAGCAGATGGGGTAAGCGTAGGCAAATCGAGTATTTCAAGTAGATGCCACGGGAGACATCATTATGGGAGGTGGTGTGCCCATATAAGGGATCAGCTACAAAGAAGTTATGTAAGCAGACGAGATCCGATCCATCTTGATACTTATCTCGAAAGTTTCAGGTAGACAATATGAAAAGGATTTTTTTCTCTTCTATTTGTACATGTCCACGTCTATGTACAAGAGTTCTTGGATATGATTTTATGAAAACAGGTTATATAGTACATTAACCAGATCTTGTAATTGTGTAAGCATGTTTGTCTGTGGGTTTTCACGTTTGTAAATGTTCGTGATTATTTGTGTTAATTAATGTATATGTGTTAATATGTGTTTGAACTTGTGTATGAGTGCATTTACCTGATTGTAGCATACAGGAAAACAACAACATTCTTGGGGTCATGACTTATTTTCCAATTTACCATACCTCATTTAAAAGTCATGTATATTCTAACTTAG
>NC_134783.1:69923257-69948257 GCF_046742065.1 Oratosquilla oratoria
TCTGAGTCTACGCTTTTTTAGGGAAAACAGATTCATGTGTTTTAGTCGATTTTCGTATGATTCATTTTTGATATTTGGAATCAGTTTTGTGGCTCGCCGTTGTACTTTTTCCAGTCTGTCAATGTCTTTAATGAGATTCGGTGACCATACAGAAACAGCATATTCCAAATGTGGACGAACTAACGATTTATATAGCTTGTTAATGAGTGATGGACTTTTGAAATCAAAAGATCGCGCAATCAATCCCAGAATCTTATTTGCTTTCTCAGAGGCTGAAATACACTGCTTGGATGATTTGAGGTCGTTACTGATAATTACGCCGAGATCTTTTTCACTATCCACTTTTGTTAACGAATTTCCAAATAACTTGTAATCGTACTTACTGTTATTTTTACCTATGTGCATTACCTTGCATTTACTTGTGTTAAATTTCATTAGCCACTTTTCAGACCATTGCTGTAATTTATCTAAATCTTCTTGAATATCTAATTGGTTTGAGTTGTATCGTTCACTAGGTACGGGGTACTGGTATGTGTAATCATTTGCCACTCCGCACAGTTTTGTATCATCAGCAAATTTGGAAAGAGTAGATTTTATTCCATAGTCTATATAATTTATATATACTATGAATAGAAGTGGCCCAAGAACGGAACCATGAGGAACTCCACTTGCAACATTTTTCCATCTAGAATTTTTTCCATTTAAAACAACTCTCTGTTTTCGACCCTTCAACCAATTACTAGTCCAACCTAATAGGCTACCACTTATTCCATGCAAAGCTAATTTAGTAAGTAGTCTTTCGTGTGGGTCGGTATCAAAGGCTTTTGCAAAGTCTAGATATATTAAATCTATATTGTTTCTTTTGTCATAATTCGAGATAACTGTGTTGTAGAATTCGAGTAAGTTAGTCACGCAAGAACGTTTCCGTCTGAAACCATGCTGGCTATCATTTATCAAACGGTTACTTTCTAAATGATGTTCGATAGCATCTCTGATGATAGTTTCCATTATTTTTCCTACGATTGAAGTCAAACTTATAGGCCTATAGTTATTTGGTTTCTTTTTGTTACCTTTTTTGAATATGGGAGTAACGTTAGCTAGCTTCCATTATCTTGAGACATCTCCGGATATGATGGATTTCTTGAAAATAATTTCTAATGAAACAACAATCTCATTTTTCATTTCCTTTAAGATTCTTGGATGCCAACCGTCAGGCCCTGGTGTTTTATTAACTTTGATTTTGTCTATACACCTTTTAATTTTTTCTTTTGTTATATTTACCGTAGTGAGTAAGTTTACCACAGACTTTTCACAGATTTTAGTTTGGAATTCACTTTGAGGTGTTTCGTTTACGAATACCGAGCTAAAATAATTGTTTAAGATATTACACATTCCTTCATTTGAATATTCAAGTTGACCGTCAGCAGATAATAGTGGACCAATGTGATTCCTAACAACCTTTTTATCTCTAATGTAACTATAGAATTCTTTGGGATTCTCTTTGGATTTATCAGCGATGTTCATTTCGTATTGTCGTTTTCTTTTTCTTATTGTCTTTTTTATATCTCTCTGTATTGATACATAACTTTCATAGTCATTAGATGCACCCGAGCACTTATATTTCTTATAAGCCTGTCTCTTTTTAGCAATACTTTTTTTCAGTTTCTTTGTCGAGCCACTTTGGGCGAGCCTGATTTGGGGAACGTCTGTCCTTAAAAGGAATGTAAGTTTGAATCATCTTAGTGAGCGTATTTTGAAATATTTCCCACATCTGATCTACAGGTCTTTCGTTTAATTTTGTCTCCCAATCTGTAAGCTGAAGCTCCTGACGTAGTCCTATGAACTGAGCTTTACTGAAATCGGGTATCTTAGAAACACAAGTATCTATTCTAAAATTGTTTAGGAGTTTGAATCTAACTAAGTTGTGATCGCTATTTGCAACAGATTCACCGACTTCTACATCAGTTACCATGCTTTCGCGGCTAGTGATCAAAAGATCGAGTAAGTTTCCATATCTTGTGGGCTCTTTTACATGCTGAATTAAGTAATTGTCACCAAGAAATTCAATCAAGCGACTACCTATATGGCCGTGTTCAAGGGTCATCCAATCAATGTCAGTAAAATTGAAATCACCCATTATCAATAAATCCCGGTTGCAGAAACTAGACAGTTCTTGAAATAACAGTTTGTCGTCTGCTACTGATAATGTCTTTGGCCTATATATTACACCTATATTCATTTTTTGTCCATTTGTTTGGGTTAACTCAACCCACAAACTATCATATGCATCCTGTTTCACTTTCTCTAAAACACAAGCATGAACACTGTTTTTAACGTACAATAGAACACCCCCACCTTTCTTGTGGTTTCTATCCTGATGAAAGTGTTTAAATCCCGCAATATTAAATTCAGCTTCGAACTCTGTACCATTTAACCATGTCTCATTTAACCATATATATATATATGTATACATATATATATAAATATATATATATATATATATATATATATATACATATATATTCCCTTGATGCAGTAATGATTTAAGTCACTACAGCACTTGTTACGCGGTATCCAGGTTCGAATCCTTAGTCGTACCACGTTTTTAATTTCTGCATGTTGCCTCCATCGGACACCCGGTGTTGATGACAGAATTAAAGTGCATTGTGGTTGGTAAAAATGTATCGCTATTCACTGGAATAAACTCAAGACTAAGACTCCTGTGTTTCCTATTCCGCTTACATTAACTTGTCAGAATGTCTCAATATATATATATGTATACACACATATATATATATATATATACATATATATATATATATATGTATATGTGTATATATATATACATATATAGATATTGGAAAACAGTAAACACCAGATTCAATTGAAGGGTTTATTTGCCCGACGTTTCGATTCCCGTCCAGGAATCGTCTTCATGGGGTATAACGGTTACAAGAATGTGAACTCCTTATGAATCGCTGAAATGGTAAACCTGGGAAAGGTCGGGCAAATAAACCCATCAATTGAATCTGGTGTTTACTGTTTTCCAATATGGATCCCAGATTCCAAATCTTCTCTTATATATGTATATATATATATATATATGTATTTATATATATATATATATATAAATATATATATATATATATATATATATATATATATATATATATATATATATATTAATGAGTGAATAAGCAAACAAATAGGATGATCAAAAACATAAAATGACACTTTAATATTGCTAAGACGCTCCTGCAAGGTCATTCTATTTGGTAGTGCACCTGCAACTGAGGCGCGTTTAACCCTGACCATATTCTTACATTGGTATGACAAGGACAGATTCAACGAGAGTACCTATTTGTCACCTACATAGTAGAGCTAATTGAAAAACAGTACACGTGTCTACATCAGTCTCAATTCATGCGGCAATATTTAGATGACAGTATCATTACTGAATTATGATAATACCTAGACTGCTCTGTTGTATAAGTAATATACATTTTGGTACAAGAACCAATATATGATTACATGAATGTCTATGTAACCTAGTCATATCCTGTTTGAGTACACACATGCATACACACATGCACACACTCGTACAGGCACATGTATACACATACACATATACACACTACACATACACACACACACACACACACACACACACACACACACACACACACACACACACACACACACACACACACACACACACACACACACACACACACACACACACACACACACACACACACACGCACGCACGCACGCACGCACGCACATACACACATACACACGCACTCACCCCCCTCAAACACATGTGTTGATCAATTAGCGTGTGTGTATTATGTATGGGTGCAGGTATATGGACACAGGAAGGCAAGCTCCGGGTGTTCTTATGGTCAGAATAGTTATGTTGATTTGTTAACATATATGGCTTAGTTTAATTTTACTATCACATTAGACAGACCTTTGTGATATGCATGAATTAAATTATTTCCTCACAAACATTTTACATGACCCCATGTTTTTTGTTTGTTTCATTGTGTAAGACATTATTGTTCTATGTGTTAGCCATATTTGATCGTATATAGAACTTTTTGCTCAGGGCAAACTAATTGCAAGGTCTCAGTCGGTACACATATGGGCAATCATCAACTTAGATAGGACAGGTCAATGCGAGGAAGTGGATATTAAACAAGCCGACAGACACTAGCATCCTCATGGTAACATTGTGTGAAGACAAGATCACGTCCAAACCAGTGTGAAGCACGTCCTAGCCAAGACTTTTAAAAGGGCATACAACGACTGTATGAATCATTCATGACTGGCCAATTAGGTCCAGTTTGGTTGTAAGGTGCATTACTCAAGAGCAAATATATTTTAATTTCAGCTGTACCATACATACATACTAGTATGGATTGGGATATACTACATTGGAACGCAAGTTCACACACGCGCTCACACATACTCGCGCGCGCACATACACACACATGCCCGTGCGCACAAACACGCGCGCTCGCACACACACACACACACACACACACACACACACACACACACACACACACACACACACACACACACACACACACACACACACACACACACACACACACACACACACACACACACACACACACACACACACACACACACACACACACACACACACACACACACACACAAAGATGGAAGACAAATGGAACATATTCAAAGAAAAATACAAGGAAGGAATTGAGAAATATTTACCAAAGAAGAAGCAAAAAGATGTTTATATAAAGTATTGGTATATCAAAAGGTGCAGTGAGGCTAAAGATAGAAAAGACAAAGCCTGGAAAAGATGAAAAAGAGACAAAAAGACATCCAAGTGGCAAACATATATAAAGCTTAGGAACGTATATGTGAATATATTTAGGAAAGAAAAAAGAAATTATGAAAAAGATATTATACACAGATGTAAGGATCAACCTACACTCTTTTACATATATGTTAATGACAAATTAAAGGATAAACACGAAATTGTAAAACTGCGTGAAGGAGATAAAGAATATATGGACGACACAGAAACGGCAGACGTTATGATCAGATATTTTAGGTCTGTTTTTACAATTGAAATCTCACAAATTTGGAAAGATGGACAACAAGAAAGATCCCCTAAAATGAAAGAAATAAGAGACCAAATGAAAAAACTTAGAGGTTAGGAAATCGCATGGACCGGATGGAATTGCAAAATGAATACTGAAACAGTGTACAGACGAACTGATGGACAAATGGTGGAAAACAGAGAGTTGATCTAAATGGCAAAACTTCTAGATGGAAAATTTTTATGAGTGGGGTTCCTCAGGGTTCCGTTCTTGGGCCACTTTTATTTATAGTATATATAAATCATATACTGTAGACCACGTACTAAAACCTATTGTCTCCAAATTTGCTAATAATACAAAACTATGCGGAATGACAAATGATCACTTCTAAGGACAGACGTCCCCCAAATCAGGCTCGCCCAAAGTGGCTCGACAAAGAAACCTAAAAAAGTATTGCTAAAAAGAGACAGGCTTATAAGAAATATAGGTGATCGGGTGCACCTAATGACTATAAAATTATGTATCAATACAAAGAGATTTAAAAAAGAAAAAAAAAAGACAATACGAAATGAGCATCGCTGATAAATCCAAAGAGAATCCCAAAGAATTCTATAGTTACATTAGATATAAAAAGGTTGTTAGGAATCACATTGGTCCACTATTATCTGTTGACGGTGAACTTTAATATTCAAATAAAGGAATGTGTAATATTTTAAACAATTATTTTAGCTCGGTATTCGAAAACGAAACACCTCAAAGTGAACTCCAAACTGAAACCTGTGAAAAGTCTAGGGTAAACTTACTCTCTACGGTAAATATAACAAAGTTAATAAAACACCAGAGCCTGACGGTTGCATCCAAGAATCTTAAAGGAAATGAAAAATAAGATTGTCATTCCATTAGAAATTAGTTTCAAGAAATCCATCATATCCGGAGATGTCCCAAGAGAATGGAAGCTAGCTAACGTTACTCCCATATTCAAAAAAGGTAACAAAAAGAAACCAAATAACTATAGCCCTATAATTTTGATTCAAACGTAGAAAAAATAATGGAAACTATCATCAAAGATACTATCGAACATCATTTAGAAAGTAACCATTTCATAAATGATAGCTAGCATGGTTTCAGACGGAAACGTTCTTGCGTGACTAACTTACTCGAATTCTACAACACAGTTGTCTCGAATTATGGCAAAAGAAACAATATAGATTTAATATATCTAGCCTTCTCAAAAGCTTTTGATACCGTTCCACACGAAAGACTACTTACTAAATTAGCTTCGCACAGAATAAGTGGTAGCCTATAAGTTGGACTAGTAATTGGTTGAATGATCGAAAACAAAGTGTTGTTTTAAATGGAAAAAACTTCTAGATGGAACAATGTTACAAGTGGAGTTCCTCAGGGTTCCGTTCTTGGACCACTTCTATTCATAGTATATATAAATGATATAGACCATGGACTAAATTCTACTGTTTCCAAATTTGCTGATGATACAAAACTGTGCGGAATGGCAAATGATCACTTAAACCAATTAGATATTCAAGAAGATTTAGATAAATTACAGCAATGGTCTGAAAAGTGGCTAATGAAATTTAACACAAGTAAATGAAGGTAATGCACATAGGTAAAAATAACAGTAAGTACGATTACAAATTATTTGGAAATACGTTAACAAAAATAGATAGTGAAAAAGATGTCGGCGTAATTATCAGTAACGATCTCAAATCACCCAAGCAGTGTATTTTACCTTTTGAGAAAGTAAATAAGATTCTAGGACTGATTGTGCGATTTCAAGCTATATAAATCGTTAGTTCGTCCACATTTGGAATATGCTGTTTCCGTATGGTCACCGAATCTCATTAAAGACATTGACAGGCTGGAATAAGTACAACGGCGAGCCACAAAACTGATTCCAAATATCAAAAATAAATCATACGAAAATCGACTAAAACATATGAATCTGTTTTCCTTAAAAAAGCGTGGTCCCAGAGGTGACTTGATACAGGTCTTTAAAATTCTAAAGGGAATTGACAACATCAAAAGTGACAAAAATTTCACATTGAATGAGAATCAGACAAGAAACAATGGTCTCAAACTGTCCGGAAATAGATTCAATTTAGAAGTAGGTAGAAACAACTTCGCCAACCGTGTAGTTAATGAATGGAATAAACCTCTGCACAGGTAGTGCAATATAGTTCAGTTCGAAGCTTTAAGAATCATTTAGATAAACAACTAAGCAAGATGCTGTAATGATTATTATTTATTTTATATTATTTGTTTTTGCTTTGTTATCATTTGTCTGTTTGATTTTCATTTATTATTAGTTATATGTTAATTTATCATTATCAACTATATACCTGTTTGCTTATCATTTAATTATACCTATGCATTTATTTATGTATTTTATTTGTTATTTACATTATCATAGTTTTTATTTATCAATTTATTATTATTATGATTTTTTCGCATCCGACCTAGATATGGACCAAAAGGTCTCCTGTCGGCATGCTCCGCCTTTGTAATCCTTTGTAATCCTTTGTTAAACCAGTTAGACATTCAAGAATTTTTAGATAAACTACAGCAGTGATCTGAAAAGTGGCTAATGAAATTTAACACAAGTAAATGCAATGTTATGCACATAGGTAAACATAACAGTACGATTACAAGTTATTTGGACATTTGTTAACAAAGTGGATAGTGAGAAGGATCTCAGCGTAATTATCACTAACGATCTCAAATCATGTAAGCAGTGTATTTCAGCCTATGAGAAAGCAAATAAGATTCTAGGACTGATGGCGCGATCTTTTGATTTCAAAACTCCATCTCTCATAAACAAGCTATATAAATTGTTAGTTCCTTCATACTTGGAATATGCTGTTTCCGTATGGTCACCGAATCTCATTAAAGACATTGACAGACTGGAAAAAGTACAACGGCGAGCCACAAAACTGATTCCAAATATCAAAAATAAATCATACGAAAATCGACTAAAACATATGAATCAGTTTTCCTTAAAAAAGCGTAGACTCAGAGGTGACTTAATACAGGACTTTAAGACTCTAAAGGGGATTGACAATATCAAAAGTAAAAAAAAAAAAATCACACTGAATGAGAATCCAAGAAATAATGGTTTCAAACTCTCAGGAAATGTATCTAAATTGGAAGTGGGTACAAACAACTTCGCCAACCGTGTAGTTAATCAATGGAATAAGATTCATGTAGAAGCAGTGCAGTGTATTTCAGTTAGAAGCTTTAAGGTTCGTTTAGATAAACACCTAAACAAGATGCTGTAATGCCTGCCATTTTTTTTATATAATTTGTTTATTTGTTTGTTATTGTTGTTTTTTATTCTTTGCTTGATTTTCATTTATCTTTATTTATCTGTCAATTTATTATCATTTACTATTTTCTTGTTTGTTTATTATTCAACTACACATACATACATATACCAAAGGCTTTTTCCCCCTACATGGGGGGTAGCCACAAAGAAAAAGGCATAGAAACCACTCCCACCCATTCCATTTCCTATATATTCCACTCCCCTCCACCCTCCTCCCACCCACTTATCTTGGCACCTCCTGGATGACGGGTCATCCCTGCATCCTGTCCACTGCCCTGGGTCAGAAGCAGTGTCGCAAGACACAGCACATCCACAGCAAGGCCGCTTCATAAATTCGGCGACCCCCCCTCTCCGTCCCCTCATGCAAAAAAGGAGAAGACGGGGAGAAATCCCTTCGGGCTGCGTCAATTTTTTTTTCTCATACATACTTCCTCAACCCCCATCCCCCACCCACTCCCCCTCATGCATCACAGCATCATCTACACACAACCCCTCTCCATTCACCCCTATCTTCTGTCCTCTCCCGTGCTTCCTCCACAGACATTCCCCTCTTTTGTAAAGCCCCTTTCACCCCATCCATCCATCTCATCCTGGGACGCCCCCTCATATTCACTCCTTCCACCTCTGCCTTCCACACTTCTTTTACTAATCTTTCTTCACTCATCCTTTCCATGTGTCCAAACCATCCCAATACCCTTTCATCAACCCTATCTCTCAGTTCCCTTTCCACCCCTGTTCTCCTCACCTCTTCATTTCTCACTCTATCTAGCTTCGTAACCTCTATCATACTTCTCAGACACTCCTTCTCTCTTCCTCTCTTCCTCTCTCATGTTCCATTTATTTATTTTGTTTATTATTACTTATGCTGTTATAATTTTTGTTTATTTATTTATTTATTTATTTATTTATCATTATTATGATTTTTTTTGCATCCTACATAGTTCTAAACCAAAAGTTATCCTGTCGGCATGTTCCTCTTTTGTAATCCTTTGATACAAAGTCTTGTAACCAGGTTTCAGACTACTGAAATCTATAGCTTTATATTTTACTATATGTTGGGTGTATACGTATAATTCAGTTTTTTTATTGTAGCCAACCCTAGGACACGTTTGTTATTTTATTGAGTTTGAAGTACTCTCACTATATCTGTACTTTATAAACAAAAGACACTAGTGCCTTATGTTTTATTTCTTTTAATATTTGTACAATTAATTTTCTTTTGGTAAGTATATATTCGAATTTAGCAAATTTAATGAAAGACTATCATTCTTGAGTCTTCAGAACTGAGATTTCTAGGCCCAGTCGAAGACCATGACGTTGCTATACTGTAAACGATGTTAGAGATCTTACTGTGTGCTGTTAATAAAGGTAGCTTTTAAAATCAAATTTTTTCATAAAAAAAGAAGGAACATAGGTAAAAAAAATTGCCTGTTGACTGCCAGAATGCCAAGATAAGTGTTCTTCTTAAAGAATATATATTCTTTTTAGATTATAATACGGAATGTGCACATAATCTTTTTATCTTCTGGTCATGTTCTTTTTCTATCTTTTTCCTGGCCTCGAACGTTTTCCTGTTCTTGCTGATGACCTAATTTGAGTCCTGCGAGCTAAAAGTTCAAATATTTTTTCTAATAATTTTGAGTCAATCCATATGTTTAAGAATAAGAGTAGTATATTCTAAGGAGAAAAAAACACAATCGTACAAAAAATAAACAAGTATTATTTGACAGAGTACAGCAGAATACAGATTATTCAGCTGGAAATTACTAATCCTTGGTAATACTTAATATACAATGTGTTTTACAAAAATGTGACACGAAAAGATGCACGAATATATTTGGAAGCAGACGATAAGAAATGGATACACATAGAAGCACATTTTATTCTAGAACCACATAATATTTACAGGCGTGGGCAAGAAGAAGGTAAAAGGAATATTGTGGCAATGTTAGACAACTCTATATGCGTAGCTTATAACAAAAGTATGATTGTGTTTGTGGAGATCAAGAGAACAGTCTTCTAACCATAAAGTTGATTTCAGTAGTAAGGAATAAAATCAATATTACTTATGCCCTTTTGGGTAGTTAGTTTTCTGAATGTTTTTCATTCTTTCTTTTTTATCGACATAACGCAATCATATCTTTATTATCCCAGTAATTGTTCTACTTATGGGGTAGTCTCTACGCAATACTAGGCACACTCACAGACAAGATTAGTTTAGAGTGAAAAGGACAAACACATTCACATAGCCTCAAGATCAAAGCAATACCATAGTGCACTTAAACAAATATTTACATTTCTAGTTCTCTAAAACATGTTCAACACTCAATAACGTAGAAATATAAAGACATAAAATGAAATGACAAAACATCAGTATAATTAAGAGACACTGAAACACACGGTACATTTATTCAGGTACAAATATAAATAAACAGATGTTAAATTTCACGTAACTCATAATTATATAATCATTGTTTCATTTCAGCAATAGAGAGAAACTAATATTTTTACTCAGATCACATGTGGTACCTATTATAAGGTTATTTTGACTCAAATGATTCAACAGATCTCAAAATTTAAATATCAAGTTACCGAAGAGTACAAGAATAATAAAATCAAATCCTATATCAAGGAAAAAATTCAAATGTAATAAGATCAAATCTAAAATTAACGAGCAGAGACATGTTTCTGCCTATAACACAACCGAATGGTGATATTTCATATTGTACTTACAACCATATAATCATGACAAAAATGAAACTACAATAGTTACTGAGTAGGTGAACACACGCTGTCAATATCCCTGGCAAAAAATGACAAAATACATGCGCAGGTATTTTTCTTTTATTGTTATTACTATGATTACGATTATTAATATTAATTGTCATTATAACTAGTATATCAAAGGTAGGTGAGCAGAAGAAGCAAAACAAACTGGCATTAGGGACTGTGAATGACATCTACACAATATACATGGTTACACTACACAATAGGCTTTCAATGATTACCGACTAGTATCACATTATGCTCGTCATAAGGTCGAATCCTCTAAGATGCGACCAAAGAGAATTAAACGGTCCTTTCGGGTCATAGAATCGTGCAGGCTAATCAAAACTTGCTGAGTATTCATATGCATATATTTAACAACATATAATGGAAGAGAAGGAAGTTATTCGAGAGAATAATTGTCACTGTTTATTGTCAGTGTTTATTGTATAAAAATTTATTAGTGATTCATATCAATCTTCTTTCAGTTGATATGTCCCGTTTTATTGTCAAATGTAGGAAATAGGCGGAAGGAATGCCTGCATCAACCAAGGACCCTTAGAACACATGGAAGGAAATAATGAATGAGAGAAGGAAGAAAGGAAAGAAGAAAGGGTGGGAGGGAATAACAGAAAAAAGGAAGGAAGGAAGGAAGGAAGAAGGGGATGGGAACCATTTGGGGGAAGGTTAGAGTAAGGAAGAAGGACCAGAATGGGACATGGAAGGTCTATGAAGAAAAGGTCCAGAGAGGCAAGGTCCAACTTAAGATCCACAATTGTGGCGAGAACAGCAAACCATCAAACAAGTGAGTTGGGAGAATGGTCATCTTACTGCG
The DNA here is from genome assembly GCF_046742065.1 of Oratosquilla oratoria. Taxonomy (NCBI): domain Eukaryota; kingdom Metazoa; phylum Arthropoda; class Malacostraca; order Stomatopoda; family Squillidae; genus Oratosquilla; species Oratosquilla oratoria. The sequence goes on from NC_134783.1 coordinate 69,935,289, forward strand.
ACAAAGAACCACAAGCATGGATTCTTTCTAGGCTAAGAATATCAATTAATTATTGTTTACTCAAAAACACATGCCAAAGTACAAGGGCCAGACTATGCAGAGCCTGAGGAGCTTTCTTAGCTCTGTATGCACCTAGAATTATTGCAAACACCAACCGACTTCAGAGTAAAATTTCAGGCCTACCAAATGATAATTTCGCCCGTATTTTGTGAGTTTATTTGTCGTGATTTTATTTTATCATAATATGTTAACAATTATTGCAAGATTGCTATTGTTATATCGAAAGCAAACAGGTAAAAATACAATTTACATATACACGTACAGTCATACACGCACAACTGACTACTTAACCTCATGTCAACCAAGTTACTTAACTATCAATTCACCTGTCTCACTTCACATTGACTTGTAAAACTTCCTGGCCTCGTAACAGTTGCCTAATTACCTCTCTACATAACTACCTAGCTACCAACCTACGTATGTACCTACCAAAATTTCTGACATAGAGTATATTCCTACAGAGCTATCTACCTATATATACGTGAGTAGAACCACGCCAGCTCACACTCACATAGAAAACAAATAGAAATACATAAATACACTCACATATATACAGGTATATATATATATATATATATATATATATATATATGTATATGTATGTATATATATATACACACATATATATATATACATATATACATATATATACCTATATACAAACATACACACATAAATAATTTCAAGTATAATCATGTTCATAACTGCCTCTCTACCATTCATTAGGCTACATATATAAATATTTACATACATATGTACTCTTACGTATGCATGCATACATATATACATATAAACATAGCTACATACATATATTTAAACAATACATATATATAATCATACATACATACATACATACATACATACATACATACATACATACATACATACATACATACATACATACATACATACATACATACATACATACATACATACATACATACATACATACATACATGCATACATGCATACATACATACATACATACATACATGCATACATACATACATACATACATACATACATACATACATACATACATACATACATACATACATACATACATACATACATACATACATACATACATACATACATACATACATACATACATACATACATACATACATACATACATACATACATACATACATACATACATACATACATACATACATACATACATTTGCAGTAATTCTCAAGAACACGTGAAAATAATTTGCACTGGGAAATAAGAAACTTAGTCCGAACATTTTCGTCTATGTAAGACATCTTTAAGGAATAGGAAGTAACAAAGACATAGATGCATATACAGTATATACATAAAGTAATAGACAAGGTAGGAAACATGGTAAGGTCACACAAGATAATCCATTACCATATCGATAAATGTTTACACTTATGGACATTTGATCACATATGACGTTACATCCATAGGTGTAAACATTTCTCGACCTGGTAATGAAGTATCTTGTATGACCTTACCATGTTCCCTACCTTGGCTATTACTTTATATATATATATATATATATATATATATATATATATATATATATATATATATGTATGAATTCCTTGAAGATGTCTTAAATAGACGAAAAAGTTTGGACTAAGTTTCTTATTTCCTGGTGCTTTTTTGCACATATATACATACATACGTACATACATGCATGCATACATACATACATACGCACATACATACATACATACATACATACATACATACATACATACATACATACATACATACATACATACATACATACATACATACATACATACATACATACATACATACATACATTCATACATATATACATACATGCATGCATACATACATACATACATACATACATACATACATACATACATACATACATACATACATACATACATACATACATACATACATACATACAAATCCACACACACATACATGCATGTGAACATACATGCATGTAGACATACATATATACTTACATGCACAAATACATCAAGACTCTCATATATACAAATATAAAAATGATGATACATGCACATTATCATACATGCAAACATACATAAATACGTGTACATATACAAAATATACATGCACATATAATTATATTCATATATACAAACATACATACATATATAAATACATGTATCCAAAACATACAAATAAAACTACCTACCGTTCACAAAAAAAAAAAAACCTACCTACCTATGCACAGTCACGAATAGAATTTTTGACCCACGCTGTAGTTTTCACAGTATCAATGTAATCATCCTTTTTCGTTCATATGATATGTTTAAATATGTAGTATCTAGCTTACAGTAAGGTAATTTTTTTAAAGAAAATACATCACACGATCGATCAAAGCATATTTACATTGTGAGGATTGCACCGTGGGACAAAATCTTTCCTTGTGACTGTTATCTACACTACATACATACCTATATCACACTGACACACACACACACACACACACACACACACACACACACACACACACACACACACACACACACACACACACACACACACACACACACACACACACACACACACACACACACACACACACACACACACACACACACACACACACACACACACACACACACACACACACACACACACACACATACACACATGTATATATATATATATATATATATACATATATATATGTATATATGTATAGGTAAATGTACATGTCTATATACAAATATATTTACCGTAGACATACATATTCCTATACATATGCATGCATATAAGTATATTTGTATATGTGAATATATATACATGTGGTTAGATGAATATATACCTATATGTATTTATGGGTCCATGTATATATGTATATAAACATACTATATATATATATATATATATATATATATATATATATATACATATATATATATATATATATATGTGTGTGTGTGTGTGTGTGTGTGTGTGTGTGTGTGTGTATGTGTGTGTGTGTGTGTGTGTGTGTGTGTGTGTGTGTGTGTGTGTGTGTGTGTGTGAGTGTATACATATATATATATATATATATATATATATATATATATATATATATAGTGCGTGTGTGTGTGTGTGTATATATGTATTCATCTATGTGTATATACGAACGTGGATACGGGTATATATCTGTAAATGTATTCGTTACTGTATATGAAATTCATATATAAATCACACGTAATACTTTCGGACATACCTCTATCACACATGAAAATATGGAAATTTTCTTTAATTTAGAAACTTCTTGTTATTTCTGCACACAGTAATTCACTCGTTTTGTATTTATGACATACATATGGAATAAATGGTTGACATAGTTTCATAGTATTCAAGAAAGACGACAAAATGAAACAAGTCTTGACTTATCTAGATGGCCTCCTGTTATTATTATTATGACACTCGTTTACGTATGAATGTACACATGGACTTCTATAGATATCTCTATAATAAAGGCTCTGTGCTATTTACATATTAAACTATACCGTAATCCAAGGACATTTTTTTCTCTTCTACATACTCCTGCTATTATTAAGAATAATCACTACTATAACTTTTTCTTTGTTATATGCATATATATATATATATATTGACATATATATATATATATATATATATATATATATACATATATATATATATATATATATATATATATATATATATATATATATATATATATATCAACAGTTCTTATCAGACTTGATGACATACTACGGCCGTAGGCGTTTCCTGGTGAGGGCCGTAGAGGGCCGGGACTCCATTTTTGTCCGGGTCGATGGGTTTCCACCAAGGCTTGTCTTCAAGGTGACGAAGGCTCTTCTTCTTCCACCGATGAAGCTCCTGATCGAGTTGTAGACCTTTGACATGAAATTGCTGTACTTATGGTTTCAAATGCTTTTCTTATCTAATTTTCTACTTTTTATTCTTGGCCTAAAATATGGATAACTTTCTTGTATTGCTTTAAGTTCTCGATCTCGTAATTCCACGGACTTCTTTATTTTTCTTTCTAATGTTTCTTCATTGTGGAGTTGCAAGCCACGCATTCCAAGAACACATTTAGCACCAAAGCTTCTAACGACGTTTATACTACAATATATCCAAGATTCCCCAGGATCTGTTGGATTCAGAGAAGAATATCATCTTTACCTTTGTACAGATTGTATTACACGTCATGGAACTACCATACCAATATAAACTAACAATCTTATAAATCTTGCAGAATCAAGTGAGGTTATGTGCATGGTATGTAATTATATAAATAAAAAGTTTAATGACTGTATCTGTAAATATAAAAAAGCATGAGGTGTGATGTATATGACAATGTTGATGTCATGAATATACCCAAGCCTATTGATGACAGTAAGCCTAACCTTATTCATATTTGATTGCGAATAATATCTACTAACAAAAATTTTGCTTTTTCATGACTTGTATTACTTTACCTTATATTTTTACTTATTTTGAAATACCCATTATTCAGTGGGATAGGGCTAGAGAATATACATAAGTACCTACATACATGCACGTACATACACACACAAACACACACACACACACACACACACACACACACACACACACACACACACACACACACACACACACACACACACACACACACACACACACACACACACACACACACACACACACACACGAACATACATATACATAGGTGTTTCTGTGCCAAAACATCAGACCTACTATTTGCTGTTATGAATGATAGGAAAATAAGCTTAATAAAATACCGTATCGTTATTTTTCATGGCTCTTTTCCTGTAGCTTTATCCTCATAGATATCATTTTCCTCGGTCCTCTCTTCATATTGAAACAATAACAACTCTTGTGACAAATCGTAAGTGTATCTACAAAAGTGAGGAGCTTGCTGGCCCGGCCCTTTTCTTCCTGCCACGGCGAGGGCGAGTGGACGCGGCTCCCCGGTGCGTGCTGAGACCCCGTCCCCAAGCCGACAAGCTATCACAAGCAGTGTCCCCAGGGACCACCAGATGGCAGCAGTTCTCGTTACCTGAGCGCACCGCCACGGCTGCCTTCCATTAGCTTAATTAAACCTGGAAAACATGGCTATTTCCCTGGTATCTGGTCGGAAGGAATTTAGTTAGTGTTGGGTGATTCACGTTGTGTTTGTTTTGATAATGGGTAGGGAGTGCTGATGTAATGATATAGGAAGACGCGGCTATTAATTTTCCAATTTGGTCACTTCCTCTCCTTATGGGGGAGTTGCACGTGGCAACAAATTTTACGTGTGTGTAAGGTGTTAAGTAGTGTGTTCGAGTAATGATCAAATGCACGATGGGAAATCAGGCTAAAAGCATTCGTTATGATTTAAGTAGCTGTCATACGATGAGACAACACTAACTTACTATCTTGCCTGGATACGATGTCCTCATCATTTATGTTGAACTTAAAAGACTGACTGCCATGAGAGTATTCGTGAAAAGTAGTGCTTTGGCACGCGAAGGTTTCATGAAGCTTATTGTGTAAAACAGTAGAAGATTTAGATGAATATGTACATATACGTATGTACATGTACAATTACATACGTATATATATATGCATATGTATATGTATATGTATATGTATATGTATATGTATATGTATATGTATATGTATATGTATATGTATATGTATATATATGTATAAGTATATGTATATGTATATGTATATGTATATGTATATGTATATGTATATGTATATGTATATATATATATGTATATGTATATGTATATGTATATGTATATGTATATGTATATGTATATGTATATGTATATGTATTTGTATTTGTATGTGTATATGTATTTATATATACATATATATATATATATATATATATATATATTTATATTGTATGTATGCAGATAGAGTTTGTCTGGTTGTGTAACTACGTCAATATTGGTTATATATGCATCCGCTAAATCTGATTATATCTTGTAAATATACACTTGGGAGAGGAAAAATGGACATGGTTATGATCAAATAAGGATCCAAGTAATCAAGACATATGTGGAAGTGTGGAGACAACAACTCTCTAGTACCCGAGAAAGGCACAAGAACTTTCTGACAAGTTCTTTGCATTGTATAGACCGGTCAAGGACATAATCATCCTATTAGAATATGACCTGAAACTGTATAAAATGGGTGTTATGAGGTAAGAGAGATGCGGCATAAGGTGGTATTATAGAAAATAGAATAGTATTAAAGGTAATGGCCTCGTGACTATACCTTTTACGTGCGCACGCAATGACCAGATAGGTTCAGCGGGAGGGAGGAGGACTAGGTGGAAGAGGAAGAAGAAGGGAAGGGCACTGAAGAGGAGGAAGGATTCGTGGGAGACGAATGGGGAAAAAGCAGTGAGAATGAATATTACGATTTGCATAGGTAGAGCAGAAGAACTCAGAAAGGGAAAGGAAGATAACGAAGAAAGAAAAAATGAGATTGCAGTGATAAGCAGATAATGCTTAAAGAAAAAGATACGCTATCTACCTCTCTTTATCTCTCTTGAGGAGAAAATCGTTGGAGATCGCAATGAATAGAGAATTCACTTCAGGAGAAAAAATATGCTTCATAGAATACAAGACACGTGACACGAAAATGATTTGGAATTTGCTTCGCTGTATTGATTGATAGGGATCAAGTATGGGTTTTTGAATTACCAATCTGTTACATGAATATACTTGGATAATATATGTAAACTGATCACATATCTCATCATTACCAAATACATGACTGCATCCACTTTTTCATAGCATTACATGTTGTACATGTATGACAAGTATTTTTAACATAACTTTATATGAATATGCATATACACAGGCGCGTGTTCGTGTGTGGTCTAATGTCTTTGTAACAGAGTGTGGACGGGCTTTCGTGTACACATTTTATATGAATCCCAAGTCTGGAAACAACAGGTTCCTTCTTTGAGACCTGGAACCCCAAGAACAAGGCAGAACGACTAAACAAAAGATGAAAGGGCTGCTGACAAGCTCAGGAAACAAATGACTTGTTAGGAGTTGCAAAGACGACGAAAATTATGATCAGAACGCATTTTTTCACAATAGTTGTGAAATAATGGTTTTCGTCAGGCAAGCAGACAATATGCTAATGGTTGAGTCGCAGGCCATTGTGTTTACAAAACACCTGGCTCCTTCAAGTCCTATTATTTTGGTGGGGTGTTGACGGGACTGCCTTTATGGTTTGTGGTATAATCGTTTCATCGAGTATCTAATTTCTCATGATAAGGGAATTGGATAATTCTTAAAGGGATTAGGTAACTTTTAATGGGGTTTGATTCTTCTTAATAGGGTTGAATTTTCCTTAAAGAATCCGAATTCTCTGAAAAGAATCCAACCACTTTAAGAGGGATCCAATACCTTTAAGAGGAATCCAATCTCATTAGAAATTATCCAAACCCCGTAAGATATTGTTTCAGATTTATTTTATCGACTGTCGTTGCTGATTTTAATATACTTTGTAATGAAAATAGGACTACTGAATTCATTTCTGTTCCTACCTTATCTGAATAATATATAATTTTGAAGAATCTTTTCGCAGCAGCTCTAATTAATCTTTTGACGTATGGGATACTGTACAGTAATTTTAGAAAGTTAGGTCTTTATCTACATCATTATATATCAGAGCTGATAGTCGATGATTAGTGTGGTGTTTTGGTTAATGCCGGTCTTGTTTCCTCTAAACATTAGCGCTTTCTTCTGTATTAGGTTTGAATGTTCATATAAACTTTACTAACTCATTAAAAAGTAATTGATATGTACTTGAATGAAGCGTCATAAAATTCAGTATCATGGTCTGTCAGTCTTACTTTAACTTCGCTATTCCTAGTGAGTACCGGATGGGTGTGAAATGTGGTAACATGGAACTGCTTAGTGTAGACTTTATGGCCTCATGCAGTCCCCTTCATTCTTATGTTCTTCTGATCTTATATCACAACCAAATTGACGCCGCCAAAGAAAGACACTATGACGAACCTACAGATGCCAAACTAAACATGATAGAAGCCCTCTGAAGTAATCTATTACGCCCCTTTCCTGGTCTGGGGCCGGGTCCATCAGAGAGAGTGGCTTTGCAGGAAGTGTAGGAAGTGAGCTGGAAAGTGGCGTGTGGAGCTCCACATGACAGAGAAAGATCATGGTTTGTCTTGAAGTAACGAAAGACAAAAGAGAGGAATCTAGGGAAAAAGTGGTGATATCTCTACAGTGTAGATGAAATAAAATAGATAAAATAAACCATGGAGAAAATGAGAAAGTTTACTTAATGCGAATAAAACTTGAAAAACACTTATGATCGAATAATTTCTTTCTTTATATTTTTTCATATACACTACATGATGACATTCTTATACATTTCTATATTCTCTAACTTTTTCTTTTGCTATCTAAACATAACCCTAATTTGTATATTCTACACTTCTATAACTCCACAATTTCTTAGCTACATTTGTATTTATTCTTATTCTTATTACAAATCTCAGTCACATTTACATATCAACAATTTGGCAAAAAAGAAAATCGAAAATCACCTAGTAATTAGATTACCCAAATATTCAACTGTTCTAAATCACCAGAAACTTTCGAGCTATACAAAGTAACATACAGATATCCTTTTCCTCTTTTCATGAATTCTACATACTAAGCTCTAATTACCTGTTCAGTGAGTTTACCCTACTATTTTAGAACCTTTTACCCCATTCACTAGAAACTTTGATCACACCTTTCCTAGGTTTATTGTCACACTTTCATCCCATATGTTGTCTTCAATTCCTACAGATTTCTGAATTATCAAAATATTTATTTTTCCCCTTAACTATATCTGCTTCCATATTTCTCATTTCCCTCCTTCACTCCACTCGGTAAGAGACCCTCGTTTCCATAGACACCCCCTATTCCTCTTTCCTTCCTTCTTGCCATCCGCTTTCCCTTAATCTTTTTACCTTCCCTCGCACCTGGCCAGCTTAACCCATCAGCTGATTGGTGGGATCGTCGAGCGTCGACCTACTCCGGCCGAACACACTGTAGGGACTGTGGAAGGGGGAAAGATGAAGAGCAGATGGAAGGGAGGGAGAGGATATTATGACTGGCATGTCAGCGAAATTGTAATCAGGAAAAAGAAAGAGTGGTAGCAAAGTGAGTAATTAAAGTAAAAGAGTGTATATTATGAATGAACCCTTACACAGATAACCATGAAAGCGAATATTATATAAGTGTGTCTATTTGTATGCCTATGTTCATGTATTTATACTTCTGCAGAAGAAATCACATATTTATGCATGTATGTAATAAATGTCTGTGTATATGCATGTGTATGTGTATGTGTATATGTTATATGTATATGTATATATATATGTATATGTATATGTATATGTATATGTATGTGTATGTGTATGTGTATGTGCATGTGTATGTGTATGTGTACGTGTACGTGTACGTGTATGTATATGTGCATGTGCATGTGCATGTGCATGTGCATGTGTATATGCATGTGCATGTGCATGTGTATATGTATATGTATATGTATATGTATATGTATATGTGTATGTATATGTATGTGTATATGTATATGTATATATTTGTATACACATATATCTCTATATATATACATATATGTATATATATATATATATATATATCTATATATATATATATATATTTATTATTATTAACCAAGTTAAATGACAAGAATGACTCGAGGAAGGAACACTGGTCAGATGATTTGGTTACCTCTTCTCATACAGGAAGTGCTAGAAGGTTCTGGCTGACCAGATGTCCCAGGAGGATAATTCAAATTCCCTTGGTAATGAAACGAATAACTAAGTGTTGATCAAGAGTCACGTGATAGGACCATAAACAGAGGGGTACGTCGAATACGAGAAAGAGAAATGTGTCAAATTACAAGGATTTTTCCTTGCCAAAGTACAGCTTAAGATGTTTCTGCATGTATGCCTCTTGTGAAACATCATATATCTATTTATCTATGTATTCGTCTACACCCACAAACACAAACACATAAAAAGATATCCAAACGAACACACGCGTGCAAGCACATACATAAAGGTGCAAACACACACACACACAAACACGCACGCGTACACACACACACACACACACACACACACACACACACACACACACACACACACACACACACACACACACACACACACACACACACACACACACACACACACATATATATATATATATATATATGTATACATATATATACATATATATATATATATATATATATATATATATGTACATAAATATATATATGTATACATATATATTTCTTCAACTATTTGTATACATACATATACATTTGTCCCTTTACCCAAATGAGAGGATGGCCAATCCAAAGCAATCACCCACTTCATAACATCAAATTTCAAATAACTTTCCTTTCATCTCATCATGTCATGGAAGAAGCATTATCACTGTTGACAGACACAATGTTTGGGTCAAGTATAATACAAGGGCGTAAATACTGTCACAACAGGGCCTGATATTCTAATCTAGTGTGTGTGTGTGTGTGTGTGTGTGTGTGTGTGTGTGTGTGTGTGTGTGTGTGTGTGTGTGTGTGTGTGTGTGTGTGTGTGTGTGTGTGTGTGTGTGTGTGTGTGTGTGTGTGTGATCATAGATACAATATGACTTGTCTGGATTTCTTTTCAAATATGGTATCCTAAAATTATTTTTGCAGTTATAACTCTATTTTTTATGTTAAACTTGCACAAATCCAACAGACCCAGACGACTTGGAGGGCCTTTGAGGCCTTGGTAACACTTGATAGGCAAGGGAGGACCTCGGTCCCGGTTTGGAACCTTTACTTCCTTGGCTTCTGTACGCAGCCGTTAATCATATGGACTTAGAAGCCGAGACATACAACGTTTTATTAATTTTCTTAATTTTCTTGGCATGACTGTAGTTGAACACCTGGACATGGCTTGTAAAGGACGCGGTAGCCGAGCCATAGCGCCAAAATAATAAGAGATCGAAGCGTTGAGGTGGCTACATATACTGGAGGGAGCGCTGACTCCGACTGACAGTCTATCAAGTCAGCCTTATTTTGTGTAGCCTCGAAAATCCCACATAGGGCTGCAAAGAACCTGTAGTCCACAGGCTTCTTTTCTCCACTAAAGAATCGATTCTCAAAGTGCACCGGACATCTGACCCCTTACACGGTGACATGTCTCTTCATGTGCAAGCTGAGGTGGTCCGACCTCGAGAAAGCTCTCTCGCACAGCCGACACTGGAAGGGGCGGTCGCCTGTGTGCTTCCGCGTATGGCGAGTAAGTTCGTCTGACCGGGCAAACTTCCAGCCACATCCCTTCCAGTTACACTGGTACGGCTTCTCACCGGTGTGGGTCCGCAGATGTGCCTTCAGGTGGGATGACTTGGTGTACGTCTTTTGGCAGCCCGGGTGCTGGCAAGTATGGGCCGTCACCTTCTTCCGACCCGAAGGTTTCTTCGAAGTCTTCTTGCTGCTGTCGTCATCATCTTGGGATATGGACGACTCTCCTGCAGGTATCTGATTGAGGACAGAAGGATGTGAGGCAGACGGCGACGTAACGGTGGTGGACGTGGACGTGGAGGTGAGCAAGTCGGACAAGTTAGGAGAAGAAGGAGGAGTCATGACCTTGACAAGGGTGTGGAGGGCGTGTCGGGAAAGCCCTGCAGCGGCGGCGGACAAGGGAGGACCCGTCTTGGTGGCGCCGGGCGTGACTCCTGCCGTAGACACCTTTATCCCTCCTGGGAGGTCCTCGTTGTCTGGCGACGCAGGAGGGGACATCTGGCCGTGGGTGTAAGTGACCTGCGCTGGTACAATGGCCATCAACCCCGAATACTGTGTCGAACTCGTAGATGTGGAGGGTGACCCAGAGGAAGTGGAGGTTAGAACACTAGAGTTCGGCGTTTCCCGGAGTGGGGGACCAGGAGGCGACGTCAAAGGTGCGGAGGTCAGACTCGTGGTGGTGGTCAGGGCTGTCATGGGCGGGAGCGTGGTGGAGAAGTTGTCAAAGCTGATGGGCCCATTTCGGTTTCCGGGCTGGAGAGTGGCGATGGAAGGGAGTTTGGTGGTGGTGGTGGTCGTTGTCGTGGCCGTCGTAGCGCCGACGACGGAATTGGTGACCAGGTAGCCAGAGTAGGTCGGCTGTTGCAATGAATCGTGCCTCAGGCGTGGGGGGTCGGTATAGTAGCTAGCATGGCCCTCGGCGGCATGTTTGGCCAAGGCATCCAGATCGACAAAGTCCTCATTGTCCACAAGCGGCTGAGGTTCGTACGTGCTCTGTGGGGGCGCTTGCTCGTACTGAGCGTGTCGAAGCTCCTCCTCAACGTAAGACTCCACTTCGATACCTTCAACATAAGAGTGGTATGGCGATGCGTATTGAGTATCATGGGGGTACGAGGACGAACTATTGTGCTCGAGGTTTGGGTGAGACGGTGGAGGTTGAGAGTGAGGATGGGGAACGACAGTCGACCCTGGGGCACGGTAGACGCCCACCTCCTCGTACTGGGGCTGGGGAACCATATGGGGCGGTTCTGGGGCGCAGTACGGTGCCTGATGGGAAAGACCTTGGAAGGACATGGAGTTGGTTCTCGGTGCTAACGGGGCCGTTAGAGCCTGGGACAAAAGTGAAGGTGTCGTGGTCGGCGGGGGTGGTGGTGGCGGTGGTGGTGGCGGTGGTGGTGGTGGAGGTGGTGGCGGAGGCGGCGGCCTGTGTGTCTCGGGATCCTCTACTGAATCACCGAGAAGGACCGTCTCGATGTCCTGCCACATCTGAAAGATAAGAAAAAAAGTAAACATTAATATCGTCATGTAAGAAATGAGCCCATCCTCTTAGAGGTACCAAATGTAAACATAAAAATGTGAAG
>NC_134783.1:69955757-69958257 GCF_046742065.1 Oratosquilla oratoria
ACATATTAAACCTGAACAAAAAAATCAGGTAATTAATAGATAAAAAGTTTGAGGCTTACAGTATATGAGTACACGAGACACCGGCTGCACCAGTCCCTGCTATGCAGGGCGTTCGGCCTTCGGCCCTTATTTGATATCTACAAAATGAGGGACAAACAAAACAAAGGATTACAAAGGCGGAGCATGCCGACAGGAAACCTTTTGGTCCATAACTAGGTCGGATGCGAAAAAAAGTATAATAATGATGAATAAATAAAAAATAAATAATTTTTTTAATATAGATAATAATAAATGAAATAAATAAATGCAAAGGTTTAAATAATAAACAAACAGGTAAATAGTAAATAACAATAAATTGACAGATAGATAATAATAAATGAAAATCAAGCAAATAAACAGACAACAAATAAACAAATAACAAAAAATTAACAAATAATATAAAATAAATGACAGTCATTACAGCATCTTGCTTAGATGTTTATCTAAACGAATCTTAAAGCCTCGAACTGAACTACATTGCACTGCCTCTGCAGGAAGTTTATTCCATTCATTAACTACACGGTTGGCGAAGTTGTTTCTACCCACGTCCAAATTAAATCTATTTCCTGGCAGTTTGAGACCATTATTTCTTGTGGGATTCTCATTCAGTGTAAAAATTTGGTCACTTTTGATGTTGTTAATCCCTTTCAGAATCTTAAAAACCTGTATGAAGTCACCTCTGAGTCTACGCTTTTTTAGGGAAAACAGATTCACATGTAAAACTTTTCTCTCGTTTGTTCATCTTCATGTCCTTACAAAGACTAGAAATAACCAATGAGCGGGGGATTCTTTTTTTTTACCAATCTATTTACAAAATGAAACAATTTACTTAAGAACATAGTAACATAAGAATGAAGGCAACTCCAAGAGACGATAAAGCCTATACTAGACAGTACCACGTTCATTGCCACCTATTATTCCCATCCATAAAGTTGTCTAACCTTTTCTTAAAACAATCGATAGTTTCAGCACTCACTACTTGGTTACTAAGTCTATTCCATTCGTTGAGCACTTTTTTAAATGTTATTCTATAAATACACTAAAGCACAAAACTAAATGTGTGTTCTCTTATATTATGTAACTTGTCATACAAGATATTCATGTAGTACATATAATTACGAGTATATGAGGTTGTGTAAATAGTCACACATAGTGGTTTGTTTGGTGATTCATGTATATTCGTTGTTTCAAGATTCTTTTAACACTGAATGCGTGTAAAGCCCTGTAGTCAAGAATACAAGAGCATAATACAGAACTGCTTAGCCGAGAAGTAATAAAGTCTACACAGAAAACGGAACAATCATCCAGAATGGCTATAGTCCTTGGGTTCCGAAAGGTTCGTTTAATGCGGCATACGCCGTGAGCCATTCTACCAAATCAACCTCAGTATATGCCTCTCTCTTTCTTATTTCCCATATATATCCTCTTTGATTTTTTCTTTCCTGGATATAGCAAAGGAAGCTGTATAGTACAATGAGTATTAATCGTTACGATGATAACAACGATTTGAATCCATTCTTTGACATGTGACAGCGCTTTTTCCCTATGTTATCACGCCAACGTTTCACTGGGTGATAGGTAACAGTGACGATCTGATAATTGGTGGTCAAAATGGCGTCGTCACCCCGCTCTGAACGGACTCCTTGGAGCGCAAGGACTATAGAAGAGTGGTTTTCAACTTGGGGGACATGGCTCTAAAGGGAGCCATGAAAAGAATGTAGTGGAGGGCTATGACCTGTAGTTACATATTAGAAACTTTTATATAATGTAAGGAATCTGAATATGTATAAAAACATATATATTCATAACTGTCCTGGTAGGAGAAATAAAAGATGATTACGACTTTCAGCTTTGTAATAAAGCAAAGGGATTCTCCTCATCGACATTTTATTATTATTATTATCATTATTATTATTTTCCTTTCTTGGCAAGGTGGGATTTGGGATATATATGAAGGGGAGCAGCACAAATATTGAGAATTCATGAAGGGAGGAATGCAATAAAAAAAAGCTGAGAACCTCTGTGTTAGAACATTAAATACTGAGCCTACACGATGACCCCACGTTCTCTTATCAATGATTATACTATAAAAAGATAATATAAAATTCCACAGAGTAAAGTATTGCTCACTATCTAACTATGCATAACGTGTTTTCTTCCTAATAGTCACAATGCTCTTATCTTACATCTTCTTCTTGAATATAAAATCATATGACAGCTTCACAACTACTGAGTTCAATTTTGTTGAATGAAAATATGATAACCTTAGAGAAAATAAAAGATCTAAAGCATGTATATTTTAAAATATTAGACGATGATTTTTGTTCCCACACCAGACCTTATCCAGTAAATAAACTGCAGAAAATATATAATAATTCTAAATTACAAAATTTGACTTATATCCACATTTAGAATGTCAGGAAGGGATGTATAAAAGGATCACATAATGATAACTCGAGAA
>NC_134783.1:69963257-69973257 GCF_046742065.1 Oratosquilla oratoria
TGTGTAAAGCTGTAGTCCTTCTATTCTAGTTACTTCGGAGAGAAAGCCTGGAGTGTGTTCTTATGGATTTATGCTCGCAGAGGAAATACTGGAATAAACTCTAGTTGTGTTGAAGTGGAAGGTGATCGAGTTGGAGTACAAGTGCTAGAGTAGTTGTATTAGAGTGTATCATGAGCTCTTGAAGTGCTAGTGTAACGTGTAGTTTTACCGTCATTTGGGTATAAATATATAATATGTATAGATGCATGCATGTATATATAAATCAAGACACAGCACCTCTACAATAAAGTCTGAGAGCCAGATCTGGTTTACCATTATTGATTCAGTATATGGTTGTCTTCTCACATATCTAAAAGAGGAGAACAAACAAAAAGAAATCTCTTCGGGCCACGTTATTTCCTAATCTGTATCTAAATAATCTCCCTTCACACTTACCTTTGCCCCTTTTGTACTTTGCTAAACAGACTATCGTCCTGTTTTCAGTGTCCCTTTCAATCCGTCCGTAAATATAGTACACGCACTTACTCGCACCCACCACCACACATCCTCACACCACACCCTCGCCACAAGCGCGCACACACACACACACACACACACACACACACACACACACACACACACACACACACACACACACACACACACACACACACACACACACACACACACACACACACACACACACACACACACACACACACACACACACACACACACACACACACACACACACACACACACACACACACACACACACACACACACACACACACACACACACACACACACACACACACACACACACACACACACACACACACACACACACACACACACACACAAATATATATGTATATATATATATATATATATATATATATATATATATATATACGCATACATATACACATATACATACACATTCAATTAGGGATTCAGATAAATGCCTCTTTATGGAATTTCTCAAATGAGTTTCCGTGCTATCTATACGTTTGGAGACGCGTCACTTCATTTGAAGCATGATAATCTATGTCAAGCTCAGTGCTGCGGTGCAATTTGTAAGTGGAGCGCTGAAGCAATGAAGGAGACGAAGTGATAAAGTACAGCAGTAGACGTCATTTTCTTTAGCTGAAGATGTACTGCTTGCTGCTTGATATTTTAGGAAATATTAAGTAATAGGGATATAAGCAAAGGTAGAGCTACGACATATTTATTTCTATAACAATAATGCAATGGAAGTGTGATGAGTTGTCATGGAGAATTTGTGTTGATCAACACTCACTTACGGTCTAACTCGCATACACTTTGCTAAGAGTTTAGAAATGCAATTTCGAATGAGAAATCGTATGCATTTTTAAATTATTGTTGAGGGTATGTTTAAAGCTTACTATGCAAACTGTTTTGGTCATGGTAATGTGGACCATTTCAAACAATGAAAGGCTTACGAGTTAAGGGGTCGGTAACCTATCCGCCGGAGTTGGTCGCTCTGTCTTAGGAATGTGGGGCGCCATGTCGGATTGAAAGAAAAAGTGTCTTGTCAAACATACAATACATGAATGAGGCGTTTCAAATTTTGTAGCTTCCAAGAGGCAACGTCTGTTAAGTAGAGCTGGGCGCTAAAGAGGAGAATGTGAAGGGAGTAAAGGAAGGAAAGTGGAGGACTTAAACAAGGTTTACATGAATGCAACCATTTATGTAACCGGTTTGAATCGATGAAGATTTACGAGAAAAAAGTCATAGCACATGAGATCTCACAAAGATCAGGTTCAAGAAAATGGTTCTTCGAGGTCCAGTGACCCAGAAAATAAGAACTATACTACTCCCAAATAATCTTCAGTCATTATAGTAGTTTTTATGAGTTACATCTTGGGAAAATTTAGCAAGTAATCGGAGGAGGGCCCAGTTACCACAAGCTCCCAACTATCAGGATTATCATAAAATTAATCTATACAAAATGAGACACTTTGGTAACGGCCAACTTTAAAATACCAAATACCAATAAAGAAGCTCGCAGGAAACCTGTACTTAGGAAACTGTAATAACTGGCTACATCGTTACAGGAAGACAGGGTTCTTGATGAACGACCCACCGAACTTGTTCAGGAGGTTTGCACTGGGGCTGAACAAGTTGAGAAAACGTTAAGGCCAAGAAAAGTCGAGCTGGTCAGTGATAAGGCTCCGATGTCACGAAAAATAAGCGCAAGATTAGATCACCCAAAGGGGTTTCAGTATCTATTCTCCTCCTCCAGCCAAAAGAATCAACCATCAGACGATGGAAATAGTGTAAGTATACTAGAAACTGGGAGAGAAGAGGATATTGTAATGCAAGTTATGTTTTATAATAATACAAGGAAAGTTATAAAAAAGTTTCTCTTTCTCTTCTTATTTCCTCGTCCTTTCTTTCATTCTTATTGTTTTATTTTGATATTGCAGATTTGATTTACTTTCTTCTTTTTCTTCGCTTTAATGTATATGTATATATATATATATATATATATATATATACATATATATATATATATATATATATATTCATACGCTTGATCTTTTGTATTACGGGAAACAAGTAGCAATACAGTGGTGACCATCATAATCACTTAAGTATCGCTTAGTCGTGGATACCCGACACTTCTCTCCCATTCCCGGCATTGAGTATTTATTACCTACCCAAATAGTCCAAACGCATTATAGGGCAAAGGTAATGGCTTTGACCACAGCTACGCGTCTCCCTGCGTAAGCTCCCCACTTTCTCCTTCATTATCACCATCTAATGTCGGTACCTCGTAAGCAACTGCTTGCAAATGTAATACAGAGGTAATCAGTTCATTCAACAAACTACCTTACTCCAATTCAGTGCTTTAGTTTAGTATGCTTTTATATATATGACAAGAATGCTCACCTCATAACTTATCTATAAAGCTCTTCTTGTGGTCGTTTCACCTGCGATATAATTCTCAGGTGAATGTACAATGTTCAATGATTATCGAACTATTTTACTACATCGCAGTGCTTTAGTTTAGTACGTTCCTACATATTTAATAAGAATGTGCACTTCATGATTTATCTATACAACAATTCTTGTGGTCACATAACTTACGATGGAATTCTCAGATGAAAGTACGAAGTTCATTGATTAGCATTCATTACTCTAATCCCAAAATAGAGACCAGTAGACTCATTTCCCACCAAGTTGCAATGTAAAGTATGTAAGATATTTCAACCATTGCTTGTTAAGATTATTGGCATTATTAGACAAAGACACCTTTTGGGTAGCTTTCAAATTACTTTTATTGTGACACGATCGTTTTCTGAATAATGATAATTAATAGTAATAATAATAATAATGATAATAATAATAATAATAATAATAATAATAATAATAATAATAATAATAATAATAATAATAATAATAATAATAATAGTAATAATAATGATAATGATAATAATAATAATAATAATAATAATAATTGTAATAATAATAATAATGATAATGATAACAATAATAACAATAATAATAATAATAATAATAATAATAATAATAATAATAATAATAATAATAATAATAATAATAATAATAATAATAATAATAATAATAATAATAAGAATAATAATAATAATAATAATAATAATAATAATAATAATAATAATAATAGTAATAATAATGATAATGATGATGATAATGATAATAATGATAATGATAATGATGATAATGATAATGATAATGATGATAATGATAATAATAATGATAATGATAATGATGATAATGATAATGATAATGATAATGATAATGATAATGATAATGATAATGATAATGATAATGATAATGACAATGATAATGACAACGATAATGATAATGATAATGATAATAATAATGATAATAATAATAATAATAATAATAATAATAATAGTAATAATAATAATAATAGTAATAATAATAATAATAGTAATAATAGTAATGATGATGATGATGATGATGATGATGATGATGATGATGATGATGATGATGATGATGATGATGATGATGATGATGATGATGATGATGATGATGATGATGATGATGATGATGATGATGATGATGATAATAATGATAATAATGATAATAATGATAATAATAATAATAATAATAATAATAATAATAATAATAATAATAATAATAATAATAATAATAATAATAATAATAATAATAATAATAATAATAATAATAATAATAATAATAATAATAATAATAATAATAATAATAATGATAATAACAATAACAAAACAACAACAACAACAACAACAACAACAATCACAATAATAATAATAATAATAATAATAATAATAATAATAATAATAATAATAATAATAATAATAATAATAATAATAATAATAATAATGATAATGATAATGATAATGAAAATGATAATGATAATGATAATGATAATGATAATGATAATAAAATAATAATAAAATAATAATAATAATAATAATAATAATAATAATAATAATAATAATAATAATAATAATAATAATAATAATAATAATAATAATAATAATAATAATAATAATAGTAATAATAATGATAATAATAATAATAATAATAGTAATAATAATAATTAATGATGATGATGATGATGATGATGATGATGATGATGATGATGATGATGATGATGATGATGATGATGATGATGATGATGATGATGATGATGATGATGATAACAATAATAACAATAATAACAACAATAATGATAATGATAATAATTATAATAATGATGATAATGATGATGATCATGGTATGATGATGATGATGATGATGATGATGATGATGATATGATGATGATGATGATAATAATGATAATAATAATAATAATAATAATAATAATAATAATAATAATAATAATAATAATAATAATAATAATAATAATAATAATAATAATAATAATGATAATAATAATAATAATAATAATAATAATAATAATAATAATAATAATAATAATGATAATAACAATAACAAAACAACAACAACAACAACAACATCAACAATAACAATAACAATAATAATAATAATAATAATAATAATAATATTGATGATAATAATAATAATATTGATAATATTGATAATGATAATAATGATAATGATAATGATAATGAAAATGATAATGGTAATGATAATGATAATGATAATGACAATGATAATAAAATAATAATAATAATAGTAATAATAATGATAATAATAATGATAGTAGTAATAATAATAATAATAATAATAATGATAATAATAATAAAGAAAATAATGATAATAATAATAATAATAATAATAATAATTAATGATGATGATGATGATGATGATGATGATGATGATGATGATGATGATGATGATGATGATGATGATGATGATGATGATGATGATGATGATAACAATAATAACAATAATAACAACAATAATGATAATGATAATAATTATAATAATAATGATGATGATGATGATGATGATGATGATGATGATGATGATGATGATGATGATGATGATGATGATGATGATGATGATGATGATGATGATGATGATGATGATGATGATGATGATGATGATGATGATGATAATAATAATAATGATAATACATACATACATACATATACCAAGGCTTCTTCCCCCTTATAAGGGGGGTAGCCAAAAAGAAAAAGGCATAAAATCATTCCCACCCATTCCATCCCTGAATACACTCCACACCCCTCCACCCTCCTTCTTTTTATTATTATCATTATTATTATTATTATTACTATGACTACTACTACTATTAATTACTATCATTACTATTATTTTTATTATTATTATTGTTATTTATTATTTTTTTCATAAAGTTATGTACATATTATGGAAAATCTCTGGAATTACTTATCAATATTATCAGTATAATTAAACTTGATCAATATTTGACTGTGTAGGATTTACTTTAATTCTGATACAATTTCTGCCATTTCCTCGGCACTTGTTATGTCATAAGCATTCAGGGATATACTCAAACTGAAAAATTAAGATTTAATCACAATGTGGGCGTAGTAGTGCACAAAAAAGGAGGTTCTTCGTACAAAAGCATAAGCCAGACGGACAAGCCCAGCAAAATGTTTTCAGACAATAGTTACCATCTCCAAGGGACATTACAGTACATGATGCCGATAATGTCGCTTATGCATGGACCGGACAGGTCGGTATCGTCCGGCCGCCCAAACTCTTCAAATCCCCCTGAATACCCAAAGCCTGCGCAAGCTGAGAAGCAGGTGACACAGGTGACGCAGTACAGAGTATAGGCAGTTTCCTGGTGCTGAATTGAAGTAAAGTTTGAAGTTTTCTCTCACATGAAATTATTCTAGATGTATTACTTTAGCATTTCAAGTGAGAAAGATATTCAATATGTACTCAAATTCAACAGCAGAAAGTCTGCCTTTACTCTGAGCTTCGTTGCCTGTGTCGCCTGCGTTTCAATTAACAAAGTGTCTGGAGAACACAGTTGACCGTATCTCTCACGACGTGCAGCTCAGTGTTCGCAATATGTGGCTTACAGCATGCTGCATGGGCAGTCCTGCATAGCGAACCACTTGGTAGAGAGGCGTGCTGAACCTTCCGAGCTGCATGATAATTCGGTTTAACGTCGCGAAGTCCCCCTATCAGAAGGTTAGGACCCTTACAGAGGACTTTGTAGCGTGGAATTTAATGAATCATAACCTTGGTCCAACTCGCTGGCGTCAAGGCTCAAACTGCCGTCACCACGACCTCCGCCGCAAGAAGCGACGCTCTAAACCACTCGGCCAGTGAGCATCCGAGATATATACGATGGGTAAATCGAGACGACGCATTGTGTTTGAACTACAAAGATCTCTGCGCACACCAGTATGTCCGCTTGCTTCAGTGATAGGGAATCTGAATGTGATAAATATATGCTCGAGTGCGTATGTAAGTGTGTGTGTATGTGTGAAGAAAAAGAAGAAGAAAAATAAAAAGCCTTTCTCAAGGTTTAGAATATGCAAATATTTCTATATCTTCATGTGTGGCTATCATAAAAATCCAGATAATATATGTAATAATATTGGATTTTATGCTAATATTATGCAGAGTTCCTGAATCGACATTATTCGCGTCCTAAAGTTTGAAAGAACATTAGTATTCCCTCCACAGATGTCTCTTTATACAATGCTCTCATAAGCCCTAGCTCAGAACCATTCAGTGTGACGTCATGTCGTTCTATGGACACCAAAATAGAAGACAATGGCAACAGATTGGAAAGCTTATTGCAGCCGCGCAGGCAAATTCGTCGTTCCTTTGGACAGCTCCTTTATGCTGTCGAGACCCTCATGTTCTGGGCATGAGAAATGAATATCATTATCGTCACTTTTTCTTCTCTTTCTTCTCTTTCTTCTTCTTCTTCTTCTTTCTTTCTTTTTTCTTCTCCTTGTTCCCTTCTTCATTTTCCTCTTTTTTTCTTTTGTTGTTTTTATTGTTATTGTTGTTGTTCCAGTTGCTTCTATTGTTCCTGTTGTTCTTGTTCTTGTTGTTCTTATTCTTCATTTTTGTCTATTCTTATTATTTTTTTTCTTTTCCTTTTTATTTGTCTTCTTATTCTTCTTTATTTTTTGTTTTTATGATGTATTTATTTCCATATAGCTATTTATCTATTTATCTATTTATTCATCTATTTACTTATTTATTTATTTATTTACGTATTCCTTTATCTATTGATTAATTAGGTAAATTTATCTATCCATTTATTTATTTATCTAATTTTCTATTCATCTATTTGCTTGTTTTATTTATTCATTCAATATATTATTTACTCAGTTTTATGCCTTTATTGACTTTTTTATTATCTATTTCTCTATTTATCTATTTTTCTTTTTACTTTGACTTTGACCCTTTTAGTAAACCCAGATTTCTTTCATCGATCTTGTAACAACTTGACTACTGCCACCTCACTCATCTAATCTCCAATATTTGTCATAACCCTCAAGCTTAACGCTTGATTTAGTTATGGGGCTATAGTTCACCATCTATTTAACCAGTTTTTACTATCCTATGAACACGAACCTAGAAAGCTTTCTGCCGCGACCATTCTTGACATATGTCATCGTAAATGTCGTTCTTTATATTTATCTAGTGTCTTCCCATCACACCTTTCTGATGCTGCTTGTCTGCCTGAATGCTATTCTGAACTTGGTGTTTCCTAGTGCGGGTGAGGAGCTTTGAATATTAAACAATATATCTACATGTGGTGTTGCCAAATTTATTTGATGTCTACCGTTAGCTCGATGTCTTGATATCTATCTGGTTTTCTCAACGACTACTTAGCTATCTTAACTAGGATTGGGATAGGCTAGCTTACATAACGACATAAGAATGAGAGAGACTGCAAGAGACCATAAGGTCTACACTAGGCAGTTCCATGTCCATGACTACCTGTCATCCCCATCCATAAATTTTATCTAATATAATCTAAAAAAAAAAAAAAAAAAAAAAAAAAAAAAAACAGCGCTCACTGCATGGTTGCTAAAAACAGAAGCACATAACTTGAGATCTTCCGTTAACTGGCTTGACATCTGTCAGGTCTTTATACAAGTCACAGAAACTCTTTGACTAGTAAGCCATCGTGACTAGGAATGTGTCTGCCTAGTTTATATATCTTAACATCGCTCCGTCTTGGTTTCATCATCCAGAACGTCTTCGTGGTCTTCTTCTTTCTTCGCCGACTCTTGATGTCAGCCTTTATGTAGCACACAGCCTTGACACCTGATTTCATGCTCGCCTAAGCTGCTCTTTGCCCCGACACAAAACCCCGACTAAATCTAATCCTCATGTCTGAACGCCTGAAGATGTAAAGGTGTGTGGCTGTACCGTCCTGAGCCCTTGGTCGGACATATCTGTAGATTGCCGCCATTGTTACCTCCAAAGGGGTTATCATACTGGGCTATTTTTCCTCCAACCTCCGATTAATCGGCGGTACCGCCTACCTCCAGACCTTTTTCCTCCGTAAAATCACTATGGCAAACTATTTATATTTCTTAACAGAAATATATAGAATATCATTTGATTTGCTGGAGGATTTTTTTCCCTCCACCATATCAGATTCCTTCCCAAAAAGGTGCGAGCTACAAATCTGCTCCAAGGGTTTTCTCACCGCGATAGCTCACTAGCCTTGCTGGGTTAGAGGCCAGCTCTCCCTGTGGCATAGGAATGCCGCGTATTTTAAGCTGCTATAGGTCAAAGTTGATATCTGATTACTATAGCAAATATTGAACATTTGCTGGGAGAGAGAGTTAGGGAGTCGATACTTGCGGTGGAAGTCGAGGAGATGGTGGTTCGAACCCTGCCACATACGAGTTGAACCAGGGGTATTGTTCATCAAATTCCATGCTCAAACTCCTCTGAAAGGGGCAATAATAAGGGGGTGGAGTTTTGCGATGTTAAACCTAATCAATTATCATAGCGTTTATTCATTACTATTGTTTTTAGAGTAAGATCAACATAGCTTCTAAGTGGCTCATTTCGAAAAAAAAAGTATTTGACTGTATTCTTTCAACTGTGTAGTTATGTCGTTAGCAAAAAATAATGTATGTGTCTGTATTCATACATGAGTACAAAGTCATGCACCCGAGAATAAACATTACATTTTCTGTAGCTCAGCAGGAAATATATAAAGCTCTTCAAAAAGATGCTATAATGTTTAAAATCTCCAGTTTAGAACAAGCATTTCTGATAGTATCGTGACTGATCTAGACCTTTAAATAACAACCCCAACCCTCAGCCGAAGAAAATCCCCTATTCTTAGCCAAAACAAAACATTTAAAGCAAATCGCCGTATCCAGGACGTAGAGCTATCAACATGACAACCAAAAATAAGCTATTTACATTTCTAGACCAATTATGTGAATCTTCATGTTCTTCGTTCGGACATATGAACCTGATGGACTGAAAAAGAGAACACAAAAGACCGAATCATCGATTCAATAGCGGGACGAACTAGAGGAAATTAGCA